>NW_006159716.1:3216272-3232363 GCF_000334495.1 Tupaia belangeri chinensis
CCTCCCTCGGCGCGCGCGCGGACTTCCGGGGCCGGGGGAACGCGGGCGGGCGGCGCTTTCAAAGGAGCAGTGTCATTTTCAATCTGGAGACTTGGAGAGGTAGGCGAATCCATAATAGCAGATCCCTGGGCTGATTAGAAGAGTGTTTCACTGTACCACTACAATAGAAACTTAGGTCATCTGTGAACTTGGAAAGGACAAGTTTCACTGGTTTTATACTTTTTTTTTAAAAAGATTTTTGCTATAGGGCTCGTCCACTCCCTAGAGTGGCGAGAAATCGCTCCCATGGGATGGCCAGGCTGCTATCCCGTCTGTCTCGTGACTTTGGGTACGCGAACACAGGCGCCGGCGCCTGGCGTTGGAAGCCCCTAGGTCCAGGACTCCAACCCCGGTTGACCATATGGGAATTCAGGGACGTGGACATTAAGCCATCCGCTGTCCCACGTCTGACTTTTTCCTTGTTGACTTCCCCCCCAGACACCCTAACCACCAACCACCACCCACCATTAGACTAAAGCTACTTAATACTTGAGTGCCTTTCCTTAATTGCCTGGACAATGTTTTCTCTTCCCCTCACCCACCAGGACAGATCTATTGCCTCTCCTTAAAAGAATGCTTCCCAGGGGCTGGCTTTCTCTAGCTCTCTTGCATCCCACACTTGCATGAAAATGGCACACAAACCATAAAACAGAATGAGCATGCTGTGGGTTTTAATAATGCTTGTGGGTTTTATCAATCAGAAAAGTATTTTTGTTATTCTGCAGAAATAAAAACAAAAAATACATCCTTTCTTTAGGTCACCTCTAAATAAATCAAGAACATTTTGGTGACTCACTCATTTTACCCATTAAATTACTTCATCACATTTTGATGAACATTTCCAGTAGTAAGAACAAATGTATGTCCTCCTCAGATATCTCCTCAGCAAGGTGGGAAGGCCCAAACGGAAAAAAAGATTAAAGGAGAGATAAAGCTAAGGGGCCTGGACAAGTTGGATACACTGTGCATGTGTCTGTCTACAGAGGTCACAATTTCAACATTATAAACACAACCTAGAACCCAGGAGATGCAGACTTCTCAAAAGTCAAATCACTTTTTTATATATTTATTTTAAAAAATAACAGTTGCAAATGACATCAATGATCGATCACCTGTATTCCCCCTACTGCTGGGAGGAAATCCTTTTATATAGTTGAGTCCTAAGGTAAAATCAAGACATTATCATCAGGCACCCTACAGCCAGAAAATGTTCTGTTGGTCCAGTGGTATAGACACCGAAATGTTCAACGTATCAGTGCAATTAAAAATAGACACATTTAAAATTATCCTACAAAAATAAAAAGCACTCAGGAAATGACATTAACTATGCATTAAACTGATAACTCATCCATCCATTCACTCCTTCTGCATGTCTGAAGCCATCACTACAGCCACAAAGACAAATGAGTAAAAGAACTAGTAGCAAAGGAAAAAAATCAAAACACCAACTTCCCTGCCCTCACTTGTGGGCCAATGTGATGTTCTAAAATGACAATAAAAGGATCATGAGCTATCTGAAAGGCAGTAACAAAAATCACAACTGAAGCATTTCAAACAAAATTCAAACTCACCCTCTCTTAAAAAAAAACAAAAAAACAAAACACAATGAGATTGGTATTACTATGTACAAACTTACACACAAATAAATAACATTTTAGAACTGTTGTTGGTTTAAGCACTTGAAATCAGGTCCCAGAAACTTGGTTGTGAAGAGATAAAAATACCTTATTGTTTTTAGTAATCTGTCATCTGAAAAAACTTAGGGTTTACTAAATAAAGTTAGTATATAACGCTCATATAAAGAGCTTTAAGTCTCTAAAAAGCTCCTCTGACAATGGAAGGTCACCCCTCTGACAATGGAAGGTCACTCCTCTGACAATGGGAAGCCAGGATAGATCACTAGATTCCCCAAACTGAGGGGACATTTTGCTGTTTCCTTTGTATTGCTTACAATGATCTCCCTTTGTGATATTTTCTTTAGTGGGCTTAATTTCTGTCTGTTCTGATACAGTCTGAGTGAAATCAAAGAAGGAACTTTAGGTATTTTAAGTTAACTCCAAATGTTCTTTTGAAGAATTACTGGGTTTCCCTTCTGTTTCCAGTGAAGGTTGTCAACTCTTCTGAAATGTTATTTCTCTTGGGATTCAGTATCTAGAAGAGAAATAGAGGCACCACCCATTCTGGGAACTGTGGCCTAGTTCCTGACTGTGCAGGAATCTCTATTTCCAGTCTGCAGTTTATTCTCACAACGTGGATGCAGTGGGAAAACCCTTCTGCACAAGGTCTTATGGAGAAAGGGGGAAAACAAACAAGCTGGCACCAAGAAACCAGCTTCCACAGAGAAAAAGAATGTCCCTGCTCTGGGGCCAGCATGAAGTGCTGCAGGAGTGAAGCCAACATCCACCTCAAGCTCCAGCAGGTAACCTGGACTATGTTCAGGCTAGCGTGACTGAACCGTACTTTCCAGAAATTGTCAAGAACAAACTCTCAAGAATTCTCCTATCCAGTGCTTGTTAAAGAGGTTTAGTGTAAATGTGAATTAAGTCTCCTGATCTTAATGATCTATTCCTGGCATCCTTCCACCGTAGAACCATCTGCTCTATGGGCATATATACAACCCCCCCTCCCCCGGCTGAACCATACGTGTACCCTTCTGTTCCCCAAATGCTGTCACAAAACCTTTGATTGAAAATCTCTAATTTGGTTGTCTCTTTAGGAACTACTACAAATGTCCTCAATGCTTCATACAAAGGCTGTTAAACAGTTTCATTTTATATATAGGAAAGGCAGTTTCAAGGTTCAAATTGCTCTAAATTGCCTTAGAAGAAGCCACAAGTACTATGGTCTAGACAACCTTGTCAACAGAGGGACAAAGACCACAACTTGTCAAAGCTAAAAAAAAAAAAAAGATGCAGCAATATATATTTTTAGTGCTTGAGTCTTATATCATTCTATCTCAGAGTTGTTTTTTTCTTGGATGGAGTCCAAAAATAACCTAACCATCTGGGCAGACAGAGATTCTTAGTATTACCACAGATTACATAAATGTATCTCAGAGAATTTATTGTTTCCATATCAAAAGATGGAGCTTCCTTGCCTGGAAGCCATCTCTGAATACAAAGTGTCTATTCAGTTAGTCAGTTTACAATCCCCCACCAAAGGGAGGGATGCTGTCTAGATTCCATGGGAGAGAGTGGGCTGCAGCCTCCCGGACTGCAGTTAGGTGAGCAGGCTGTTCTCCGCTGCTGAGCTGGCTGGCTAACTTCACCAGCAAACGTTAAGTGCTCTGTGTACTGCTGGACTGGCATGTGTCCCTTTCCATCATCCTGATCCATGAAATGTCAATGTCATCAACGGTCTGAAATAGGTCCTGACTGAAAGAGTGAGGCAAAGGCTTGCAATTTCAATTCGCCAGACATCGCTGCAATTATAATACTGAGCCACTTATTAAAAACTAAGTGGTGTCTGTCCTGTAGAAAAGGGCAGAATGCGACCGTCAGTGTCCCATTGGAAGAGTTGATCAATTTCCTGGAACAGAGGGCAACAGTAGTGAGGAACATGATCTTGATCAGCTCCATCACAAGCCCTGGGGTTAGGACACTCGGATGATCTGTGTCATTGCTTCTTCATCAGCCTGGTTTGGATCCTAGAGACAAAGACAGCATAATGATTAAAGTCTTGGCCCAGCCAAGGTGTCATAGGCCACAGAGGTGCTTCTGCATGAAAATGCTTAAAGTGCTTAACAGGGACCAGCAGTTGGCATAATGGCTATGTTGCTGGACTCCCATGTAGCTGACCGCAGTTCAAGCCCCAGACATGGTGGCTGTAACTCCTACCGGGCACGTGTACGTGCGTGCCCATCCCCCCTGGGGGGTGATTTCTTGCTGTCTTTGGCAAGTGCACATGCCCTACAGCAAAAACCTCTAAAAAACTAAGGAAAAAGAGGAGTGCTTAACATTATGCCTGTCACAAAATAATAAGTGTTAGCTACCATTGCTGCTACTATTACACTAAGAGATAAAGTAAGAATTGTAAGAAAAATTAATAGTAGTAACATGGAAACGTGAGGAGGGGAAAAGAGTTCACTAAAGACTGCCAGTGCCTTTTTTTTGGAGGTTTTTGCCATAGGGTGCGTGCACTTGCCAGAAAGACTGAGACAGACAGAAAGCAAGAAATAACTCCTCCAGGGAGGTGGCCATGCCACAATCCCTTTTCCTCTCGGGATCTTGGGCATGCACACACATGCACCCAGAGTGAGTCACTGGGCTCAGGACTCGAACCGCGGTCTACTACATGGGAGTCCAGCGACATAGCCATTACGCTAACTGCTGATCCCAAGACTGCCAGTGCTTTTGAAACCAAACTGAAAACAATCTAAGGGAGTCAATGCTGCATCAGTTTAGATGAGATTAGTCCCTTGACTGGAAAAAAGCTACAGGATACTCCAAAAGGCTTCAACTAAAGAAAACACAAGGCAGTAAGAATGGAAAGTGTAAGTCTTTTTACCTGCATGTGGGGACTATCCTTTTCCTTTGGAGAGAAAAATCGTCCACCTTCACCACGCTTCCGTGCCATGGCATGACGGTGCCGAGACTCATGCAGGTATTTCTGAAATAAGAGAAATAATACCACTTAACTATTAGCCAGAACCAGTATAGTTATCTAGTGCACAAATCCCAACCCCCAAAGTTTAAGACAGCTATTATCAGTCACAGGGGCAATTAGGACTTTGAATTTTGAAGACAACTTCTAGTCAAGTCAATGTAACTATCGTAAGAATGTGAATGCTAAGGGAGTTTATAATCTCACCTCCCAATATATGTCTCCCCTTTAGTACCGTATCTAATTCTAGTTGAGCAAACTGCTGTTCCATTAAAAGACTGTATTGTTTCACCTTCTTTATAGGTTAAGTGTGGCCAAGTAACTAAACTCTGGCTGATGAACTATGAGATGTTTTTGAAAGTTTCCTTAAAGGAGAGGATGTTTTTCTTATTTTCTTTGTTCCCAGGCTGGCCCTGAAGCATCCATCTCGCACTATGAATGCACTCTAAGAATGGGTCCAGGGACAACTGAACCCCTGGACTACTTTTATGTAAGGAAAAAAGGTATTGTTTAAGCCACTATTTTTGTTGTTCCTCAGGTTGAATAAACTTCTCTGAAATGCTTTGGACCAGAAGTATTTCAGATTTTGGATATTTTTGAATTTTGAAATTTTACATCTACTTAATGAGATATCTTAGGAATGGGATCTAAGCCTAAACATGAAATTCCATTATTTTTCATATCTACTGTATGCACATAGGTTGAAGAGAATTTTATTCCTTTTTTTTGGGGAGGGGGAGGTTTTTGCTATAGGGCATGTGTACTTGCCAGAAAGACAGAGAGAGACAGACAAAAAGTGAGAAATCACCCCCCCAGAGGGATGGCCATGTTGTAATCCTTTCTCCTCCATTTTCCTCTTGGGATCTTGGGCACGCACGCACACGCACCCAGAATGAGTCTGGGAACCGAACCGCGGTCGACTACATGGGAGTTCAGCGACATAGCCATTACGCTAACTGCTAGTCCCTTATTCATTATTTTTATATTGTGGCGCTTTCACTATAATTTATCACTCTGAGGGCAGGCATGACACTCATGGTGTCATGTTGGTGTTCAAAAAGTTTCAGATTTTGGAGCATTTTGGATTAAGGATGCTCCACCCATAGGTGAAGTTTCATACATCAATAACAAATGCTAAAAACTCTTACAAAAGATAACAGCCATCTGAATTCAACGGTCTGAGAGGAACTCCAGGTACCACATTATCTAAAAGGTACTTTCAAACACAGAAACCTGGGGCCAGCCCATGGAGTGAAGGTTAAGACAACTGGATCCCCATGGCCAATGGCACAGCTGGAGTCCTAGACCTGGCAGCTTGAAAAAACATGCTGAGTGCATGTTATGTGTGCCCAAAATCCCAAAAGGAGGGGAAATGGAGGAGAAAGGATTATGACAGGACCATCCCACAGGAAGGGTGTTTTCTTGCTTCCCCTTTCTCTCCAGCAAGTGCATGTGCCTTCTGGTGATATGAACAACAACAAAACCACACACACACACAAAAGAAGACCTGATGCTTACTTCGTAGAGCATCCCATTGATATACACACCCTTCTTTCCTTTGGAATTTTCCCTTCTGCTTCTAGTTTAGCCCGGGCTTGTCTCCTCTTAAGAATACGGTGGTACTGTTTGGCATTCACATAGAGAGGCTCTTCTTCGAGCATCTCTGCTCCGGGAAGAGGAATCCTTTGGATAGCAGGTACAGAGCCAGCCCCGGGCACCATCTGTGTGAAGAGGAACCCAGAGCTTTTTAGTGGTGTGAAGTATGGACATGGAAAATAGTTTCTTGGCCCCTGTTAATTTATTTTCTTTTAAATGCCCCCAAATTAAGTCTTATAGGATACTTGGTTAAATGTAAAGTCCTGAAAAACATTTACACTATAGGTCTACACCTTAAATGAACATCCCAGATTCTAAGACAGAGGCTGATGCTCAGGAGCAACTCTGAAAAATGATAAAACCATGCCCAAATTCGTTTCCATTCACAGCTCCCCTTCCCAGGTATTTCTGCTGCCATCTAATGGTCAATATCAGTAATTATAAATAAAATGGCACAAAGGTAGATAGGTACAGATGGAACAAGTGCTGCGAAACACCTACAGTTACAGAAAGAATTTAGTCAATGCATTACATCATTCAATCCTAATTTTTCTTAAAAAAAAAAAAAAAAAAAAAAAACCCACTGTATTATATATATGAAGAAACATGGAGCAGTGTCCTGTACCTCAACCCCTGCACAACTATAGCCACTTTGAATTACATAAATTCTTCTGGCTGTTTTCTCTACTTCTGTGTAGACTTTAATACTCATCCTCTAGTCTTTTTAGGACAGGCTCTCACTGTGTTACCATCTTCCTCAGCCCCCCAGCCGGACTATAGACATCTGCATGCCTGGCTCTTTCTCAGCAGGATCTCACTAGGTTGCTCAAGCCAGCCTCAGGCTGGAAATCCTTTAGCTTTAGCCTTCTGAGTTGCTGGGATTATAGGTACATGTGAACACGCTCAGCCTTTAGGTTAGACCAGGGATCAAACCTGGGCCTCCACGTGGCTTCAGTCTGTGGAGCAGTGAGCAGTGTGTGCCGCTGCGGCTGGGCTGCTACCATTCTTAGCTTATTCAGTGTAAATACCACACACTTACCCCCTATTTTAACATGTACTGGCACGTGGTTACCCACTGTTACATTTCTAGCACTCAGAATAGTCTCAGGCACATAGTAGGTATTCAGAATTAATTGTGGTTTGTTGTAATGTATTTTAAATCTCAATCCCAAGAGATAAACAAGTTTTACAAGAGACATCAGTTGTGTGTTCAAGAAATTTTCAAAAACAAAGATACGTAGAAAATCACATCACATGAAAAGAGTGAGCTGAAGAATTAAGTTTCTTACCATGACCATCCCTCCTGAATTGACCACATTGCCTGCCACTGGTAGCGTCACTGTGACGGTCCCTTGGCCACTGCTGGTTGTGTTGGTATTGGCTCCTGTCTGAACAATCTGTGCTCCTGCCAAACTGGCTGCGGGGATCGTGATCATGCCTGAAACAGGGACTGTAACTTTAAGAAAATAAAACATAAAACAAACAAAAACAGGCACACAGAACAAAGAAGGGAACACAGTTAGTCCCTCTTCTGTCTGGCACACACTCATTCACCCTGGAAAAACATACTGAAAAATACAAGGGGAGAAAAAGCACTGTTTCACTCTGGTTTGCTATATATAATCCAAGTAATCACAGTCTTTAAACGTCTACTAACTGTCTAGGTAGGTCCCAGTTCTGAGTAAATTTATCCTTGAAAAGGACACTTCCTTGGGCATTTCGACAACAATTTTCAAAAGGAGGTTGAGAAAGTCTGAAGGCCTCCTGCTCAATGGTCAGTCTGAGTACAACCGTATCTACTGCTCTCCTGTACACATGAGCAGTATGCTTGATTTGATACACTGAAAATCTGCTTACCCCAAACTGACAGTGACTCAGTTGCAGGACTAAAACTTAAATCAGGTATTCCAAATCCCGTAACCATTAACAGTAACATCTGAGGATTTGTTCATCATTCTATTTGAGCTCTTGCCAAGGCCCAAGCTGGTTCAGGCCTTCCTTCTGAGTTGTATGAGAACACATCGTTACTGTAAACTGTGAAATCTTAGTAACAAGTCAAACCTTTAGTCACAGAATCTAACTGAAGTCCCTTTTAGACTATACTACCTGACTATATGACGAATACTTCCAAAATCTTTCAAGCCCAGTGTGAGTACTCCTCCTCCCAAGCCAAATATGCCTTCTTTACTTACGTGTCATTTATTCTTTTTTTTTTGGGGGGGGAGAGGTTTTCGCTATAGGGCGCGTGCGCTCGCCAGACAGAGAGAGACATAGAGACAGAAAGCGAGAAATCACCCCCCAGAGGGGATGGTCACGCCGCAATCCCTTCTCCTCCATTCTCCTCCCGGGATCCTGGGCACGCACGCATGTGCGTGCCCGGCGTGAGTTCTAAGCCACCGGGTCCGGGACACGAACCACGGTTGACTACGTGGGAGTCCAGCAACATAGCCATTACGCTAACTGCTGGTTCCCACGTGTCATTTATTCTAAGAACACACAGTCAACCCTATATATCCACAAGTTCAACCAACCACAGGTCAAAATATTCAGGGGTGGGGTGGGGATGATGATAAAAAATAATACAAAACTGCAGAATAACTATTTACATTGCAGTAAGTATAATCTAGAGATGAACTAAAGTATGATGGAGGATATGCATATGTAAATACGATGTCATTTTGTACAAAGGTACTCGAGCACATGCAGATTTGGGTATTCAAGTGAGATCCTGAAATGACCCCCTGTGATACCTAGAGAGGACGATCCAAGGATCTTGCACTGTATCTGATTGCTTGCATGCCTCCATTACTAAACTATAGGTTCTTTGGAAAGGGAATTCTTCTTTTATAGTGAAATGAGTATTTTTAGTCAAAATTCTTTTTAACACACATAGTAGGCACGTAAGTCTTTTGGAATAAGTTAACAAAGGGACCCAGAAAAACAAAACAAAAAAACCCCACAGAAGCAGCAATTACAAATTTGATTTCTGATTTATTTCTCCCTATGCCAATAAAGAAACTCTATTTTAAGTCTTCTATTTAGAAACAGTCCTTCCCTAAGAGCATTAAACGCTTACATAATGCCTAGGACCAGTCTTTTAACAATCCCCGCAGGAAAGCCTACAAACTGTATCAGTGCTGGCCAAGTAATGCTAACAAGGAACCAACAAGCAAAGCAGATGGAGAAGGAATTTTTTTGTTATTTTGTTCAAACAATAGGTTGTATAGAATTTACCACTAAAATTCTGACAGAGTCCAGTGCTCAAGAGACTAAAACAAGACCCCTCAGGAAGTCCCAGGGACTCTTACCTTGCTGGAGGATGGTGCCGTCTGCATTAACTGGCTGATAAACGATGGTCTGTCCTTCAGCAGTCTGTGCCACTTGCTGACCCTGAACAGCAATTTGCTGTTGCGTCTGCAGGAAATAAATTGAATGGCACAATTCAACAGATTACAATGACACCCACAGAGAAAAGAACCACATGGTCCTTTTAAACATCCACTTAAAAATGGCTTTCTTCTCATTCCTCCTATATGCAAAATATTTGGTTCTGTTGCAGACCCTTTCAAATCAGCTGTATTTGTCTGATAGATCTGGTGGGATTACCTGAGTCTGGCCAGCGGTGACAGCTGTCTGGGGCTGCTGGATGATGATCTGCTGTGTCTGGCCCTGTTGTCCCTGCACCTGCACAGCCTGCCCACCCTGGATCTGGATCTGTCCAGGCGGGACCAACTGTATCTGTGGAAGAGATTAAGAAGAGAGGATGGTACCTTGCTGGTACTGCCCCCCCCCCCAATCGTTAACCTACGAAATTCCTCTAGAAAGCAGGAAATGCTCTGACAATACTCTCGGTTATGAATTAGAGGTAACGTTTTTCCCACTTATAAAACAATCAGGGAATTTTGAACACTGATCCCTGATATTTAAAAAATTGATAGTGGTGGCATGGTTACATATTTTTAAAAGTATATTCTCTAAAAATTATATTCTGACGTTTTTTACAAATAAAATGATTGTGTATCTGTGTGTGGACATGTGTGTATGTATTCAAAATAAATTCTCCGCTAGTCAAATGTTGGACTGACTGGAGCCCAGGGTGACCACCTTGGTAAGAGAGTCCAGAGATACTGAGTCAGAGGACTCAACTAAACTCTATCAGGATTCTTGACTCTAGAAACTACGAAATAAATGTTCTCTTTTGTGTGTTTTTTGTTGTTGTTGTTGTTATTGTTTTGTTTTAAAATAAAGTGTACATGGTCCAGCCTAGGTGGCACAATCCTTGGCACACTGTGGCTAGCAGTCGCATGGCTGAATGAGGGTTCAGATCCCCAGGTTGGCCTGAAAACATTTTGGGAACATCTGCAGGTGTCTAAGGTCCTGAAGAGCAAGAGTGCTAGGGAAAGGGGATTGCAGCGTGAGACCTTGCTGTGGGTTTTTTTCCTTTCTTGTATGCATATACATGTGCTACCACGAGGAAAGAAAATATCCTGTAGTCATTATATGAAAACAGGAATCTGTTTACCCAACAGTTAAGTGTTACAGTTTTGCTAAGTTAGAACATCTCTAAGGGATATTTTTCAAATTTGTCAGATTTCTAATGATAGTCTAATGAAGTGGCTTATAGACATTAAAATAATGGTTTTTGTTTTAAGTCACTTACAATATGCTTTGTAGCAACAGATAATGAAGACAATGTGACAGATTAGATTGTCCATCTTCCTGTTTCTAGCACCTCACTAATATTCAACACTGCTGTTAATGTTTATAAATCTTTTCATTCGCATTTCCTATCTAGTTCCTAGGTTTGGATAGCTAAACCTAAGATGACAATTATAATAAGCAAATGATCCTGTGCCCTCCAAATCTATTTTCTTCCTTTTAATGGCTATAGCTGCTTTTTAATAGGAATATCACAGAAACGTGATGGGCTTAAAATGGCGTTAGTGGCTATGTCGCTGGACTCCCATGCAGTCGACCACAGTTTGAGACCTGGATCTGGTGGCTTAGACTCACGCCAGGCACATGTGCATGCATGCCCAAGATCCCGAGAGGAGTATGGAGAAGGGATTGTGATGAGGCCATCCACTCTGAGGGATGATTTCTCACTTTTTGTCTGTCTTTCAGGTGGGCACATGCGCCCTATAGCAAAAACCTCTCAAAACAAACAAACAAACAAACAACAAACAAACAAAAAAACCCCACAAAATTCTTTGAAATCTTCTAACTTAAAAACTCTAACACATTTTATTTCTTCCATTAGAGAGAAACACAGAGAAATAAAAAGAGACAGGCACCCCCAAAAGGGGCTTCATGATACAGCCCACTCCCATGGTCAGACAGGAAGCATCATGGGCAAGTGTGCAGAGTGTAGAAGACCTCGGGCCCGTCCATGTGGCCTCAGCATCACAGACCATTGTGTGACTACCACTGCACTACCATGGCTGGCCAAAAACTGGTAATGTACAAGACCCTGTTTTCATCTAGTGACTACTGGACATATTTTTGAAAAGATCAAACGAGAAAGCTCATAGGAAGGAAGTCTACAAGGCTAAAAATTTCTAGTATGTTATGTTCAAGAATGTCCCGAAGTTCAAAAGAGTACACAGCTACTTGCTAAGTTTTCCTCCATAGCACTTTCATTTCTCTTTTCCTTAAGTTCTTTAACTAGTCACTCATTCCATCAACAAACAGTTTTGATCTGAGCATTGCTTCAATAGAACTGGCAGTTTGGAAGGAGAGTATTTTCAGTAAGATGGATTTCTATAGCTAGGGTGTTTTCCATCAGTAATTTCAACTGATACCTCCTTGGTCTGGAGAGAAGAGGAGCCTTAAGTTAAGAGCGCCACACCTCAGAGACATTCAGAGTAACCTTCCTTTGTTAGGAGTAGTGTTTAGGGGTCTTCTCAATGATCTTTTCCACATATTTAGCTCATAAGTGGCACTTAGAAAGTGTGGGCAAATGAGTAAGTAAAAACTTTTCCTGATTATCTATGGATTTCTATTTATTTCCTTTCTGAGTTTCAGACCGCAAGATGAACATGTTTATACTGGCTCTTAAGTTTCCTCTGCCATCTACTGATACTCTACGTATTTTTCTATTGGATTATTTTAATATATAAAAAGTTCTTTATATATTCTGGATAATATCAGGTTTTATGTATTAGAAATCTTTTCCAAGTATGTATCTTGTCTTTTACCTTCATTTATGATATATTTAAGTTTTTTTTTAAAGAAAAAATCCTTATATTCATGGAATGTATACAAGTTTTATTTTAACTACTTTTGTTATATACTAACTTCCAATTTCCTTCATTTTTATTTAGTGGTTTTCTGTTCTAGTTCCATTGTCTCTATCAGGTCAGGGATCTTAATCTAAATTTGTGTATAAAATTTTGCATGTGCCCGGACATCTGCATTTTTCCTTAGAGGGCATGGGTTTCGCTGGAATTTTAAAACATAGAATGCAATCCAAAAAATGTAACAAGTACTTTTTTCTTGGCTCAGCCACGAGGTACACGATGGATGCGGCTGCTTGGCGGGCTGAGGCCACGTGGGAAGTCTGGGTTGGATTCCCAGCCCACCCTCAAAAGTCTAGTGTGGTGGAGTTCTAGCTATGTGGGAGACTAAGAAAGGAAGATCACAACAGGGAGATCTTGCCAAACAAAACCATCCTGCCAGCTTCCCACCCTCCCCACCACAAAAGTGCTCTTCTTAAAAAAAAAAAGGCTACTCAAAGAACTCTGATATGAAGCAACTTTGTAATAAAGATACTAAAGCCTTTGGCATTCTAAGGGAGGACTATGGAATCTCACCTAAAGCTTTACACACACAATAAATAGATCATTTTTTCCAGCTTGATTAGCGACAGTCTTTCTTAAACAGTAGGAAATAAAATCAAGAACCTTTTCAAAGTCTCTAATAGCAAAACAATGAAAGACCATAAAATCACAGAATTTAGAGCTACAATGACCCTAGGTATCACCTGCTGTTTGGGTGAAAAACTGGTAATAACTTGTCCAACATCAGAAAGCTGGTTTAATGGCAGACCTGGGAATGAAAGTCTGGCCGCTGCACTGACAGACAGTATGCCGTTCCTGATTATATCACACTATCTCTATTCAATAGTGCAAAAGGTGTGCCAATGGGGGCTGGAGAGAAGGCAAAGAGAAGGACAGAAATGAAACAGCAATTGAAACTGAGGAAAGCATACACTGAAAGTATATTTAAAGTCTCATTCATTTATGTATGGAGCAATGTGGAAATTAATGCTAATCCAACTATATTTCTATCGTGGTGAAAATAGGCAATAGCCTTAAAATAAAACCATCATGCCCAAATACATTTATAATAACTTCAGATACAAAAGTAAAAACAAATCTCAAACCTTGAATGTATCTTGTAAATTGGAAATACTGATTCATCAAACTGACATTATGAAGAAATTTAAAATGAAAACTAAGAAAACCGTTAGAAATAAGCCAAATAAAAAAAAAGCTACACATATAGTACAATTAAGACCCGAAGTTATGCATAAAAATACAAAAGATAAATCACAAAAACAAAACCCACAAAAAATGCAAGAGAATATACAAAAACTAGACGTTTAATTTATAAGTAGTAAGAGCATGGCTTTTTTTTTTTTTTTGGAGAGGTTTTTGCTATAGGGCGCATGTACTCACTAGACAGAGAGACAGAAAGTGAGAAATCACCCCCCGGGGGGATGGCCACACCACAATCCATTCTCCTCCATTCTCCTCTCAGGATCTTGAGCACACATGCACACGTGTGAGTTTTAAGCCACTGGGTCCAGGACACAAACCGTGGTTGACTACATGGGAGTCCAGCGACATAGCCATTATGCTAACTGCTGGTCCTGGAGCATGGCTAATTTTTAATATACATTAAATCTCCCTAGAAAAACTAAGACATTATTAAGATTGCTGTAACTGGGGGCTGGCAGGTGGTGTGGTGGTTAAGGGCGCTGGACTCCCACATGGCCAATCATGGTTCAAGTCTTGGACCAGGAGGCTTGCTTTCTCTCTCTTTCTCATTCTCACTCTTACTCTATCCCTCTCTGGTCAAATTAAAATAAATGAGTAAATAAATAAAATAAAAATAAATAAATTTTTTGGGGGGAGAGATTTTCGCTATAGGGCGTGTGCGCTCGCCAGACAGACAGAGAGAGACAGAGAGATAGAAAGCAGGAAATCACCCCCCAGGGGGGATGGCCACGCCGCAATCCCTTCTCCTCCATTCTCCTCTCGGGATCTTGGGGACCCACGCACACGCGCCTGGCGTGAGTTTTAAGCCATCGGGTCCGGGCCGCGAACTGCGGTCAGCTACATGGGAGTCCAGCAACATAGTCATTACACTAACTGCTGGTTCCCATAAATAAATTTCTTAAAAAAAAAAAAAAAAAAGATTGCTGTAATTGTTGAAAAAAATATACAGATATAGTAAAGAGTTAACAGGAGTCCCTCACCTCCATTTCCATACATGTAAACATAACTATTCATGAGGGTCTGATTATTAATTACAAAGATGAGATCACACATGATGTATTCCTCTACAAATTATTTTTTGCTAAAAATACTGGATTGTTGAAAAAGTTATGACATATTTTATGTAGAAAAAAACAGAAAAAAGTCATGACTTTTTCTACAACCCAATACTTTTAATATTAACCATCCCCCGAAGTCAACAGTTTATCCTTCTTAACAAAGACTAATACTCCATAAATAAAAATAGTATGATTTATTCAATCATTTCCTTTAATGGATTAATTACAAATTTTTTCTTGTTAATATAATAATGCTGCAATAAAAGTCTTTATATGTATCTCCCTATACATTGATGTTTTCTTCCTATACAAGAGCTTCTAAGGTGGTACTGCTAGATGAAAAGGTTAACATAAGTAAGAAACAGTGAGATGCCTTTCCAAAATGATTGAACAGTTTGAAATGACCAGAATAATGAGTATTTCCCTTCCTCCACGCCATTCTAGCAGGGGATATATTACTCCTTTAAACTTTCTCAACGCGATGAAAAATATCCCTGTCATTTTAAAATTTGATGCCATAGAATTGTATGTAACATTCTTATGTATTTTAGTCTTTTTTATATCTTTGTCTTTTGTACTTTTGTTCTGCTTCTCAGTCTTTCAAGTGAATTTACCTATTGGTCTGTTTAAAGAATCTAGCTTTTAGTTATCCTTTCTACATTTATATTAGTTTTTTACTTAATTTTAATCTTTTTGCTTATTTTATTCTTAACTTACTAAGATAACTCATTTATCTGTATTTTAAAAAATATTTAAAATTATAAATTTTGCTTTACATGCAGCTATAGAGTGTGCAATGGATTAAGACTTGAAATAATTTCTTATCGTTACTTGTTAGATAATTCAAATGACAAGTTATATACAGAAGTGATAAGAATAACACTTTTGGGACCAGCAGTTAGCATAATGGCTATGTAGCTGAACTCTCATGTTCGAGTCCCCGACCTGGTGGCTTAAACTCATGCTGGACACGTGTGTCTGCGTGTGGGAGGCTGCGCACCAGTGAGTCTGCGGAGATTTCTCAGAGAGCAAACAATTGCCATGATTGGTTCCCTTCAAAAAAACCTGACCTTCAGGAACCAGCAGTTAGCGTAATGGCTATGTCGCTGGACTCCCATGTAGTCGACCGCGGTTCGTGTCCTGGACCCGGTGGCTTAAAACTCACGCCGGGTGCGTGTGCGTGCGTGCCCAAGATCCTGAGAGGAGAATGGAGGAGAAGGGATTGCGGTGTGACCATCCCCCCTGGGGGGTGATTTCTCGCTTTCTGTCTCTATGTCTCTCTCTGTCTGTCTGG
>NW_006159716.1:3232823-3293899 GCF_000334495.1 Tupaia belangeri chinensis
CCATCTCCCCTGGGGGGGTGATTTCTCACTTTCTGTCTCTCTGTCTCTCTCTTTCTGGTGAGCGCATGTGTCCTGTAGCAAAAACCTCTCAAAAAAAAAAAAAAACCACTTTTGACCAAAGACAACAATTTCTCCAAAGCAAACTATCAATTCCTCTCCCAGACTCTAGAAAACTCAACATTTAAGTCACACTGATGAATTACTTTATAAACCAGATTCTCATCTCTTTATATTCCTTATAGAAATACAAGATCATATCTATTATCTTAGACTAGTGCAAGCTCCACTTTCTATCACTGGTACTACAAAGGTGGAAAATCTACTTAAATGCGAAACTGGAGTAGGAAGCAATTAAATACAGTATCAATGATCATTTTGCAGCATCTTATTCTCTAAAATCTTTATTCTGACATACTGCCTAACCATTTCTTTACACCACTCACCTGCTGCAAACCCTGTGTCCCAGATACAGGTACTTGCATAATGGTTTGACCTTGTCCACCAGGGACAGCCTGGACCATGATGGGTTGGCCAGTTGATGTGATTAACTGGCCTCCACTGACCTGTACCATTAATGGCTGCCCTTGGACCTAGAATGAAATAAAGAAGAACAATGAAATATGTAATACACAAAATGCTTTTTTTACCCAAAGGCAATCACTGAATAACTCAGCTGCCTTGCTAGAAGGAAAAAAGGCAGGAGACGAAAAAAATAAGTCTCAAGTTATCTTCTTCAAATATCTATACCTTTGACTCAATGCCAAGTTGAATACTTTAGGGTCAGATACAATGGAGTAGACCTAGTCTTTGAGAAGTCTCCACAGATGTAAGGCATTTATCATGAAGCATAGCCTAAGTCCATGACTAACATTTAATCCCAACATCAAAACTATTTGCCTTTTTAGACTAATATACAAGAATGACCTTTGGTGAAGGCTGGGGATGAGGCAATGAGAGACAGAGGCAATGGCAGTAATAAGGGTTGCAAATTCAAAATAAACTGGAGCAAGTAAACCAAACCATACCCAGCAATGACTCCAAGAGAGTGCATTACAAGCTGCTCCAAAAGGTTATATAGAGAACCCCTTCTCCCAATTAGCACAACTTTTATCCTCCTGACCTTATATGGAGACTCTGATAAGTTTGTTGTTTAAAAAGTCCATTAATAAAGACTTCCTGGAGACCAGCAATTGATGTAATGGCTATGTTGCTGGAATCACATGTAGTCAACCA
Organism: Tupaia belangeri chinensis; assembly: GCF_000334495.1. Taxonomy (NCBI): domain Eukaryota; kingdom Metazoa; phylum Chordata; class Mammalia; order Scandentia; family Tupaiidae; genus Tupaia; species Tupaia belangeri. The sequence continues at coordinate 3,234,057 of NW_006159716.1, forward strand.
CGGTTCAAATCCTGGACCCAGTGGCTTAAACCCATGCCGGGTGTGTGTGCATGCATGCCCAAGATCCCGAAAGGAGAATGGAGAAGGGACTGCGGTGTGGCCATCCCCCTGGTTGGTGATTTCTTGCTTTCTGTCTCTGTCTTTCTGGTGAGCACAGGGGTCCTACAGCAAAAACCTCTCTCTCAAAAAAAGGGAAGAAAAAAAAGACTCCCTGAAAATATTCCCTGGTTAGCCTGCAATATCTGTGATGAAGTTCTCATGCTGAATCCAACAATACCTGCAGTTACTGTAGCTTTGTCAGAGGCAATGCTAATTATTACACAGAGCAGTCAAGTGCACAAATAGAATCTTCAACTTTCAAGCTCCTATGAATAAATGGACTACTCTAGTAGCCAGGTTACTTCAAGTGCTGTGACACCCTGAGTCCCAATATAAAAATACCTAGCTAGTAGACTGTTTTCTGAAAGCCCCAAACCAAGCCACTTCAAAAGCAAAATGGAGTGATGAACAGAATACCTATCGTCTATAAAACTTTCATTTCCAGATTTTATCTTCGTTTTGAACAATTACTTATAACAGAGCAAAATTATTCACATGATTAAAATATCACTTCTTTTTTTGCTTGTTTATTTGCTATAGGGCAAATGCACTCACTGGAGAGAGGGAGGGAAGAGAGAGAGAGAGCAAAAAAGGGAAAGTGCAAAAGCACTCCTCAGGGGAGATAACTACACTGCAAACCCTTCTCCACTCTTCTCTTGGGATTATGGGTGTGCATGCATACGTGCCAAATGTATTTTTCATGCTGTCGGGTCCAGGTCTTGGACGACACAGCCAGCCATGTGGAATCCAGCAGCCCTCACCACCATGCTACCTGGTTGGTCGTAAAATACTCATTCTTAATGTCAGTGAAAGTATGTTAAAATAATAGTCATTAGTTAAAAGATCAATCTGTCCTAGATAAGGTGGTTAGATAGTAAGGCTCTCCTAACACCTATACCACCAATGTATCAGAACCAACAGGAAGGTTCAAATTTTAGGTTTTATTAAACTTTCTGTTGAGAAACTCCACTTTAATTTTAGAACTTTACAGCTTGACTCTCTCATGCTTTCTCCTTTCCTTACTTCTCATTCTGATCAAATTCCCTTTGCTACAATAACATTTGCAAATGCTGTTATCAGGAAAGATTTATCAGAATACTTATTGCATGAATAACTGAAAGAACTATTTAAAATTCTTCCAAATATGAGACCAGCAGACAGTGCAGTGCTAGACTCCCATATGGCCAACCATGGTCCAACTCCCAGACCTGGTGGCTTGGAAACTAACGCTGGATGTGTATGTGTATGTGCCCAAGATCCTAGGAACAGAAAGAAGAGACTGCAGTATGGCCATTCCCTCTGGGGGGTGATTTCTCACTTTATCTCTCACTGTCACAGTCTGTTCATCTGTCTGTCTGTCTGTCTCTCTCTCTCCCTGGCAAGTGCAAGCGTCCTAAGACAAAAAACCTCTACAAAAAGAAAAAAACAAAAACAAAAACAAATAAACAAACAAAAATTCTCCAGAATGATGAGACCCCTAAAGGTTTGTACTATTTCTATAAAGAGTTTCCATTTCTGTTAATAAGTAGCAAATGTAGTTTTAAGATACAACTGTTTATTAACTTTTTGGTTCATCATTTTAATTTCTTCCCTCATTGACATGCAATATATGTACATGATAAACACTTTGAGACTCCAAAGAGCCCACTGTGTTTAAACATATGTATAATTACAAGGACACATGCATCAGACAAGAAGCCATACAGTTAAGAGCATGTTACATTCCCATTCCATAAGTAGTTAATGACAATCTCAAATACTGTTTTATATATCAAAAAGATGAAGCAAGCATGAAAAACATGAACAAGCTGTTGAACTCTGAGATCCAAGTACAGTTCAGGAATACCTATAAGCACTTTCTTTCAGCCTCATTTACATTCAGAATGGTCTATAAGTCATCGCAAAGCTACGGGGAGAGGTAGGGAGAGCAGGGACTAAAACATGAAATGAAATGATTACCATAAGAGGTAGTTAGCTGCAGAATGCTTAGCAGCAGCAGTAACAAAGTGAGATGCCAGTTTTACATTCTAGGTCCTGCTTTAAATCATTTCAAATTCTATGGAGGAAAAAAGACAGAATGCCCCAACTTCTTAAAAATATGGTTATTTTGGTCAAAGTAATCTCTAGACACAGAGAAGACTAGTGCTCCTATACCTATTTTAAAACAGGAACTGGTCAGATTATAATCATAATTTAGGATACCTGACTTGGCTATACGTAATGTTCAGGAACTGTATATATATGCATTGGTTAACCGAAAATTCTTATAGTGGCTCTAAGGTTTAAAGAAAGCGTATCCCACCTATGCCTAACCAAGAGGTGTATGGGGTAGTCACTGCAGACCTAGTAATAAGAGAGTTCACTATTTTCCCAGGAAACGCAGTGAAAAAGCAACAAGCGATCAACAAGATTCAGTGCTTCAAATACACCTTGCCAAGTGTAGTAATTATCTTGTGGTTGAGTTGTCCTTTACTAAAATAAAGCTAGCCTAGTTTATGTGTACATATATATTCATTCCCTTCTCTACTACACAAAGTCATATAATTTTATAATAAAATCAGATGACAGAGTATGAGCTTCAGGTATGTGCTAATGCCATTGTAAGAATTTCCTCCTGTCACCATATTGTTTCTTTCAGGCATTCCCAAAGACGCACGCTAGCCAAATGCAGTTTTCAGAAAACAGAGAGGTGGGTTGCTACATGACTTGGCGAGAAACATGAAACTGGCATCTTAAAAGCCTCAAAGACAAGTTAGCAGCATCAAAGGCATGCATCGACTTTGCCATTCCTACTTGAGATCCTAACACAAACAGCACCAGACATGAGGAGAGGAGAAGTTCATGCAGTGCTCACGCAGAATCAGAGAGGGCACCACTACCTGGAGGGTCTGGACCTGCTGGCCTGAGGCGGATGCCACCTGGGCCTCAGTCTGCAACTGGACTGCAGTGACACCGCCCTGCTGCTGAGAACAGGAACAGGAAGAGCTTGAATTGTGCCAGCAAGAAAATATATAGTTCAAGACATGAGATCACCTTACCTCTGTGGGGATGGAGGGAGTCTTTTTGCAAAAGCTCCACCCACACAGGATTTTCAGTAGTCTCCATATATCGACGCTGTTTTGTTGAAGGTAGCAGAATCAAAGGTTAACCCTCTGTCCCCAGAGTAGGCCTCAAAACACACTTTCTTCATTCAGAGAGGTCAAAATAGTTGTCATCATTAACACAAAAATTTGTAATGTAGTCCTTCCTTTCAGAAATAAGGTGATTCTTTAGCTTACACAATTATTTTAATATTCTCTTTAGATTCTCAAATGGGTTAAGGAGAACAAAATTATCACTTTTTAAAAGTCTTGAAGCTAAATAATTTCTGGGGCTTGTAATCACAAAGAAAAGTGCAACCAAATTCATCTTCATGCTCTTATGTCCCCAAACTAAGCCTTTCTACAAAAAGGGACTGCCTTAGAAGCAAGGTGTTCAGTGTCTCAACCTTATTTTTATATTCTCAAATGATAAGTTCTGACAAAACAAAAACCCACACTCCAGGAAACTGATCTGAATGCGGAGCCCTTCGTGGAAGCCCTTTCTCTAGAAGGCAGCTGAGGTGCAGCCTGTGGTGCAGGCAGTAGGGACACTGCTAGGGGATATGGGAGGTCATGTGAAAAGGTTCTGGGTTTGTGTCCAGGGTCTACTTGAACACACCGGCCACGACCGTGATCCTGAACGGTTGTAGGCTTCTGAGTAGAATCACGGCATGAAGAGCCTGACTCTCAAATGAAGGAAATAAGTAAACTAGATAAAAAACTAGAGAAGCCATAGCAGTTAAGGACTTTAAATAATCTCTTTTAATCAGGAGTAGCTCCTTTCTTTGATCATTAGATTGAAACAACTCATGATTGATACTTCCTCTGCCAACCCTACTAACTACTTCCTTGAATTACCATCTTGAAAACAAAACATTCCTGGGGCCAGCAAGTGTGGTGCAGTGCTACCATGGCTCTGCAATGATGAGCCCAGATGGGAAAGTGGTGGGTTCATGTCCCAAGGCCTTCCTGTAAATTCAAGGCACTCACGCATGCCCACCCGCAGGCTGGCTGTGGCTGTGAAGGATCACAGCGAGATGACCTTGTTAGGGGTGTGTCTCTCTCATGGAAGAAGTAAACTAAAACAAACAAACAAACAAACTAAAAAACCCAAGATATCAATCTTAGCTTAACATCAAAGAGAAGCATAATATATTCTCTTCTTCTAAGGGCAGAAACAGAGTAAAATTTTACTAAAACAAACCCAATTATAAAGCATCAGAAAATGTAATCTGTGTAGGAATTCAAGAAAACAATCTCTCTTAATTAGGAATAAACCAGCATCAAGGAATTCCTTTCTATTATGTGCTTATCCATAAGAATATCTGTCTAAACATTATCCTTATTAAACTGGAGCTTTTAAGAATAAGCACTGTGGTAGATCAAATCAAGAACAGTGGATTTCTTCAAAGCTATCTTGGCTTGTCTACTGTGGCCAAACCCTTACTAAATCACAAATTAGCTCAAATAAGGAGAGAAACAAGCAAATTGAATCCAGAAAAAAAGCAAAACTCCAACTTTCCATCTGAAAAACAGACTAGGTATTTTGTTTTAACTGGATAAAAGGAACAATTTTTATTGAATTATATTACACCAGGACCCCAGGAAAAGCAGATTCTAAAAGACCCCAGACAGGATAGAGCAATTCAGGACAAGCCATCAGACCAGTATCTCACAAGATCTAGCACCTCTCCAGTAATCCTCCGGAGTAACATATGAACCACTGCGTGGTGCTGCCATCAACTCCATCTATGTGAGGTATGAAGCAGTTTTATTTTCATACCTGCTGCTGAATCTGTCCAGCCTGCACGACAATCTGCTCTGTGGAACTGTTGCTATTTGCTGTGTACTGCTCCATGGCTCCTCCAAGTTAGAATCCCGTCCACAGTGAGCTGCACTCTGGAGACTCTAAAAGACCGTGAAGTGCACTCCTATTAGAAAAGTTGGAAAAGAAAACTAAAATGAGATGATCAATAAAGGCCTTGCCAGATTATTGATCTTGGTAACACCTAACACTTGTACTTTTAACTGCAACAAAACAGGCTAAGAAAACAGAAAATATATTGTTAACATTTTTAACTAGGATTACACAGCACAATCATAACATCGCAATGCTATTGTCTTGTTTTAAAAACGCTTTTAGTCATTTCTGATTGGCAACCTAACCTTTTAATACTAGAGCAATACTTGCAACTTAGAAATATACATTAAGCTACAATACCACTTTGCTACAAGGTCTATTTAACCATAATTTTTAGGTCTGTACCTGTAGTGCTTCACCAAATAAAAGATTCTTTAATTTGTAACACAGATTTGCTGCCTATAAAATATGTTACTCTGGTCTGCTACAATTTAAAACTTCAGAGTTTATTATTTAGTAGGCATATTACCCTAGACCTGAAGTCAAATATTTTGCTTATTAAAATCTCCATTAAGCAGGGCTAAGAAAGTTGTAATAAAGGTTTAGGAGTTTACATTTTAATCCTGAGCAAGGAATAAAAAGAAATTACACTAATAATGATGGTATTTATAAACTGGGTATCAGATTAACTTCTTAAATTTGAATATCTACTAGCATTTTGTTATACATCCCTTTATTATATAGTTTTAACTTTTTATTATTGCAGTTTTCAAGTATATAGGTACAGTGTAATGAATCTCTGTACCCATCACACAACTTCAAAGCCATGGCCTGTGTTATTTCATATATACCCCATCCCTGAATTACTTTGAAGAGAATCCTAGACACTGTATCACTCCAAAATTTTTTGAACACATGATGTCTACTTCTAAAGAGTAAGCACTAGTTTCCCGTTATCACTTTATCACAATAGTACTATCTCCCCACAGTTTTATTTTCTTTCCTTTTAATTTGCCAGGGGGCATATGTCCTTTCCAGAGAAAGGAGGACTCCCCCTACGGGGTATGGCCCACTGCAATCCTTCCTCCTTCATTTCTCTGTCCCTTCAGGTTTCTGGGCAGGCACACATGCACATGAGCCTGACATAGTTTCTCCTAAGCATCAGAGCTGGGGCTCAGGGATGTGGATTCCACATTCCAATGTACAGTGCTTAACTTCTGTGCTACGGGTTGCCAACCCAGTATCATTTTCTTTTTTAAAAAAAGAATTAATTTTATCTATTATTATTGTTATTTTAATTTTTGCTATAGGGCATGTGTGCTCACCAGAAAGAGACAAAGAGAAAATGAGAAAGCAAGCTACAATGTCCAGGACCCCAACCATGGTCGGCCATGTGGGAGTCCAGTGCCTTAACTAAGCACCATGCCATCTGCTGCCCCCCAATATAATTTTCAAACATACAGAAACTAATAAGTCTTTGATATCATCAAATATCCAGTCAAAACTCAAACCTACACTTCTCAGACACTTCATGAGTTGTTGTAGACTATCTTTTGAAATGACACAATTAGATAAACTTAAGTGGTATTTGAGAACCCCCCCCCTTTTTTTTGAGAGGTTTTTGCTATAGGGCGCATGCGCTTGCCAGATAGAGACAGAGAGACAGAAAGCGAGAAATCACCCCGCAGGGGGGATGGTCATGCTGCAATCCCTTCTCCTCCATTCTCCTCTCAGGATCTTGGGCACGCACGCACATGTGCCCGGTATGAGTTTTAAGCCACCGGGTCTGGGACGCGAACTGCGGTCGACTACATGGGAGTCCAGCGACATAGCCATTACGCTAACTGCTGGTTCCCGAGAACCCTACAAAAAGATTTCATTCAAATTAAAATTATATAAATTACTAAAGGGTAACCCATCTTGGAATATGGTCTGTGTATGGGGGGTGGGGGCAGAGATATATAATATATAAACAAACTATAGATAAAATTCTCCTCCCAATTTTTCTCCAGGCGTTTGCAAAATTATGTGTGCTGAGTTGCACATTATAGAGCAAGGTAAGGTTCCACTTCCCACAAATCCACACATGCTGCTGACGGCATTAATCACTTGTAATGTGTCCTAAAATTACACAAAGAACTAATCAAAATATACTCAATTGTATGTTCAAGTTCTCAGGAAATACACTGGTATCTAAAATTTACTTTGAAATGCATCAAAAATAAGACAAATTGAAGAATGAATGAGTGGAGATACGGGTAAATATCTGCAAAGCAAGCATGATAAAACATTAGTGGTAGACTCTTGAAGTGGTGAGTACACAGGTTTCACGCTCACTAAGCAAATTCCTAGCTATAATTTGGATTTACAAATATACTGACTAGCCAACAGGGAACAAATACAATCAGCAACAACACAAGTAAACTTGAGGGTTTTTTCTTCACTGTATACTGACCAAATTGTTTTCTCATTTTTCCATCTGTCTCTTCTGAATTAGTTAAGTGAATTCCAAAATTCTGGGTATAGTACAGAGAAATCAGGTTTTCAGCCAGATTAAATCTTTGCTTAGTCACTACCTTGTTCTTACCACACAACACATTCATATTCCTAAACTGATACAAGTAAGGTAACGATAAAATATATATGATTTCATTTACATGAAGCTCTGAAGACAATGGTAATTTAGAGACAGAAAATAGTATTGATCAGCAGTCCCTTGGAAAAGGAGAATGGAGGAAAGAGGGAGGTTAATTTGGATGGAGCATTACATTTTCACTGTGGTAGTGGTGGCACAGTCATATTTTACCAAAACTCGTCAAAATGTATACTTAAAATGATTACACTTTATGTCTAAACTATCTCTCAATATCAAGTTCATATATCTAATAAGAATTATGAAATGAATGTTTTCACTGAGGAGTCTCCGAAATAGTTCATAGAAAATGCATGTTATAGGGACCAGCAGTTGGCGTAATGGCTATGTAGTTGACTGCGTTTGGAGTTCTGGGTCCTGTGGCTTAAACTCACGCCAGGTATGTGTGCATGTGTGTCCAAGATCCTGTGAGGAGAATAGAGGAGAAGGGATTGCAGTGTGGTCATCCTCCCTGGGGGGGCGGGGTGTGTGATTTCTCTCTTTCTGTCTCTCTGTCTGTCTCTGTCTTTCTGGTGAGTGCACACACTCTATAGCAAAAACATCTCAAAAAAAGAAAAGAAAAGAAAATGCATGTTATAAAAAACAAGACTACATTTCAGAATTTTGTATCAAAATACACTGGTATTTTTATTTTAAAAAAATTTGGGGGGGTGGCGGCGGGTGGCATGGTGGTTAAAGATGCTGGATTCCCACATGGCTATGCTCTGCGTCCCAGACCTGGCAGCTTGCTTTCTCACTTTTTCTCTCTCTCGTCAAATTAAAATAAAATGAACAAATAAAGTTAAATAAAATAATTCTGCAAAACAACAACAAAAAACCCTAAGGGCTCCTGTGCTAGACAGAGAGGGAAAGTGAGAGACCACCTCCCAGGGGGCATGGCCACACCACACTCCATTCTAGATTTTGGGCATGGTATGCAGGCACATGTGCCCAGCGTGTTTTTTAGGCCACCAACAGCAGACCTGGCCATGGGGGATCCAGTGCCTTAACCTGGTGCCACCTGCTGGCCCCACTTACATTAACTTTTTATATTTCTTACTTGAATCTAGTTTGAGGCACTTATAAGGCTGACTCAATTTGATAAAAGCTCCTATCAGGGAAACATGAATTCTGCTAAAACTGAAGAACCAACATCAAGCACAAAGCTTATGTGGAAGAATGGTAAAACTGCTGATGCTCTACAAAAAAATGTGTTGGGGAAGCAGTCCCGTGAACTAGTGGTAGAGAGAGACAGATTATATATGCCAAGCGTGGTTTGAATCCAGGCCGAGGCTTAAAAAGCACACTGGGTGCATGTGCCCCAAATCCCAACAGGACGTAGAAATGGAGGAGAAAGGACTGCAGCACGATCACGCGCCATGGTGCGACGCTTCCCTTCTACCCCCTGGTAAATGCAAGTACTCTCTATAAAAAAAACGTCCTGGGGACAATGCCATGAAGAAATCAACAGTTTACGAAGGATAACTGGTTCAAAAAGAGATGAGGTGATGTAGGTCCTACTGCAGCAGATCATCCACGACAATTAGCCAAGGAAAAATTTAATCCTGCCGGTGCCCGAACTGAAGAGGACTGACGATTAACAGCAGAGAACAGCCAACACCACGGATATTTCAAATTGCTTCAGTTTACACATTTCTGACTGAAAAATTTAAGTTGGGCAAGTTTTCTGCTTGGTGGGTGCCAAATCAGTTGTGGCCCAGATCAGCAGTAGACAAGAAAAGAGCTTTTGATGGAAATTTCTCAAGATCCTGAAATATTCTTCAAAGACTTGTAATAGGAGATAATACACAGTTTTGCCAGTATGATTCAAAAAATGAAGTAAAATCAAAGCAGTGGCTACCAAAACGTGAAGTGGTCCAATCAAGGCAAAAAAGATGACCCTCAGTTCTCTAGGGATGGACTTACAGAAGAAGTATCTTCAACTTGATGGAGAAATAGTTTTTTTTTTTTTTTAATTTTCCATGAACTTTCTGAAGTTTCCCTTACATAATTTTTATACCTCCCCAGTCCCCAAGTCCCTTTCTTAAGAATTTTTTTCCTTTGGGGAACCAGCAGTTAGCATAATGGCTATGTCACTGGACTCCCACGTAGTCGACTGCGGTTTGCGTCCCGGACCCGGTGGCTTAGAACTCATGCCAGGCGCGTGTGCGTGCGTGCCCAAGATCCCGAGAGGAGAATGGAGGAGAAGGGATTGCGGCGTGACCATCCCCCCTGGGGGTGATTTCTCGCTTTCTGTCTCTTCGTCTCTTTCTCTCTGTCTGTCTGGCGAGCGCACGCGCCCTATAGCGAAAACTTCTCAAAAAAAAAAAAATTTTTTTTCCTTTGGCTAATTTCCAAAAATCTGCATTTTATAAGAAAAAATATGTAACTTAAAGCACATGTGAATGACTAATAATTGTAAGAGCATACAGATTTTCTGAACTAGTGAACCTGATAATACAAATGAATCAATTTGAGGACATTTAAATGCACTATACCTTAATGGGTAAAAAAGGAAGCAGCTCCAGGTTGAGTAGCAATCTTCTCTCCCGTTAACTAGGAGGTGATTCAGCTTGGAGCACATCGGGATTGCTAATGAGGAATGCTACAAACAACTGGCTTCAGGGAAGCCACAGGTTCCTACCTGTGAGTTTCAGCCAGCAGAACTGCAATGCAATCTGACATGGCTTTCCTTAAATGCCTCTCTGCCCAAGATTAAGTTAGCCAGATTAAGTCTAACTCCTGTTTCTAACACAATGTTTTGAATGTTTTTACCTCAGAGAAAAAGAATGGATGTTTGTTTATTCTGGCCAGTATGAAAATTCCTTTCCTACAGCATCTCTGCCTTGCCATTTCAAGGTGCAGACTGAAATTTAGCCAACCATTAAGGAACCCATTTTATGTGGGCCTATACACAGCTTAGACTGTAAAATGTAACTTCCAGGAACTAAACTACAAACATATAAAAAGAGCTCTGGGACCCGCAGATGGTGTAATGGTTACATTGCTGGACTCCCACATAGTTGACTGCGGTTTGAGCCCCAGACCTGGTGGCTTAAAACTCAGGCCAGGCACATGTGAATGTGTGCCCAAAATCCCAAGGAGAGAATAGAAGAGAAGGGATTGCGGTGTGGCCACCACCCGGAGGGAGTCATTTCTTGCTTCCTGTCTCTCTGTTTCTCAAGAGCTCTGATTACCACATTTGACAATCAGCACTAGGCAAAGACTAGAAAGGTAGCTTTGATTTTTTTTTTGACCACACCCATAGTAGGAAACACAATTTTTTATGACAACGCAACACACACACAACACAAAAAATACATGTATCTGAAACAAAGGGTTCATGAAACAGTGTAAGACCCACTTTCACATTTTCTATTATAAAAAGCTGTTAGTAGTGGGCCACTAAACGTATTTCACAACTCAACAAAAGGGTCCTCATCTGTGTGTGGCAGATTAGATTAAATAGCAAAGGGCTGTCCAGTTTCTCCATCATCCTACAGGGGTTTCTGAACTGAAGCTTCCTAATTCATTCCTCTCCACTAATGATGTGCCATCCAATGTTCTCACAGTTCTTAGAAATAAACTCTGATGGGTGCTGGCTGGTGGCATGGTGGTTAAGGTGTTGGACTCCCAGATGGCCAACCATGGTTCGAGTCCTAGACCTGGTGGCTTGCTTTCTCTCTCCTCTAGTCAAATGAGAAAAAAACCAAAAACAAACAAAAAACCACATATATATATATATATACACACACACACACACACACACACACATATAATTAATTGAAAAAAAAGAAACTGATGAAGAACCTAACTTTAAATCATCTTTTTTGGGGGGGGGTGAGAACAAAGATTTCAGGCTGGGAATAAATCAAGGACTTCTTTAGAAAAAGGTACCATGTGAACTTATCTTAGGTGTAAGATGGATTTACTTGTGTGATGACGTGGTAGGGTGCGAGTACTCCAAATGGAGACCATAAAAACAGGACGGAAATATTTCAGCACACGAACAGTAGTCTAAAAAGGCCTCACAGTCTTACAGACGATAGGCCACATCACTGTTCACTCAAAATACCAGGAAAAGAAATTCTTCTGCAGACAGGTGGGCTCTACAGGCACTTAACAAAAAAGTGACTACACTATAACTGTTTCTTAGAAAGTTGTCTAGTAAAGTATTTGTTAGTTTTGTGACCAAATGTACTTCTCCTTTTTTCAGTTTGCGCTTGCCAGAAACAGAGAGGAAGTGAGAAAACACCTCCCCCCGGAGTGTGGGGGGGTGGTCATGATGCAATCCTTCCTCCTCTATTTATCCTCTCACAATTTTGGGCAGGCGCACATATGCACCTGCTATGATTTTCAAGCTACTGGGTCTGGGACTTAAACTGCATAGTCTATCACGTGAGATTTAGCAGCCTTAACCACCATGCCACTTGCTGGCCATATAACCCATTTTTAAATATCAAAGTTAAAACATCTAATCCAAACGCAAATATAAATGTTTTTAAAAATGCCTAAGCCATGCTGCTTCATCTACTACTGTGGATAATGTAGTGATTAAATAAATCTAGAAAAATGATTTAATCAACAATGAAAAAGTCTTAAAAAATGAAAACAGGGCCTGCCCTGTGGTAGAGTGGTTAAGGGGGCTTCATCCCTTATGTCGGTTCAAATCCTGACCCCAGTGGCTTGAAAAACAAGTTGGACATGAATGTGAACTCCTAAAATCCACACAGGATGGAGGAATGGAGGAGAGACTACAGTATGATCACATCCCAATTGGGGATTTTTTTTTTTTCTTTCTCTCTCTGGAGCACACATGCCTTCTGGAAATTAAAGGAAAACAAAAACAAAAAAAAAAAAGATAAAAACAAAACTGTTCCCCAAAGATTTAGTAGTGACAAAAGCACTGGGCTGGGAGTCTTCTAAAACTTACTAGTTGCACGATTTTGGGAAATGTGATGTAAAAATAATGGGTATTACATTATTACATTATTGGAGACCTACTCTATGTACCAGGAACTGCACTAGATGCTTCAATGAGTAAAAACGTATAGGCTTTTAGCAGAAAACGCTCCTTTTCTTTCCTAAAAGACATCGCCCACTATTAAAAGCAAAAACTTTTTTTTAATCTTAAAAAAAAATATATATACACATATATAATACACACATATATGTATTTATATATATCCCAAATCCTTTCTACCTGAATCTCCAGACAAAATTACTTCTTTCAAAAAATTCCTTAGTAAGATAAATAGATATTTTGGACAACTAAGCTTTCCCAGCCTAGAATCTCAAGGCTACTGCCCACTTACTGTCCCATATTTCCACTTCAAAACACACCAATTTGGTGCCTCTGTACATCCTTTTTCTCTCTGAGAGCAATGCTCTTCCATTTTCCTGGTCTTCAGAAAACCCATCATCCGTAAAGGCCAATCAAAAGTGTGGCGGGGGTCCTCATCTGTGTGTGGCAGATTAGATTAAATAGCAAAGGGCTGTCCAGTTTCTCCATCATCCTACAGGGGTTTCTGAACTGAAGCTTCCTAATTCATTCCTCTCCACTAATGATGTGCCATCCAATGTTCTCACAGTTCTTAGAAATAAACTCTGATGGGTGCTGGCTGGTGGCATGGTGGTTAAGGTGTTGGACTCCCAGATGGCCAACCATGGTTCGAGTCCTAGACCTGGTGGCTTGCTTTCTCTCTCCTCTAGTCAAATGAGAAAAAAACCAAAAACAAACAAAAAACCACATATATATATATATATACACACACACACACACACACACACACATATAATTAATTGAAAAAAAAGAAACTGATGAAGAACCTAACTTTAAATCATCTTTTTGGGGGGGGGGTGAGAACAAAGATTTCAGGCTGGGAATAAATCAAGGACTTCTTTAGAAAAAGGTACCATGTGAACTTATCTTAGGTGTAAGATGGATTTACTTGTGTGATGACGTGGTAGGGTGCGAGTACTCCAAATGGAGACCATAAAAACAGGACGGAAATATTTCAGCACACGAACAGTAGTCTAAAAAGGCCTCACAGTCTTACAGACGATAGGCCACATCACTGTTCACTCAAAATACCAGGAAAAGAAATTCTTCTGCAGACAGGTGGGCTCTACAGGCACTTAACAAAAAAGTGACTACACTATAACTGTTTCTTAGAAAGTTGTCTAGTAAAGTATTTGTTAGTTTTGTGACCAAATGTACTTCTCCTTTTTTCAGTTTGCGCTTGCCAGAAACAGAGAGGAAGTGAGAAAACACCTCCCCCCGGAGTGTGGGGGGGTGGTCATGATGCAATCCTTCCTCCTCTATTTATCCTCTCACAATTTTGGGCAGGCGCACATATGCACCTGCTATGATTTTCAAGCTACTGGGTCTGGGACTTAAACTGCATAGTCTATCACGTGAGATTTAGCAGCCTTAACCACCATGCCACTTGCTGGCCATATAACCCATTTTTAAATATCAAAGTTAAAACATCTAATCCAAACGCAAATATAAATGTTTTTAAAAATGCCTAAGCCATGCTGCTTCATCTACTACTGTGGATAATGTAGTGATTAAATAAATCTAGAAAAATGATTTAATCAACAATGAAAAAGGCTTAAAAAATGAAAACAGGGCCTGCCCTGTGGTAGAGTGGTTAAGGGGGCTTCATCCCTTATGTCGGTTCAAATCCTGACCCCAGTGGCTTTAAAAACAAGTTGGACATGAATGTGCACTCCTAGTTGGACATGAATGTGAACTCCTAAAATCCACACAGGATGGAGGAATGGAGGAGAGACTACAGTATGATCACATCCCAATTGGGGATTTTTTTTTTTTCTTTCTCTCTCTGGAGCACACATGCCTTCTGGAAATTAAAGGAAAACAAAAACAAAAAAAAAAAAGATAAAAACAAAACTGTTCCCCAAAGATTTAGTAGTGACAAAAGCACTGGGCTGGGAGTCTTCTAAAACTTACTAGTTGCACGATTTTGGGAAATGTGATGTAAAAATAATGGGTATTACATTATTACATTATTGGAGACCTACTCTATGTACCAGGAACTGCACTAGATGCTTCAATGAGTAAAAACGTATAGGCTTTTAGCAGAAAACGCTCCTTTTCTTTCCTAAAAGACATCGCCCACTATTAAAAGCAAAAACTTTTTTTTAATCTTAAAAAAAAATATATATACACATATATAATACACACATATATGTATTTATATATATCCCAAATCCTTTCTACCTGAATCTCCAGACAAAATTACTTCTTTCAAAAAATTCCTTAGTAAGATAAATAGATATTTTGGACAACTAAGCTTTCCCAGCCTAGAATCTCAAGGCTACTGCCCACTTACTGTCCCATATTTCCACTTCAAAACACACCAATTTGGTGCCTCTGTACATCCTTTTTCTCTCTGAGAGCAATGCTCTTCCATTTTCCTGGTCTTCAGAAAACCCATCATCCGTAAAGGCCAATCAAAAGTGTGGCGGTTTTCACCGAGGCTGGTGCTGGTTCATGCATCAGTGTTTTTACAGGACTGAACCTGCCCTTTTGCAGCAGGTTTTGTATAGCTAATTAATTAGCCATACATCGGTCAATCTCAACCAGACAGAAACTGTTCTTGTTTCAGACTACCCACTCCTTCCCAGCACACAGATGACACCTAGCACACACGAATACTGCTGGACGATTAGTTGCCAATGGAGATTTCCTACCATCCTAAGGAAACCCCCACAACACTGTTAAGTTTCCAAACATATACTGAGAAAACATTAACAGTGGATTAGAAAATACATCAGAAAAAATAAACCAAGAGATGTGCAGACCGAACTAAGGAGTCAAGCCTAACATGCCCAAGGTAAAAAGAAAGAAAACTAGAACGTTCCCAAGAGAAGGAAGAGTTCACAGAACGAGCAATGGATAAGACCAACAATATTAACAGCAATTTGTGCAGCTTCCGTGTAAAAGAACGCGCAGGTCTGTGGACCTTTTAGCAGTGAGGTTCCAGGAATCGAACGGGCTGGCCTTATAGCCAGGGCAAGAAAGCAAGACCGCTTGGTTGGGCTCCAAGATCGAGGTGTGCTATTCTGCCCCGGCGAGCGGGGCGGGCGGGAAGGAGAGGAAATGACGAGCCAAAGGGGGTGGTAACGGCGCCGGGCTGAGACCCGGGCCCAGGGAGCTGGGAGGAGGGGCGCGTCCGGGCAGGGGGGAGTGGGCAAAGCAACGGACCCCCTCCCCCGACCAGGGAGACGGCGGGGGCGGGCCCGCGGCGCTCCGAGGCGGAGGCGGGCGCGCTCTGCCCGCCACACTTGAGCCCTCTGGCCGCGGCGCACATCTTCCCCGGGCCTCCCTGCCGACCCGGATGAGCTGCAGAGGGGTAGGGGACGCAGGCCCCGCGGGAGATTTCCCTTCCCGAGGGCGGGAGCGTGGAGACTGCAAGCACAGGTTTAAGTGTGAGGCTGGAACAACCAGAAGGAAACCGCCGAGGCCCAGGGCACGCGTGTGTGTACCTGAGTGTAGGGGCGGTCGAGGCAGGCAAGCCCACCATCCCCGAGCCCCGGGCCTGACAACCTGGGCCTAAGGGTCGAGGGGACGCTAACCCAACTGGCACTGGCACTCCGCAAGGACCGGGACCCCGAGGTGCCCGCTCCCTGGCGCGCCATCCCCGCGCGAGGCGGCCCCTGCAGGCCTCGGCCGGGAGTGCCCCAAGGCGCTCGCAGGCTCCAGGCCGGGGCTGCCGGCCGCCCGGCTCGGCTGTGCTCAGGAAGACTCCCCGGGCTCGACGGGCGCCTGGGCCTCTCCTGAGTGGTCAGCGAGACCCGCCAATCGGGGCGCTGGGGCCGGCTCTGGGCCGCTGGATATTGGCTCCTCACACTCACCGTGCCTCGCTCCCCCGGTTCGCTGCCCGCGCTGATTGGCTCCAGTACCGGACCCCGAAACCCAATCAGAGGCGCTGCCGCCGCCACTGCCGCTGCCTCGCAAAATGGCGAACCCGAACAAAGGGGAATCGGGCCTCCCTCCAACCGCCTCTGCGCAGGCGCTGCTGAGGCCACGCCCTCTAACCGGGGTCTGGGCTAGGTTCCCTCCCCCCTTGGAAGAGCACCGCGCAGGCGTCCCCTGAAGCCACGCCCACACCCCTGATTTGCCACCACCTCTGGGCGAAGGATTACGCAGGCGCTTTCGAGACGCGCCGGACCACCTCACGCACCATCCTGAGCACAGAACCACGCAGGCGCTAACTGCCCCGTTTGCCAACAGTCCACACCCTTCTAAGCAGCCACTAGGATACACCCCTGGGGCTAGTGCGCAAGCGCCGCTCTCCCAACTCGCGGTCGGCGGTCTCGTGACGCGTGCCCGGGACGCGGCGGGAGACCGCGGGGATTACAGCCGGAAGTTCGGCGCCCATCACCAAAGAGTGCGAGTTAGGCTGGCTAGCTAGAGGGGCTCGTTTCCGTCCCGCCGCCGGGCGGGGGCGGCCATCTTAGGTGCATGCAATTAAGGGCTGTGGCGGGATTGGCCCCGCTCTGGGCTCGTCCGCTGCTCCCCGCCTACCAGGGCCAGATCCGGAGCCCTTCCCCGCGGGGCGGGGACCGCACTGCCGCCGACTCCTTTCCAGGTGAAAGGTGACCCTGGTACGTTGGGGCTCGAGCGGGGGGCCCCGCGACTGACACTACGCCCTCGCTGGCCCACCCCAGGGTAGGAGACAGGATGGGCGGCTTCTTTACACTTTCCTTCCCCGCTCCCTGGACGAGGGGGCGAACCTTCGTGGAGAGGCCGCCTTCCCACCCCGCCGCCGGCGGCTCAGCACGCCCCTGCTCTGTACACACGGTGGCTGCGGCTTAACGGGACCGCGGCCAAGCCCCTCCTGTTTTCCTTCTAAGCCAAACCCACTGGGGAAATACTTTCCGCGTCGTGCAGAGAAAAAAGAGACTGCCCTCGATCTGCCTTGCTGGAGAGCGGGCTGCAGAAAGCAGGCGGCGCGTCTTAGCTCTGCCTGTGCTTCCTCGCGGCATGAGAGCAGGTTTAGGCGATCTCCGAATCGAGGGATTCTTTATTTTCCTTGTTCCAGAAAAGTTTTGTGCTACCTCCTAGAGGCTGAACGAAACCACATTCATTGATAAACGTTGGGGAAAACACTTAGTAGTGGTCAGGGCCAACTAAATATAATACTGATATATTCAGGCTGCCTAATAGAATTTTTATTTTCTTTTTCCCTTCTTATAGCTAAAGAGACACTTTAATTCTGGAAATAGCGACTTAATATCATGGCCAGCAGCCTTAATGAAGACCCAGAAGGCAGCAGAGTGCGTAACAACTATTAACTTATTGGTGAACAGAACTTAAGGATAATTGGCAAAAGCATAGACACTGTTTCATTAAATCAGTAATTCAAATGCCCCCCCCCACACACACACACCAACTGATTTACTTAGGCAAAGCTAATATAATTCTGGGCACGGAATATCCATTTCTCCTTTTCCAGGTGCTTTAATTTGTTATACTTACATCTTAAATGCTGAAAATTTGACTTTACATTACATTTCAGGAGAGGTGGAGAAGCAATAGGTGGGAAATAAAAGCAAGGAAAACGCCAAAAATAGCTCAGTGTTTTTCTATATCTAGTAAAGCATTTTATTTTCTTTTGTGCATTTTAGATCACTTATGTGAAAGGAGATCTTTTTGCGTGTCCCAAGACAGACTCTTTAGCCCACTGTATCAGTGAGGATTGTCGCATGGGTGCTGGGATAGCTGTCCTCTTCAAGAAGAAATTTGGAGGGGTGCAGGAACTATTAAATCAACGTGAGTTTTGCCCTGGTTAAAGCATCTTTTGGTCTTGTGTTATACTTTAATTATTAGCATCCAAAGATGAAATTCCTAACTCTTTGAGTGCTGTTAACTCTTAAATTTTCCTCCACAGGAATGGCCATTAGTTTGGGCCCTTATCACAACAAATCAGAATTTAAAAAGTTTCTAATTTCTTTTTTCCTTTATCATTAACCTTTAGTTATATATAGTATTTTTCTACTTCTCTGAAACCATTAATAAGTCTGATGTGTTTAGCAAAGTCCACAGGTATTAATTTGGTATTCAAAATCCTGTACTAGCAATATCCTTATTCTTCAAAAAGGAGTTTAGAAGCCTCTTTCTTACAGGTCCTTCCCATCACTTTCTATCCATGACTTCGAATCAGAGATGTGCATTAGAATCTTGCAGAGCTTCTGAAACAATTTCTCAGACTGCATTCCAGGCTTACTAATTCAGTGTTCACTGTGATTCTGGTCCCAGCCGTGAGAAAAGCAATTTCTTAGTGCTTTGTATCGTAGGTATTTGTAAAGATGATACATCTAGATTTAAATTCCTTAATAATTAAGAACTTTTTAATGAATCTGTGCCATTCATAATGCTTAACAAAACTCTATGTAAAAAGATCATTATTAAATGAAAACATGTTAAGTAAAAATGTATACTCCAAAATAATTTCAAGGCAATAATTAATTAGTTAATTAATGTTGCTGTAGGGTACATATGCTTGCCAGAGACAGAGAGAAAGAATGGGAGAGTGAGAAATCTCCCCCTGGCAGGGGATGGTCATGCCAGAGTCCCTTTTTCTCCATTCTTCTCTCAGGATTTTGGGCATGCATGCACATGAACTGGTGTGGTTTCAAGTCACCAGGTCTGGGACTCGAACTGCAGATTGGCCATGTGGGTTTCAGCACCTACACACACACACACACACTCACAGTCTATCTCCTGGCTGGCCCTAACATTATTTATTTATTTATCTTAATAGATTTTTGCTATAGGACACATGCACTCACTGGAGAGACAGAGAAAGTGAGAAATCATCCCCTGGGGGGATGGCCTTGCAGCAATTCCTTCTCCATCTTCCTCTGGGGATCTTGGGCATGCACGTGCACACAGCCGACAGGAGTTTTAAACTGTCCAGTCTGGGACTCAAACGTTGGGTATGTGGGAGTCCAGCAACGTAATCATCTTGCCGTCTGCTGATCCTCACGGTAAAATTTTTTAAGTGGATAAATGAGGGCAGGAAAGATGATGGGGTGTGAGGAAACATGATTGTAAGAAAACGAAATTAGGACAACAGTATGTGGGAAGGCTGATTAGTAACAAATGTTCTTAGATTTCTTAACAGTCGAAAATTCTAGATCTGAGATAAACTCAGATCAGTAAAGATTAAAAGATCAAAGAATGAAAGTCAGTGTTTTTTTTTGTTTGTTTTTTACTTTCTACTATTAAATAACTGTTTTTCTCAGAAAAGAAATCTGGAGAAGTGGCTGTTCTGAAGAGAGATGGGCGCTATATATATTACTTGGTAAGATGGGACCAGTTCTTGAAACATCCTCAAGATTGATGAACAAGTGGGCTGCACTGCATTGTTCTTGATTGCAGTGCTCCTTGTTAGACAACAAGATTTCCCAAAAGTTGCCATCTCATGATAGCTCAGGTTCAGTTGGGTTAGGAAGAAGCATGAGGCTGACCACAGGCTCTGTGGGCAAGAGGACTATGCCATTCACTGCAGAACTGAATTCTAAGACTTGCTTCCCATTTTTAATTCTGTCCCACTCATAGTGAGATTGAAATAATAATGTTTCAAGAGCTTCTCCCAAGGGATTTTTCTTACTCTTCCCTATTAAATGCAGTACCAAGTCTTACCCAGCTCCTGTCCTGCCTCCTGCCTGAATGTGGCATTCTCCAACTGTCCAAGGGTGTTTCCTAAGTGATGGTTGTGGGTGACCTCCAGCCAACCTGATAGAAGTGTGCTCTAGATAGCAAACTGATGAGGGTGCCCTTTTAAATTCTTAAAGTTGGTGTGACTTCTAGTGTTTTTATTTTAGACCACTATCTGTTTCTCACTATTTTACAGAGAAACTAGCAAGCACAGTTCCAAAATAAATAGAAACTTGGGGATTTTCAGGTGGTGTGTGTTCTTCCTTATTCAAGAGAGGCAGCTTATCTCTTACAAGTGACAAAAACTTTGACCTCCCTTGCTTAAAGCGGTTGGCAATAGGCACAACCAGCTAATCTCACGGGCTTCCTTGGGAAAGCATGGTTACTGTATGGCAGAGTCTGGATTTCTCATTCCCTAGTTTGTGAGTTCTGAGGGCCTCCCATAACCTTGTGGAAAGGGCAGTATGACACTTGTACTAGTCTATGCAAATGCACTTCCATTACCAGGATGTTGGGGAATTGTGATGGCATTTTTGTTGGCTGTTGTTTTAGGCTAATGAAAATTTGAATCTTTCTTTGTGTTCAGATTACAAAGAAAAGGGCTTCGCACAAGCCAACTTATGAAAACTTACGGATGAGTTTAGAGGCCATGAAGACCCATTGTCTGAAGAATGGAGTCACTGACCTCTCCATGCCCAGGCAAGGAAATCCCAGGGTCCTAAATGAAGCTTTAATTGGTTGGCGGTGCTTATTGTTTTATCCAAAATAAATAACTTAAGACTTTATTTCAAAATACAGCTTTAAAGATGAAGAAATTTCAAAATTTTGTAAAATCACCAGTAAACCAGTTATCTGACCTTAGACCAAAGCATAGCCATTTTCTGGCTTGAGGTGAATAAACCAGGAAAATTAAAATGATATACACACCTGCCTCAGCTTTAGTGGGGAGGAACTATTGCCGATTGGTCCCACTTGTTGAATTTCTGGCATCCTCTGCAGGAAGCATGGCCTCTATTCCTGAAGCATTGTGAGCTAAAGAACCAAGACTGAGCAGTTGTGGTTTCCCTCTTGGGCTTTTTCTCATCCTAGTAGTTCAGTTCAGCTCTTACCATGCATATAGGTTTGTTCCAGCTCCACGTTACTTTGTGGCTATAGTGTCATTATATCTCAGTGGTCTTTAATATGTTTATGGCTTATGTATCAGAAACAATTTTTAAATCCCAGTTCAAGGACTTAATTTTCATATTGTGATGTGAAATTAGCACTGTTAAGCCTCCCTTTTTTCCTCTAGGAATGTTGATAATAAAGTAATATTTTAGAAGAAAGGAGCCAGGTCGTTGAGTTTTAAGGGCCAGTTGAGATTTTTCACTTTACTGTTGCAGAGACTTTACTTCTGGGTGACAACTAGCTGGGCATTTCTCAACATTCCATCTTAACTTCATTTTTTGTAGTCAAAAAATCCTGTGCTTTGTCCCTCTTTTTATCTTTAATCTTACATTACCTACGTACATTTTAAAATTTTATTTTAGTCTCTTTGTTTCATGAGAGAGAAAGGCCCAGATACTGAAATAGGGACTCCTGACGGTTTTATCATGGCATAGTCAACCTTCCAGCCAGCCGGGATCACTGATGTAGCTGCAGGTGTGCCTGGCACGTTCAGGTTGACCCAGGAACTGAACCTAGGACTTTCCCGTGTGGCTCCAGTATTGCACAGCAGTGCTCTACTGCTTGTGCCACCATACTGGGCCTACACATGTATTTAAGAAATACCAATCCTTTCCCATCCCCCCACAGCCAGTTTTCATCATAAAAGGATAGTCCCCTGTTAAACTCATGGTAGAGTTATAGTTATCTAAGTGTAGCATGAAGTAATTAGAAAGTAGTGTTTTTTGTTTCCCCAAGAATTATTTTATTTTATTTATTTTTAATTTTGACCAGAGAGGGACAGAGAAAGCAAGCCACCAGGTCTGGGACTTAATCCACTGTCAGCCATGTGAGAGTCCAGCATCCTTAACCACCACGCTACCTGCCAGCCCCGAGTAGTATGATCTTAGGTAAAGAGAAATGACAACTGTGGGATGTTAGGACTCCCTAGGAATGGTTGTGGATGACTCTCAAAAGAACATCCGGATGCCCACCTGCCTATGAGACCAGATAACTTGTTTCTATGCTTTGCGTGAATTCAGCCTAAAGGAAGAGGGAAAGGACCATTTCCTGTATGCCTTTATCACAACCAATGGAGATCTTTTGTCTTTCAGGATTGGGTGTGGTCTTGATCGTCTGCAGTGGGAAAATGTATCTGCAATTATTGAGGAGGTATTTGAAGCAACAGACATCAGAATTACTGTGTATACCCTCTGAACAGATGAACATTTTGGATATGTCCATGTTCTACTGTATCATTCCTGTTGGGCCATAGGACTGGGCAAACTGACCTCAAAGTGGGCAAGAAAATTTCATGCAAGATAGTCTGTTTCACAAGCCAGACTTGGGTTGCTATATGTCAGTGTTTGGACTGGGACCCTGGAAAGAGGGATTGTTTGGGATATGCCATTGTGTTTGTTTGTTTTTGCAGGAAAGCAAGGAGTAAGTGGCCTGATACTAGGCAGGGAAACCAGATGGTTTCCTCTGTGACCTCTTGTTTTGCTCCAGTATACTACCTGATTTGTTTGGTTGGCCACTAGGTGGCAGCATTGATTCTACTTCTCTGCTTTTTAAGAGAAATTTCGGGAAGGATGAAGATGTGAGTGAGTTTACGTATCTTGTTTGTACACTTAATTCGGTGTTATCGTTCATGTCATCAAATTCAACCTAGGAGAGAATTTTGGATTATTTCTTTATTTTAATTACAAAATTGAGTCCTACATTGTTAAGGAATTTGCTGACAGAAATGGAAAAATAAATCTTTTTCTTGGGGTTCAATGAAGTTCTGTGCTCATTTTTTGTGTTGTTTTGGGTTTGGGTAATGGAAGATTCGCCTGTAACTTAATTTTTTTTTTTTTTTGGAAGGGGTTTTTGCTCTAGGGGGCGGCTCGCCAGACAGACACAGAGAGACATAGAGACAGAAAGCAAGAAATCACCCCCCAGGGGGATGGCCACGCCACAATCCCTTCTCCTCCATTCTCCTCTTGGGATCTTGGGCATGCACGCACACGCGCCCGGCATGAGTTTTAAGCCACAGGGTCCGGGACTCGAGCCACGGTCGACTATGTGAGAGTCCAGCGACATAGCCATTACGCTAACTGCTGGTCCCTGTAACTTAATTTTGAAAAGTCACACAGAGATGCAGTGGGACTAGCAAGGTGAAGAAACACAGTGAACATAAGTGGACAAGAACTATGGATCAACATAGTCAAAAGGCAGGTTTTTAGAATCTCCATGGTGAACTCTTCTGACCACTGTATGGTTACTGTGACTGAATCTATCTGGATTTAATCATAAAACAAATGGAATAACATGTTAAGTGATTAGAAGAGTGTTTAGCACAAAGTAGTGACTCAGTAAATCAGTGGTTCACGATCAAATCCATGTGCATCTTTTAAAAATTCAAGGCCACTTCCTCTCAAAAAATTCTAATTTGGTGGCAGGATAGAATGGCCAGGTTTCTTTGTGTTTTTAACCTTAGAAAATTCTGATGTACAACCAACTGGCATATCAAGGACACTGCGGTAAATATTAGTCCCCTTTTCTTTCCAGCTAAGAGGACAAGTACTCTCTTGTTTTGTGGTGGGTTCGTGGATTTAGCCAGTGGTTCAGTATTAGCCCTATTGGGCATTTTTCCCCTTAATGTGATGTTGAGATTTAAAACAGCCAGACTTACTGATTTTCTCCTTAGGGTGAGCCCTGAGTGTGTCACAGGACTTGCTGCTTTCCCTAAAGTAAATGAACAGCTGGCCTTTAGAAAGGTCTTGTTGAAACACCAGGAAAGCACTGGTTAAATATACTCTTCGTACTTTAGACTTGTGCTCTTATCACATTTCAGCCTGATAGGAGGCAGCAGTTTCAAAAGGTATTTCATGCTAATATCTCCATTTGGAGCAGAGGGGTTCTCTGTTGTTGGAGGAGGAGCAATGCAAGGGCAAGTTCAGTATCAAATTGTTATACTGAGGCTTTCCTTGAAACTTCGCTTCAGTCTAAATAAAGTAAAATTGAAGAGAAAAAAAGGGAGAGACTCTAAATACACAGATTGAGTGAAATGAAAAGAGTGAGATGATAAAAGGAAACCTAAAGAATTAAGGTATTTTGCTTAACTACAAATACTTTTTTTTTTTTTTTGGAGAGGTTTTCGCTATAGGGTGCGTGCACTTGCCAGACAGAAGGAGAGAGCTAGACAGAAAGCGAGAAATCACCCCCCGCGGGGGATGGTCACACCACAATCCCTTTTCCTCCATTCTTCTTTCGGGATCTTGGGCACGCATGCACACGCTCCCGGCATGAGTTTTAAGCCACTGGGTCTGGGACGCGAACTGCGGTCGACTACGTGGGAGCCCAGCGACATAGCCATTACGCTAACTGCTGGTCCCCCACTGCAAATACATTTTAACACTTGGATCAAAACAGTGGTTTTCTAGGCTTCCTCCATCTTTAAAAGTTCTGTGGTTGCACCAGCCTATAGCTTGGTGATTAAGGCAGCTGGGTCCCACATGGCTGACCTTGTGATTTGGGTCTTGGACCTGGAAGCTTAAAAACCATGCTGGGCACATTTGTGTGCCTGCCTAAAATCTTAAAAGGAGGGGAAAATGGAGGAGAAGGGATTGTGATGTGACCGTGTCCCATGGGGAGGGGGCATGCTTTTTCTCTTTCCACTCCTCTCTTCTGTCTCTTGTGAGCATATGTACTCTCTGGCAAAATTAAAAAAAAAAATTGCAGTTAAATTTTTCATAGAGTATGAACCTTGATTCTTTAATAAAACCAACCAGGACTGGCTGTGAGTTGAATTCTAGACACAGCAGCAGTGTGATAAAGTGCTTCGTCATTTGCAGATAGTCTTGGGGTCAAATTCCTATGACTTATCACACTTGAAGCCTGGGGAGAGGAGACATGCCCTGATAATCAGAATAAACATATTGTTCCTGGAAACCTCGTTACAGTTTGGCAAACACCCAGAAATTCACATGTGAAATTTTGCTTTCACACAGGGTGCAAACCTTTTAAGAAAAGAGACTTGACATCACCTTGCTATTATCAACTACCACATACTGAATATTCTTACATGATGTGTATCTGTTGAACTCCTCCTTTGCACCTGTTTTCCTTTAATCAAGAAGCTAATTGCTCATTAATTAGCAATTGGGATATAGCTACCTTATGACAGATTTCTCGTGGATTTGATTCCACCTTATGCCATTTTCCTTGTCTTCAGAGAAGGAAATATATGTTTTGGTTTGTAGTCTAAGACATCCTTTTGCTTGGGACCTGCTCACTGTCCTTGGCAACAATAGCTGTCCAAAAAAAATTTTTTTTAGAGACCTTTTTGCTAAAAGGGTCTGTGTGCTCCACAGAGAGACAAAAAGTGAGAAATCACTCCCCAGCGGGGGTGGCCAGGCCACAATCCCTTCTCCTCTTGGATTTTGGGCACACATGTCCATGCGCCCAGTGTGAGTTTCAAGCCTCTAGGTCCAGGACTTGAACCTCAGTTGACCACGTGGGAGTTCAGCAATGTCACCATTCTTGTCTCTAGAAGTCAAATTTTTTTTATAAAAAACCTAGCCACAGAAAAATCACACCATTTCTTTTATTAATATTGCTGTTTTTCTTTAAAAAAGGACAAATCAACTTACCATAAAATAGAGTTTTGGACATGTTTCAAAAGCTGTACCTGGGATCTAAGGGTCTTTCTCTTGAGCAGTCCTTTTAGGGAGTAATGAGGACTGTCAGCCCCACAGATGTATATATGGTTACATTTCTCTCCTTGCAGCTCACTTGGCTGTTTCCTAAGAGCAAGCAGCCTTAGAGAGAGGCACAGCCCAACTGAATTACAACATGAGAAGTATAGTTTGAGTTCTTTGAAAGCATCGTTTAGTAGGATTGGTTGGTGTTGAATGTTGTCCAGCTCCAAGTGGTATGAGAAAGACAAGCATGTCCCCGATGGCCATACATGTACTGCTATCTCTTGGTGGCAGCAGGCAGACCTTGGTGAAAAAATAAAAAATATGTTACTGAGAGCCCTGCTGACCTCAAACAGTTAAAAGTTTCTTCTCGAGCTAAGGTTTTTGGGTGCCTTCCCTAACAAATTGCTGAATTTCTCTCCCATGGTCCCCTGTGGTTTCTGGTTTAAGGATTGGGTTTGTTTCTTTCATTCACATTTTAGTGTAGTCCTACAGAGAAAACAAAACCCAGAGAGATCTGCTTTTCCTCTGTTGTCTTGAATTAAATATATGGTTAAACACTATTCCATTATTTATTTATTTATTTATTTTTAAAGAGGGATTTTTGCTATAGGGTGCATGCACTGCCTAGAGAGACAGAGACAGAAAACAGGAGAGAACCCCCAGCAGTGATGGTCTCGCTGCAATCCCCCTCCACCATTCTCTTCCTAGGATCTTGGGCACACACGCAAACACACCCGCCATAAGTTTCAAGCCACCAGGTCCGGGACTCGAACCATGGTCGACTCTGTGGGAGCCCAGCTATGTAACCAGTATGCCATCTGTTGGTCCCCTGTTTTTTTTCCTAAAAAAATTTTTTATGATCATGTGTGCAAGAGAGAAAAAGAGAAAGTACTCTGAACAAGGCTCATGCTATGATGCCCAGCTCTCCAGCTTCTCAGGATCTTGGGCAGCTGCACGTGCTCTGCTTTTTTGGGGCCAACTTGGGATCCAAACCGATAGTTGGCCATGTGGCTTCTAGCACTGCAGTCCAGTACGCTGTGGACCGACTAGTCTGGGTCATTTCTGTTACGATGAAACAGATTTATTTAACAAATGTTCATGCCTTAGATTATTAAATAGGGTAGCTCTTTTGGTTTTATAGATGACAATTACATATCTATTTATTTTTTTTAATTTGGTACGTTTTAGCCTTTCTCTTTGGGAACACGAGCAACTCAAGTGAAGCATATGCGTATGTCCAGGAAATACACACTTAATGGAAGGAGGCTTATGTAGAATTAAGTCAAATAACATTTTATTTAAAATAATCTGACTTAGAAATGGACTTTTTCCTCAAACCGATTGATTCTGTTTAGAGGAGTAAAGAAGTACTACTCTTAATTATCCAGAATTAAAAGGTCTTTATTCCTCCATGAAGTGTTTAATTTTAGTGAAAAATCCCTAGAAAATAGTCTATAAGGGCTTGATAGGCAGGCAGCTGGCAGCAGTGGCCCCATGACTCTGAAAGATATTTCAGAAGAAAGTATTGGGTTGGAAAAGTGTTTTTTTTTTTTTTTAATTTTGCGTAGAAAAATACATCATGATTTTTCTGACAACCCAATATAGTAGGATTAACATGAAGCTACCTATCATCATTCTGTAGAATTTAGGTTGGATTTATAATTACAGTGATACACATTAACAAAATTTGTAAGAAATTTTAAAAGTTAAGCTTTGTGTTTTTAGAGGTCACCCTGGGCTATCTGTTTTTCCCACTGCTCAGCATTAGCCAGTTGATGTCTGATGTGATCCGAGTACCACATGGCATGCTAGTCTACTAGCTCACTGAATTCAATGACCGGCTCCTGCTTTTTGTAAGAAATGCAGAAAGGTATGTCTTCAAGGATTGGCAAATGCTTGAGAATGCCCTGTGTGCATGTCTAATAGAAAACACCTGCCAACATCAAGCTCTGGAACATGGATATTTCTTAAATGTGGCTATGAGCGACATCTTCTCTTAAGGGTATTAGGTGTGAGAAACACCAAAAGAAATGGAACTATCTTCATGGAAGCATGTTGCTTTCACCTTTTATTTAGTGTGAGTTATTTAGATTAAAGGTGGATAAGAGGGTGATGAAGACCCCTTGTGAATTACTGTAAGATTTTGATCAGTAGACCTGGACCTTGTAAAGGGGTTTAGTCATAACATTTCTATGGAAGGGACTAGATCAGGCCAAAATCAAAAAAAAAAGATAGTAAAAGATCTTTTACCCTCTTTCCTGAGGGTAATTGGCCTATTTCTGTAAGAGTCTAATTTACCCTCAGCAAGAGGCCAAATTGGCCTTAATTGTGTCCTAATTATTTGATTAAATAGCTAATCTTTACTTCCAGTTCTCCTGTCACCTCTTGATATCTGTAGGAGGCTACTTCTGAATCGCTGCCTAATTTACAAACATCTTTTTAACCCACTGGACAGTACAGCATAGACTAGCTTGTTGCCATATTATCCCCATTCCTGCACTCAGCATTTTTCATGAGTTCTGAGATCTCCTCAACATAAGGGAAATGTTCTTGCATTATGCACTCACATAGCAATTAGTGGTTTCCTCAAAGCACAACCATTTGGTTGGAAACATAAAAGCAGGTCTGACCAAAAAAAAAAAAGTTGAATGCAAATCCACTTGAGGAATTTCAAAATTACCAAAAATGAAAAAAATGGCTCCTGAAGGGATGAGAAAATTGTATTAGACAAAAATGAAATGGTGAGATTGCAAATTGGTGTAGGAGGAGGGCATCTAGAAAGGTGTCCAGAGTTAATGACTGAACACATGTGCGTGGGAGCTCTCTCACGGCTTTCAAATATCTTCCTTGTTGCTGTTTGGGTCCTTGTGCCATCCAGAGCTTACCAAAGGTTATTTCTGTCTCACCCAAACTTAGAATCCCTATCAGCCTTAAGTATTCCAAGATATGGGAATTATGGGAACTTGAGATAAAGGAGAAAGTGGGAAAAGAGTTTAGGGAGAGGAATTCTGAGGAAAGAGAAAGTGGGGTGGGATGGTCCAAACCGTTTATACAGCCAACTGAACACAGAGAAATTAAGTCCTTTTTTTTCCCCAAAGGAATACCAAACTCATTCTACCTGACCTCAAAGCTTGCACCCAAGTCAGTAGCTAAAAATTGATGATGCCATAGTACCAAGGAAAACTCACGTGAGGCTGAGTGCAGTTGCCTACTTCAGGATATCTGCCAGCTTCTCCTCATAGTATAGGAAGTTCTCCTGAATGTCCTCCCAGGGCTCAAAGGCCTTAGATTCACCCTCTTCTTGCTCCACAAAATTCTGCCAGATGTACTCGAAGTCCTGGGGCTTCATGATGCGCAGTTTGCAGCCAGCCTCTCTCATCTTCCTCAGAGCAGCCTGGATCTCTGGCTCCTCCCACATGAAGAGTCGACCCACCAGTATGAGCAGACGCAGGTTTTTGGTCTTGCTAAGGGTTTTGATAATGCGGTCAGCACAGGCTGCACAGGGACTGGAGGACACGTACCAGGTGACATTGTACCGCAGGGCTGGGTCAAAAGCTGGCAGGATGGTGTTGAAGAAAGCTTCTTCTGCATGGGCGGCTGCATGCTCATCCTCTAGGTATCCCCGGGTCGCCTGCACTTGGCCTCCCTTTGCCTGCGCTTCAACCACATAGCAGAGGAAGGTCTTGTTCCGCCCAGAACTGTATTCCACATTCCGGAACTGAAACTTAAAGAAATTAGCAGGAAGCCTCTCTCTGTAGGTCAAGGAGACAAGGGACAGAGAAGAAGAGGGAAAGGTGTGTTTAGGTTTCTAGGGCCAGCCTAGAATAGGTAACTCTGAGATATGATCACTTTTGCCATAGGTAGGCCTTGTCTACACTTATGTCAGGATAAGAAGGCACAAAATAATTTAAAAATATGTATTTTGAGGAGAGGAGAGAGAATTTGGATTAGGGTGTACATTCCTTTCATCCCACTAAGAAGGGTCTCCAAATGCTTTCTCCATCATTTCGAATACAACATTCCTTGACAATTCTAAATCAGTGACTTTTTTTAATCTGGCAATACCTTAGGATCACCTACAGGAGTCTGAAAATGTCATTGCCTGTCTGGGCCATGCCAAACCTATTAAATCATAATACCTAGAGTGAAGGCCCAGGCATCGGTTTTTGAGAGCTCTCCAAATGATCCTATTGGGTTGTTGGAAAAGTCATGACATATTTTTTCTGTTTTCCTATGCAAAAATGCATCATGACTTTTCCGACGACCCAATAATTTGTGGCCAAGTTTGAAAGGCAGTATTCAAATAGCAATTTTCCAAAGTACAAGCATGTCAATTTCTTATGGCAAGCAAGACAAAGATTTCATGGAGCATTTCATACTTTCACTTCTCTTCTCTGTAACTCATGTAAATTGCATCTTGGTCATGGAATGGCCTGACTCGGAGTACCATGCTTTCACAGTGACTATTCCTTAAGTCTTTGTATTCCTTCAGGTGAAAGGATTGTCACATGGTAAGTGCTCAGAAATTTTTGTCTGTGGGGCCAGCCTATGCAAAGGCACTATGCGGGAGACTGCTAAAAATGAATAGATAGGGTAAAGGACATGCTACGAAGGCTTTTGGAAGAATAGTCTTGAGTGAGGAAGCTATGGAGAAGCATTCCAAGTTCTGGAGTATAAGAAAAGCATAGTAAGAGTGATGTCTGGGGACGAGGACTATGAAGACAATAAGCAGACTGGGCCAGCTGGGAAAAAGCCTGAAATTGCAAAGTCCCGCTAGGTGTCTTACAACACTAGATTTGGTGATGGATAGTGTCCAGTAGTTCAAGAAGGAGATGGATGATTAGGAAATGAAAGCAGCAGAGGGTGGGGAAGTCAATAACAAGAAGAGAAAAAAAGAAGAGGGACCATTGAGGGCATCGGAGTTAAAGATTATTTCTTATGTGTGTTTATCTAAAATACAAAATTGTGTCAGATTTGAAGGCCAAGAAAAATGAGGTTTTAATAGAAACAAAATGTCAGGAGAGGAGAGGATAAATCCTAGCTAGGAAGGCCAGATAGTTTCCTTTTTGAACATGTAATCTGTTTCTACCCCAGAAAATACATTATGGCACCATTAACTCCACTATTTCCTGCCTCCACCCTATCTCTTTCCCCAGGTTGGCCACCAGACCGCCTGGGTTGTAGGGGAATCCCTGGTGTCCCAGACCTTGGCTGCTTAGGAATAAGCTACAGATGCCAAAAAAAAAACAGGAAAGGAAGTACTTTTTCTGCAGGGTGCCTGCTTCCCTTCCCCCACCCATCACCAAATTTTTCCACCCAAGTGTCCATGGCTCTTGCTGTCAAGTTAAGTTTCCACTGTGGAGATGGATGTGTTTGAGGACCCAGCCCTAGGGTTCCTTCAGGTACTATACTTAGCTCTTTAAGCCTCTGTGTCCCTGGTTGGAAGTGTTTATTATTTACTTAACATTTTAGGAAAATGTATCACCTGATGTTCCCCCTTTCTTCTTTCAAATCTCTGCTGGAAATTTACTTACACTGAGCTCTTCCTAATTACTCTTACCCCACCAAACTAGTCCTGAACTCTGCTGGTTGCTAAATGATCCCTTTACTCCTTGAAGTGGCATTTGGCTTCTTAGAAGCACAGAGTTTATCTTACTCAAACCGTATTTTGTTCTTCAAGACCTTTTGCCAGACCACCCCCCCACTCCCTAAATCCAGTCCAGAGCCTTCAGGAGGGATTCCCAGGTGGAACCCTTGGAAGTATTCATGGCTACTTAACTGGCTTGGGGCTTCAGCAGTAACTGCCTGTGTGGTCCCTCAGGTTTCCTTCTAAAATCCCCAAATCATTGCTCCAATTTTTCTGAATATAGTCCCGCCAAGAATTTGGCCCTGCATACAGTTGCAGCTTGGCTGGATGGTTATGAAATGGCAACTCTTCTCAGCTCCTCCTAAATGCTGACATTTTCCTTTCCTCTTCTTCCCTAGACAAGAGGAGAGAACCTAGAGAAACCCAAAACCCAAGGGAGAGGAAGAAAGGTCACCTCTCTATAAATATCCATTTCCGACCCCTCTGGCCAGCAGCACTGAAGTCTACTGTGTCCCTCAACAGGCCCTTCTGGACTAGTTGCCTCGGGAAGAGAAGCCCTTTCAAGGGGCAGGAGAAAGCAGGGCAGGGTTTGGCTGCCAGTCGTTCCTTTGGGCTTGTCCAGAGACTTAGCTCTATTGGCTTCTCCATGGGCTTCTGGGGCTGCTAGAAGAAGCATAAGGGTTGGATGAGGTTCTGTGGGCTTCCCACAGTCTGAAACACTGCCTGCAGGTCCTGGAGGGAAACCAGGAGGACGGAGGTGGTAGGGCCTTGTATTTCTCCTGATTCCCCGTTCCTCCCCCAAACCCCAGCACCTCTTTAAGCACTACTTCCTCATATTTTTGGCAAACGAAGCCCTTCACACTTCGTCTGCTTAGACTGAGGCCACTGGGCAAAGACATTTTCTTCTCTAGGAAAAAAATCCAGAATCTTAATGTTTAGAAAAAATTGGAGAGGGGGCCAGCAGGTGGCACAGTGGTTCAGGGCACTGGACTCCCACATGGTCAACTGCGGTTTGAGTCCCAGACCTGGTGGCTTATTTTCTCGCTTTCTCTCTCTCTGGTCCACTCTCTTCATCTCTGGTCAAATAAAAATAGGTAAATAAATAAAGTTAAATAAAATAATTAAAAAGGAAAGAAAAAAAGGGGAGATGGTCTACTTAATGGAGGGAGAAGGAAGTGAGTAAAGGTAATACATATTTTCCTTAAGTTCTCACTTTAAAAGCTTGCATTTCCCGGGAACCAGCAGTTAGTGTAATGGCTATGTTGCTGGACTCCCATGTAGTCAACCGCAGTTCACATCCTGGACCCGGTGGCTTAAAACTCACCCCGGGTGCGTGTGCGTGCGTGCCCAAGATCCCGAGAGGAGAAGGGAGGAGAAGGGATTGCGGCGTGACCATCCCCCCGGGGGGTGATTTCTCGCTTTCTGTCTCTCTATCTCTCTCTGGCTGCCTGGCGCATGCACGTGCCCTATAGCGAAAAACCTCTCCAAAAAAAAAGAAAAAAAAAAGCTTGCATTTCCCAAGTGTTACTTCTATGCAGTGAAAGGGAGCATCCTGAAGGGTGGTAGAAGCTGATCTGGAAGTGAACATTTGCTCCAGAATAATCCTGGAGTGCAAAATCTCCTCACAGCTCACGGAGCGTTGGCTCCTTTTAGCTTTCTCTCAACAAGACCTTTCAGACCTGCTTGAAAGAGGCACAGCTGCCAGCTTCACTGGCATTCTCCTTTTTTAGACCACTTTCAAGGTAGATGCTGAGGAATGGGCAAGTCAGGAAGAGGAGTATGCAGCAGAAGCAGAGGGTTCTAGCAGCCTGCACTTCCTAGAACCGAGAAGGGAGCACCATACTGCGGGACTGGATGGGATTCTGCCTGTGGAAGTCCATAGCCTGCCCCTTTACCTGGGAGGTACTACCTTACTGTAGAGCACTGGTCTTCCACCACCCCTCAGTGGAAGCCAGTGTGGCCAGTCGGTGGGCTGTCTTCTATTCTTCATGGCACACCTCAGCATGCTCGAGTCTAGTGTGAGGGGTGAAGGGCCTGTGGCATTTAACAGTAACGTCAAAGGCTCCTTACTCCTAGCCTCCCCTTCTCCTATGGACCCTGCCTCTTCTGTGTTCGTGTGGCCACAGAAAAGTGGTTGAAAGAACCGTCATTTATCTCTGTTCTGTAATAATCTCTTTACTAGCAGGTTCCACTTTCTGTACGAACATACAGAATACAACTAGAGACAAAGATTAAAACACATCAGAGGTGCCATGAGGCAGAGCCACAGTCACTCCCACTGGGATGGAGAGATGGGGAGACACCCACCCCAGTGCCCCAGAGCGCCCCTGGAGCATGCTGCGTTCAGAGTAGGGCAGGAGCCGGAGAAGTCTCACGCCATTTCCCCAGTTCATTCCCTGTCCTACTGTCTGGCAGAGAGCCTAACACATGGCAGGTGCTCATTCATTAGTTCACTCATTTAGTCTACAAATATTTATTTGAGTGGTGATTAGGCGTTGGATGTTAGGAATAAAGTCCCTGTCCTCATGGAGGTTAAACACTAACGGAGGAGACAGGCACTGAATGAACAAGTCTTTAGCAGGAAATGTTTGTGGCTGCCATAATCCTCTTCAGTATTTTGGATGCAATGTGGTGGTCTGACATCAGTATTGGGGCTCATGCCCTCTTTGTCTCCTAGCCACGTGCAAATTCCTTATCCCTCTGAGCTTCAGTTTCCTCATCTGAAAGAGTAATCCCGCCTCTCAGATTGTGGACCATGGTAAACAATATGCTGAAGCTAGTTTGATGGATGGTGCCTCCTTCAGAGGTCTGTCCTCAGCAACCCCACCTGATCTCTTTTTGACTCTTCCTCTCAGAGATTTCTCTCTTTCAGAGACGGTCTGGTACGTAACTGAAAACTCAGCTCTGGGAAAAAGAAAAGAGTTCCTGACTGCTAGCATTTGCTGACTTACATAATGTAAGTACTCCCTTTATGGAGATTTTGAACTCCTAACATAACCTGAACCTAATCGAGAGTCAGGGAGAGGTGTGCACACCTGAGTTTCGAGCCAACAGCAGTTGGCTTCAGCACGGCCCTGTGGTTTCAGACCTTTCCCCAACACTTCTCACCGTGCTGTCTTGATAATGTGCTCAGTTTGCTTTCCATCCAGAGTGTCCTCTTCAACCAGAACCAGTACCAATGAAGCCCATCCCCCTTCTTCCCACCGTGTCTTCCCTCCTCAGTTTCTCAGTGAGCACCTCTTGTCCGCTACTTTCCAGCTCCAATACAAGGAGCGCTAGGAGTGCATTCCCTGTGGGAGTTCAGGCATCTCTAGAGGGAAGCAGAGGAAAGCTGTCTCCTCATCCTGCCCCTGCACAACACAGCCACACCCCTGGGCTATTTTAAGCCTCTGTTTATCCTGAGGGCCCTGGAGACAGCACTCCACAGCTGTCACTTAGGACCAGGAATCACTCAAGGCTCCTCCTCCCCTCTGAACTGCTCTCAGAGGGCCCCTTTTTCTGAGTCAGGGGTCAAGGGAAGCCTCTGACCCTCCCTGCCTTTCAAATGGTAATATAGGAAACTCTGTTTAGGAAACCTGGGACCCAGAAAGAATGAGACTTGTGGGAAGGATACTTGGCCAGGAGTCAGAAGACCCATCCCTTACTGGTTCTGTAGTCTTGACTGTATTGCACAACCTCCCTTACTCTGTTTCCCGTTTTTTTTTTGTTTTTTTGTTTTTTTTTTTTGCTATAGGGCACGTGTGTTTGCCAGAAAGACAGAGACAGAGAGACAGAAAGTGAGAAATCACGCCCCAGGGGAGATGGCCATGCCACAATCCCTTCCCCTCCATTCTCCTCTTGGGTTCTTGGGCACACACGCACATGAGCCTGGTGTGTGTTTAAGCCACCAGGTCTGGGACTTGAACCGCAGTCGACTACAGGGAAGTCCAGCGACATAGCCATTACACCATCTGCTGGTCCCCTGTTTCCCTGTTTGTAAAGTGGCAATAATATACCCCCCTCCTAGCATTGTGCTGAGGATTGAATGAGCTCATGCCTGTGGAAGTATGTTATGATTATGAAGCTCTGGACGAATGTGAAATACACCAGAGGACATCCTTAAGGACTCACTGCTCTGGGACCCCAAAGCATGTTCGACCCAGCAAGCACCGTTTAATTCTGTTCTTGAACTACCCTGCTCTGTGCTGGGGAGATCTGAATGCCTTGCAGAGTGGAGTGTGGGTGCGTGCATGTGTGTGTGCCCAAGGACAGCAAGAACCAGTATGCTTAGGTGTTAGAAAAAGGATCTCCCTATAAGTGAGCCCTGGAATTGAGGACTCTCCTGGCCTGGTTACCCCAGGCTTTCCCTGGGTCTATATTAACCGTGCCCAGCTGTTTCCTTAATCCTAGCATGAGGGTGAGATTAGTTGAGTGAGCCTGGGCAAATGGAAGTTCAGGGGCTACTCATGACTCAGGAATGAGGATGCCTTTCCCTTAGGTCCTCCAAGAAATCATAAAATATCTGCACTGGAAGGGACCTTAGCAATGAAGTAGCCTCTTCATGTTACCAATGACAAAACGGAGCCAGCCTGTGGTGTGGCAGTGAAGGGAGCTAGATCCCACATGGCTGGCTGTGTGGTAAACGGCATGTACGGGGCCCAAAAGTCCTGAAAGGAGAAGTGGAGGAGGAGGGATTGCGGTGACCATTCCCCATGGGGGGGGCGTTGCTTTCTCGCTTTCCCTCTCTGTCTCTCACCAGTAAGTGCATGCATCCTCTGGCAAAATTGAAAACAAAACAAAACAAATCCACAAATGACAAGACAGGCCAAGACTGGAAAGTCATTTGCCAAGCTTAATACAGTAAGTCCACCTCGCCGCCCAGGCCTCCCCTCCCCTTTGCCTCCATTCTTCCTTAAACTTCTCTTGGTATTGTGCCTATATTCAGCCGGTGGGCATTGTGGGAGAGCCCAGTGGGGGAACTTGGAGCTCAGAGAAGACGTGTGTCTCCACATATTCTCCTTCGCTTAGGCATTTAGCGGGTCTTCTACCACAGGAACAGAGAGGAAAGAGGAGGGAGAAAGGGCGTAATGTGGACAAGGCAGAGGATTCTTGTACACGGCCCCCTCTTTGGAGTCTTTAGAACCTTTCCTCTGGGCCCTAGATCCTCTAGGCTGTGGCTCAGGGAACTGGAACTGCTTATCTGTCCAAAAGTTTGTAGCCTGGTTATTTGAGCAGTAACTTTTCTGTTTTTTTTTTTATATATAATTTTTTTTTTAAGTGATAGATGTAGATAGCCCCTGAGGAGACTCAGGAAAGATTCAATAAGAAAAAAAAAACCATATATATATATATATATCTGCTTCCTTCCCATTCGGCACTGGAAAGAATGGATCTGTCTTCTCTGTCTTATGAGTTTCCTGCTGCACAAAGAAACTCAAAAGAAAGGGCTAGAGACATACAGAGGTGGACGAGACCCAAGCAGAAACAGAGAGGTTGAAGAGAGAGGGGTACTTTAACAAGGGCTATACACGAGGACTTCGAAAGGTTTATGGAAAAATGGGATTGAAGTACAAGTTTATTTTTGGAGCAAAAATGTTTTGAAATCTGTCATTGGATTTTTCTGTGAACTTTTTGAAGGCTCCTTGTGTTTAATGTTCCAATCTTGGGGCCAGCAGGTGCTCACTAGCAAAAAATACATCAAATGTCGGTTTTATCCTCTGTTGTTACCAAACTCCTTGGGACTAAATCTCTACCCAGAGAGGCAGATGACCATCCCCGTAGGTGGAAGCCTACGGGTGATTACGTCTCTGGGCCCTGGCCTCTAGGAAGCTCCGTATCTTCGCCTGATTAGGTGTTCACCTTGACTAGCCAAGACAGCTCCCTTGCCCTGTTCTCTGCAAACCCCAATGTGCACACAGGTGCACTCTCACTGCCACAGGCTGACCTTGACCCCCACTCTTGCCGTCCTGTATTTCTACAGCCTGCCCCACGCCTGTGCTCTTCTAGGGAAGAGGTTTCCAGGTCCACATCCGAGTCTTACCCTGTGACGATCTCGAAGGGCGGCAACTCAATCAGCTCCTTCAGCTTCTCAGGGTCTTCCAGGTTCTCCAGATCCTCCCCATTCTGGGAGGCAGGCTCAGCGGCCGCGGCGGCCTCTTCTTTCTGGGCCATGGAGGGGCTGTGGCTCAGGAGTCACTGAGAGAGGAGAGGCAGCGTCTGAGCCAGGGCCTGGCAGCAGAGTCCAAACAGCTGTCAGCAGCTAAATCTGGCTGGGGATGATGGGAAGAGGACCCTGCAGGCCAAGCTTCCTGCTCTCACCCCCAGGCCACAGGCTTTATAGCCAGGGCCTCCTGCCCCTCCCCCAGGCCCTCTCCCTCTATCTTTTTTTAATTGAGTGACAGCAGGTACCAGTGTGGGGGAATGGAAAATCTGGCCATTAGTCTCCCCTATTTATCAGTAGGCACAGACAGGAAGCTGGCAGGTAGGGATGCCAGTTCAGAAGCATGCATTGAAGGGGGTGTTTGCAGAGAGACCCAGGTCATCTCCCTTGAAGGAACTTAGGTTCAGGAAAGGAGGGTCCAGAAGAGAGCTGGAATAAAAACTGACAACTTGGGAAGAAAGTGTGTGAGTTGTGACTTAAAGGGCACAGATGCTGCTTTGCATGTTTCGAACCCATTATGCAATGCCAAATCGACCAGGATCCCCAGTGTAACAGGATCTGCCATTTACTAGCTTTGAGTTTCTCTTTCTTTCTTTCTTTTTTCTTTTTTTTTTTTTGACTATAGGGTATGTGTGACGGTTGGAGAGGAGAGAGTAAACTTCAGAGTCTGTAGGTTGGCCAGGAAGTGAGTTTAGTGACCTACGAATGACGTCAGTCTCAATGCTCTCAACAGGCCTGGAAGACAATGCACATTGCATATGGGAAAAATGAGATGCACAGAAATGTTAAGGGCTTTGCCTGAGGTCACACAGCTCAGAAATGGCAGCACCAGAATTACAACCCAGACTCTGTTACTCCAGAGGCCAGCCTCCACGCTATGTTCCCTTGCAGTCAGCCTTATTCGTTTAGCAAATATTTATTGAGCATCTACTTGATACCAGAGGCTGTTTCAGGTACCAGGGATATAACAAAGAACAAAGCAGAGGAAAATCCCTGCCCTCACGGAGGCGGATGATAAACAAGATAAGTGAAATCTATGGCCTATTCAGTGTTGGCAAGTGCCAAGGAGCAGAGGCAGGGAAGAAGAAAGGGAATTGTCAAGGGGCGGGGCTACACTGCTATAGAAAGTTTAGGGAAGGATTTTGAAAAGAAGGCAACTGAGCAACAAGGGCTCGAAGGCTAACCGAGGGAAAAGTGTTCCAAAACGGAGAAATCAGACACAAAGGCCCTGAGTTGGGAGCATTCCTGGTACATTCCAGGAACTGGCGAGAATACCTGGTGGGCTGAGGACAGAAGGCCAGAGATAACAAGGGGTAGAGTGGCTGTGGTCTTAATGGACTGTCCGTTTCTCTGAGTGAGACGGGAAACCATTGCTTCTGAACAGATGAGATACACGATCTGACTTCTGTTTTTACAAGCTCACCTTACTGGGTGGGAAAGAGGAGAAGCAGGGGGCTCAGTTAGAAGCTTACAAAACTAGTGAGGTATGATTGGGTCCCCTAGAAAAGTCCCTGAGCTGGAGCAGCAGCAGGTGATGGCTGGAGGGGTTTTGGGAAAGAGTAGAAGCAGGGGGCTCAGTTAGAAGCTTACAAAACTAGTGAGGTATGATTGGGTCCCCTAGAAAAGTCCCTGAGCTGGAGCAGCAGCAGGTGATGGCTGGAGGGTTTTTGCAGGTCTCATGGTCA
The DNA here is from genome assembly GCF_000334495.1 of Tupaia belangeri chinensis. Classification (NCBI taxonomy): domain Eukaryota; kingdom Metazoa; phylum Chordata; class Mammalia; order Scandentia; family Tupaiidae; genus Tupaia; species Tupaia belangeri. The sequence continues at coordinate 3,273,665 of NW_006159716.1, forward strand.
GTGCTTAGCAGGGCCCGCAAGTCTTAGTGTGTGGAGTGGTACAGCACGCTAGGACGTCCTCAGGAAAATGGAAAGAGCCGTCATGGTGAGGGCACTGGGGAAGTGGTCTGAAAACAGCTGCACTTGGGGTCAGGGAGTGGGGAGGAGAAGGTAGGGCACCCTTTCCAGGTCTGACGTGAGGAGAGGAGCCAGGATGGCTTGGAGGACCTGGGGCTCTCTCCTCCAGGGATTCTGAACAGCACAGTGCTCCGTCAGGGCAGCGTCCAGCTTTTTGGTTTGCTCGGGATGGTTGTGGTTTGACCCTGTTGACCAGGCATAATTACTAACAGTGCCCCTTTCCCTCCCAGGAGTTGTCCCAGTGTAGACAATGAATTCTATTATTATTACTGAAACCATTCTCATTTAGAGATGATTTTTTCAAACATTTTTCCAGGGGCATAAAGCACAGGGTGGAGGCAATAGTGCACACAACGAAAGGGCAGTGATAGCTGATAAATAACAAGGAATGTTTATTATTGCATCAACACAGAACAGCTAACAGCTCGGAGTTTGCTTCATTCTTTCATTTAACCGACATTTATCCAGGGCGTCTACGTACAGGTGCTGTAGTAACTACCAAGAACACAGAGATGAATAAGGTATTGCTTTCACCAGGAGCTCCCAGTCTTTATAGCATTCAGGGCATTAATCAGGCACTCAGGCATGCATTATCTTGTTTAACCCTCATACAGTCTCACCCGGGTGTGAATTATTAGCCTCATTTTGCAAGTTAGGGACCTGTGGCTTAGGAAGGTGAAGTGATTTGTAGAAGAGCACGCAAGGATTTGAGTCCAGGTCTTCTGAGCCTAGATGTAGTCATATTTCCAGGGCTGCATGGAGCCCTCTGATTAATACCTCTCTAAAGCATCCGCTACATGTGTTCCTTGCCCCCCTCCTAGGCCCAGCCGCAGCGATGTGCTTGGATCCACAGAGGAAAAGATAAACCTTCCATAAGGCCAGGTTTCTAAATTTTGATTGTTGCTTCCTGGGTTAGGAGGAACATAAATAAATACATTCCCTGTTCATACCCCCATTCCATTCACTGTGTGAGCTTGGCCAAATCACTTAACATCTCTGGGCCTCCGTTTTCCCAACCTGCCATGCCACCTGAGTTACAGCTTTTTCTTCCAGTATGGCCAAAGGGATGAAAATGAGGAAACACCTCTGGTGCAGTGAATGGTGGGGCGAGAATGTCTTGACTCTCCCAACAGCTCCAAGTGACTTCCAGAGATGGTGCAGGTCTTCCCGGGCTGCTTCTCTCTAAAGAGGGCACTTCTCATTCCCCCTAGCTCCCACTACATCCATAGAGTTTTCCTTTAGGGCTTTGGGAGAGTGCCCTGGACCCATCCCCAGACTGATGACTGACAGCTTTCTTTCTCCTTTTCCACTGCTCCTTTCCAGCCCTCCCTCTCCCCTGCCATCTCTGGAGGCCCTCTGACTATTTATGGCACCTCCTGGGGGCCAGAATTCCTGGCTGGTCCCTCACTCTCCTCTCCAAATCAGTCTAGCTTCCCTGCAGCCCCAGAGTAGGCAGCTAATCCGGGGGGTCAGGTGCCAAAAGTCTGACTCCTCCCCCTGCAGCTGCTGCTATACTGTTTTTAGGGCTGGCACACCCCACCCCACATTAGCCCTGTGGGTAAGATTCCTTCAGTACATCCCGTCTGCATAGGAGACTGGGCAGGAGGCCTGTTGGTTCAGGGTCACACGAGGAGTCAATGGGGTGCTGGGATTTGGACCCAGATCTGTCAGCCTCCAAGGTCCAGCCTTTTCCTTCTGTGCTAGGCTGCCTGGAATTCAGTAATAAGGAAAGCTAGCATTAGCACTGCCCCTGATTGTGGGCCCGAAGCACATGCTGTGTATTAATTCGTTTTCTCTTCCCAAGGATGTTTGAGGTAGGTACTTCCAGCATCCTCACTTCCGTGGTGAGGAAATTGAGACCTGAGAGGCTAAGCGACTCGCTCGGCGACGCAGCTGCCGTGAGAGCAGAGTCACTGGCTCCCCCAGGCTTGTTCTCAGCCCTCCACCATGCAGTCTCACACTTGCCAGGGGGACCCCTGAGGCCAGGCTCTGCGGAGAAACAGAGAGACTCTGGAGTACCTGCAGGGAGAAGGGCTGTGGGCTGGTTCCTGAGAGGCATCAGAGCGTGTGTATGTGTGTATTTGTGTGTACTTACATGTGTGTGTGTGTCAGGGTACAGAGACAGAGACACCAGACAGCTGGTGAGTCGGGATAGAACCCAAACCAGAATTCTCCCAGGCCACCTGTGGGCCCCAGCCCCCACCGTCTTACCTGTGCTAAGCTGTGGCCTGCCTCTCCCTAGTTTATTTCCCACGGACATTTCAGAAAACCTCCAGGCTGCCAGGAGGCAGCTGAGGAGGAGGGACAGGATCAGATTGATATGGAGCTACCCTCACTAGGTAGAGGGCAGAGAGGCCAGGAGGGGGTCGGTGTAAAATAAAAGCCTCACCAGGGGAAAGTTTAAATTCTCACTCTGTGAAAGAAGATACCTGGGGGTGCGTTGATGGAGTGGGTGCTTTATGTGCCGGGACAGCTGGGACCCCGACAGCTCGTTGTCCCAGAGACCAACCCAGGCGTGCCTGCCCCTCCGGTCACTACCGAGACAAGGTACACAAACAGCGGCTGGGCGCTGGGAGCATCCGCTACATGTGTTCCTTGCCCCCCTCCTAGGCCCAGCCGCAGCGATGTGCTTGGATCCACAGAGGAAAAGATAAACCTTCCATAAGGCCAGGTTTCTAAATTTTGATTGTTACTTCCTGGGTTAGGAGGAACATAAATAAATACATTCCCTGTTCATACCCCCATTCCATTCACTGTGTGAGCTTGGCCAAATCACTTAACATCTCTGGGCCTCCGTTTTCCCAACCTGCCATGCCACCTGAGTTACAGCTTTTTCTTCCAGTATGGCCAAAGGGATGAAAATGAGGAAACACCTCTGGTGCAGTGAATGGTGGGGCGAGAATGTCTTGACTCTCCCAACAGCTCCAAGTGACTTCCAGAGATGGTGCAGGTCTTCCCGGGCTGCTTCTCTCTAAAGAGGGCACTTCTCATTCCCCCTAGCTCCCACTACATCCATAGAGTTTTCCTTTAGGGCTTTGGGAGAGTGCCCTGGACCCATCCCCAGACTGATGACTGACAGCTTTCTTTCTCCTTTTCCACTGCTCCTTTCCAGCCCTCCCTCTCCCCTGCCATCTCTGGAGGCCCTCTGACTATTTATGGCACCTCCTGGGGGCCAGAATTCCTGGCTGGTCCCTCACTCTCCTCTCCAAATCAGTCTAGCTTCCCTGCAGCCCCAGAGTAGGCAGCTAATCCGGGGGGTCAGGTGCCAAAAGTCTGACTCCTCCCCCTGCAGCTGCTGCTATACTGTTTTTAGGGCTGGCACACCCCACCCCACATTAGCCCTGTGGGTAAGATTCCTTCAGTACATCCCGTCTGCATAGGAGACTGGGCAGGAGGCCTGTTGGTTCAGGGTCACACGAGGAGTCAATGGGGTGCTGGGATTTGGACCCAGATCTGTCAGCCTCCAAGGTCCAGCCTTTTCCTTCTGTGCTAGGCTGCCTGGAATTCAGTAATAAGGAAAGCTAGCATTAGCACTGCCCCTGATTGTGGGCCCGAAGCACATGCTGTGTATTAATTCGTTTTCTCTTCCCAAGGATGTTTGAGGTAGGTACTTCCAGCATCCTCACTTCCGTGGTGAGGAAATTGAGACCTGAGAGGCTAAGCGACTCGCTCGGCGACGCAGCTGCCGTGAGAGCAGAGTCACTGGCTCCCCGAGGGCTTTTCTCGACCCCTGAGGCCAGGCTCTGCGGAGAAACAGAGAGACTCTGGAGTACCTGCAGGGAGAAGGGCTGTGGGCTGGTTCCTGAGAGGCATCAGAGCGTGTGTATGTGTGTATTTGTGTGTACTTACATGTGTGTGTGTGTCAGGGTACAGAGACAGAGACACCAGACAGCTGGTGAGTCGGGATAGAACCCAAACCAGAATTCTCCCAGGCCACCTGTGGGCCCCAGCCCCCACCGTCTTACCTGTGCTAAGCTGTGGCCTGCCTCTCCCTAGTTTATTTCCCACGGACATTTCAGAAAACCTCCAGGCTGCCAGGAGGCAGCTGAGGAGGAGGGACAGGATCAGGCCGGATATGGATATGGAGCTACCCTCACTAGGGAGAGGGCAGAGAGGCCAGGAGGGGGTCGGTGGAAAATAAAAGCCTCACCAGGGGAAAGTTTAAATTCTCACTCTGTGAAAGAAGATACCTGGGGGTGCGTTGATGGAGTGGGTGCTTTATGTGCCGGGACAGCTGGGACCCCGACAGCTCGTTGTCCCAGAGACCAACCCAGGCGTGCCTGCCCCTCCGGTCACTACCGAGACAAGGTACACAAACAGCGGCTGGGCTCTGGCACCAGCCCCCCCCCTGGCGGGCAGGAGCCTACCCCGCTGGCAACCGCTCTGTTGACATAAACACTGGGTGTGCAGGGCTTTGAGCGGCCTTGGCTGGGGAGCAGAGAGGGGGCTGAGGGAGGGTCTCCTGGAGTCTGAGGCTGGGATTGGAGAAAGTACCAAGGTCACAGGGCAGGCCAGGGGTTTCTGTTTTCCGAATAGGACACAATGCTTTCCTTATCATACAGGACATACTGCCCTGGGAAAAATGGTGACACTCGGGACTGCAGTCTGGTCACCATGGCCCTCCATTCCAGGGGCCACTCCTGGCACCACCCAGCTCTCCTGGCAGAGCTAGACTCCCTCGGCTTGCTTGGCCTGTGCACTTTGAGGAAAGTGATCTGATAAGAATCATGCACATTAGAGTGACTAATACAGTGGTACTCCTCCTTTGAAGTGGTGTTTGCAAAGCCAAAACCCTACTGGGAGAAAGCAATAAACTTGACCAACTTTGAAGAGAAGAATTTCAGCCCTTTAGATGAGACATGTGTTGGAGTAGGTGGAGGCGGAAGGCCTAGGGGCTTTTCTAGTGCCCCTCTGAGCGACACGGTGTGAGTGGGGAGGCCTGGGGGACATGGACACTGGAGAACGGAGTCCCTGAATAGACACTACTGAGGCCCCTGGTGAAACCAAGCAGGCTTCTCCTGGCCTGCACCCTTACAGAAGGTCCTAATGGTAAAGGGTCCTTAAAAGCTAGAGGGGAAAAGGGACCTGGAGGGGAGGGAAATGTTTGGGTGGGCTCTAGTGAGGATAAAAAAGAGGAAGCTGGAGACCTGAGGGCATCCCTAACAAAGCAGGGCTTTGAACTAGTAACTCCTGAGCCGTTAATGAGGATCAGTAATGAAACCCTTAAACCAAAGGGTCTGTGCTTGTTTCCTGGAACTGCAAGAAGGGGAACTCTGGGAAGACTCTGAAACTGGGCATGGGATGCAGAGAAGCCCCAAGACGTAGAGTGGGAAGTGGCTACCCACTATGGAAAAATAGAGACTTTGGAGCCTTAGCTGGGGCCTGACAAAACTCCAGGGGCCTTCTAGGCTTCCCCTGTGGCATCAGTTGGACCTGCCAGTTTGACCTGTAGGTAGCAAGGGGCAGAGATGCACAACAAAAATACTTTCTGCATTCTGTCCTCTTCCCAGCTACCAACCATGGTCCACTAAACATATACTGGCCAGCTGGCCCACCATGTCTCCATTCTGCAGAATTTGGCAGAGTAAGGAAGAACGGATGTTTTAGGGCAGGAGGCGAGGGATGTGGATACAGGAGAATGAGATATACCACCTCCTGACCTGCTGTTGTACCCAGTGCCCCTCCCACCTCTCCAACTCCTGGGCGGGAGATCTGCATGGCCCTGTGAAGAGTCTTTGTCTACCCCACCTGCTGGGTGGATCCCATTCAGACTCCATGGACCTAGAGGCAAACGGACAAATACTGTTCAAGGACAAAGAAGCACCCACACATATGATGTGGAGGGTGCCAGCCCAGGGTACATCTGGCAAAGAGGAGCAGCTCCAACTCTAGGTGACAGGAGAGGACAGGCCGAGGGGAGGGTGTGCCACAGGCTGGGCTCAGGACTGGGAGGTGGGATCGAAGAGCGAGAGGCCCAAGAAGGTTGGAAGACTGTTGGACTGGAGGCTCCCCTTCCAGGACCAAGGTGCTGGTGCAGAGGAAGGTTGTTTTGTGTGTGTGTGTGTATGTGTGTTATTTTTTTAGAGAGAGATTTTTGCTATAAGGCGTGTATGCTGTCTGGAGAGACAGAGAGAGAGAAAGCGAGAAATCACTCCTCTGGCGGACATGGTCACACTGCAATCCCTTCTCCTTCATTCTCCTCCTGGGATTTTGGGCACATACATGTATCCACAGAAGATGAGTTTTAAGCCTCCGGGTCTAGGACTTGAACCATTGTTGGCCATGTGGGAGTCCAATGCCTCAACCACTATGCCACCTGCTGGCTCCTAGGAGAGTTTTAAGGACAACTTTGGGGTCAAAAGATAAGAGTTTGAGCTTGATCCTGTTCTTTCAGGCTGAGTTTCTGCAAAAGGCCAAGCAGCCTTTTATTTGGCTCATGCCTTATCAGGCAGCCATGCCAGCCCAGGGCATGGGACAGTGCCCAGATGAAGCCTCCACTAGGGCCAAGTGTCTAAAGCTAGAGGCATCTAGAGCCCCGTGTTATTGGCTTTAGCTTGTTCTGGGGAGGTCAAAGTCAAGCCGTAGGAAGGGTGTGTATTTTGGGGGGTCAGTTTAACTTCTAGAATTATCTGGTGACATGGATAAAATTGGTGAGCTGTTCTAGGAGTGGCACCCAGGAGGCCTCCTGTGTACTACGCATCCATGATTCCGATGCAAAGTACAGTCACAGATCCCCCCTGTTCCAAGGCCCATGTCTCAACAGCCTGGAGCATAGTGAGACTTCCTCTGTGGTCTGTGGGCCAGCCTGACCAGCACCACCTGCACAGATGACTGGCCCTTTACCTTGTTCATTTGTGTATTTTCTGTCATCCTGTCAATCAAATCGTTAAAAGCTGCTTTTCCCCCTCCACTTATACATGCGATTGTTTACATTTATAAATTGTATGTATCCAAACTGATTGACAGAGGATGGGCTCAGAACCACTCTGCAGGGGTTCCTAGCCTGGCTCCACTATCACTTTATGACCTTGGGCAAGTGAACTCCCCGTGAAGATTTGCCCTTATCATTGCTATCATCTCATAGGCATTTCCAGTTAATAAATGACAGAGTCAGCATCCAGCCCCAGGCTGGTCGGTCTGACTCCAGGGCTGGAGCTGCAAACCACTGTGCTCTGCTGCCTTCATTCCCCGGATGACCAGATTGCACAGATCTGGAGCAGACCCGGAGTCCACACCTTCAACATGTGTCCGAGGAGTTCACTGGGCCACGCTGTGAGGAGCAATGCCCTACCGCTGTGGTGCTCTAACTGGCTGCACCTGAGGACTAGACGTTCCCCAAACTGTTAACATCCTTCTTTTCTTTCTCAGTTGGTTCAGGGTAGGGGTGGGGAGCCGTGGCAGGGTGCTGATTAGCACGTTTCTTTTAAGTGTGACAATGTGTTCATTTATTGTTTAATCAATGAAAATGTATGAGCACCTATTCTGTGCCCTGCCCTGCCCTAGGCTGCAGATACAAAGGTGGGTGGGGCTCCGTGTGAGCCCTCCTGGAGTGCAGGTGGCCTGCCCTGTAGTGGGTGGAGCACAGCCTATGTGGAGGAGGGGAGGCCGCAGATTTCCTCTCCCTGGGTGAGCTCTGAACAGCTAGCCTCCTTCTCAGAGGACTGTTGTTAGCTTCTGGCTTCTCTTATGACGTCTTTGACCCCAACCTGAGAGGACACGGTTTATTTCAGCCCCCAGCTTATAGAACCATGGATTGCCCAAGCTCAAAGGGCCCTGTGAACCAATCTTTCCAGAGCACTCGAAATTTAATGAGCAGCTGACAAAAGCGCTTTGGAGTCTGCTAAATCTAACAGGGGCCTACCCCAAAGTTCTGATCTGTGGGTCTTTTTTTTGGAGAGGATTTTTTTTTTTCTATAGAGCGGGTGCGCTCGCCAGAAAGAGAGAGACAGAGAGCAAGAAATCACCCCCCAGAGGGGATGGCCATGCCGCAATCCCTTCTCCTTCATTCTCCTCTTGGGATCTTGGGCACGCACACACACATGGCCGGCGTGAGTTTTAAGCCACCGGGTCCGGGACTCAAACTGCGGTTGACTACATGAGAGTCCAGCGGCATAGCCATTACGCCAACTGCTGGTTCCTGATACGGGTCTTGAGTGGGGTCTAAGGAATATGCTTTTGCTACAAAGCTCCCAAATGGCTCTGGTACACATGCAGCTGTGGTTCAGTTTCCACTGCACCTGCAGAGGCCCTGGGGCCTGTGGAAAACACCGAAGCCTTAACTGCACTAATACGCACTACATTAATGCTGGGAGAAACCATTTTGTATGCTGTAAAGATGTACAATGATGGGGACCAGCAGATAATGTAATAGCTCCATTGCTGGACTCCACATAGTTAGTTGACTGTGGTTCGAGTCCCAGACCTGGTGGCTTACACTCATGCTGGGCATGTGTGCATGTGCCCAGGATCCTGAGAGGAGAATGGAGGAGAAGGGATTGCGGTGTGGCTATCCCCCCTGGGAAGTGATTTCTCGCTATCTGTCTCTCTGTCTTTCTGGCGAGTGCACACACCCTCTAGCAAAAACCTCTCTAAAAAAGAAAAAAAAAAAAGATGTACAATGATGAAATGCAAATTAAAAAAAAAAGAAAAAAAATAAAAACACCATTGCTCAGGCCTCATCCCTGGAAAGCCTAGTTGATTTAAATTTTTTTTTTCTTTTTAGGTTTTTGCCATAGGGCACATGTGCTCACCAGAGAAAGACAGAGAACGACAGTGAGAAGGAAAGTGAGAAATTACTGCTACCCCCCCAGGGGAAGGGTAAATGACTACACTGCAGTCCCTTCTCCTCCATTCTCCTCTCGGGATTATGGACACACATGCACACAAGCCTGGTGTGATTTTCAAGCTGCCAGGTCTGGGACTTGAACCATAGCCAACCATGTGAAAGTCCAGCACCTTAGCCACTTCACCACCTGTTGGCCTTGCCTGGTCAATATTTTTAATTATTAGTATTTTTTTTTTTCCGAGAGATTTTTCTATAGGGTGCATGTGCTCACTGGAAAGACAGAAACAGAAAGCAAGAACTCATCACCTGGGGGGAGGGAGGGTGGCTACACCGCAATTCCCCCTTCTCCATTCTCTTCTCAGGATTTTGAGCACACACGCCCGGCATGAGCTTTAAGTTCCTCGGTCCGGAACTTAAACCATGGTAAGCTATGGGAGTCCAGTGACGTGACCATTATACCATCTGCTGGTCCCCCCACCTCTGGGCAATATTTTAAAAAGCTCCCCCGTGATCCCACCATGCAGAAGGTGAGACCCTTAGTCTGGGCCTTCCAGCTGGCTGTGTTTAGGATTTGGGGAGGCAGCCCCAGGGCAGTCACTTCCTTTCACCATCAGGACTTCGAAATAAGAGAAAAAAACTAGGGAGGGAGGAGATAAAAATGAAAACACTACTGAGAAGGTTGACAAAGAGAGAGAGAGCTGGCTGAGAAGCTCCTCCCAAATTCACCTGTCAGCACCAAAGGCTTATATCTCTTTATTTTTAAACTTTTAAAAATTATAGTAGTGATTGACATAAAAATTGAAAGTGTAAGAGTATATGAAAACAGAAGATCCATAATCTCACTTTATCACATCAGCTCTAAGCAAGAATATATATTGGGTCATCAGAAAAGTCATGATGCATCTTTGCATTAAAAAACCAGAAAAAATAGGTCATGACTTTTCCGACCACCCAATATATTCTATAACAATGTGATACACAGATTAAAATATATAATACAAAGCCCTAGTGTGTAGAATTAGTACCCCTTTTTTACTTTATGGTTGTCTTGGTTTTATGTAACTTTTCAAAAAATATGTTGTTTTTAGGTCATTAAACATCTCAGTGCTAAACCTTTGAGCCAGGTTTGGGGGACGTGAGTGGAGTGAGGGTGGTGTGCCCACCCCTCTCATGATCATGGACGTGTGCTCACTCACGGCTGTGAGTTCCCACTGTGGCACTAGACATCATCCTCTCAAACACACCCGTCACATCACGCCCTCAAAGCTCCTAGCAGGGTATGACTATTTACATGTAAAATAAGTTCCACTCTCTCCTCTGAATTCTTAGAAAAAAAAAAAGGAGGAGCACCACGGGATGTGGGAGGGTGAGTGCCGTGGGAGAGCCCTAGCTCTACAGCCCTTCCTGCTGTAGCCTCCGTCTTCCGCCCAGCTGTCTTCCCTCCCCTCCCATGCCGTAGGGTCTCAGTCACTCTTGTTCCCTGTAGACTGAGGCTGGTGCATTGGACAAAGGCTGGCCCTCCACAGCTGGTAGGTGATGGCAGCAGTCATGGTAAGCCAGGCCAGGTAGGGGAGCAGGAGCAGGGCAGCCAGCTTGTTGATGGGGTGCCAGGTCAGCGCTGTGCTCACCACCAGTCCGTACAGCAGCAGCAGGTGCAGCAGGGCCTGGGCAGAAGAGCTGGAGGTCAGCCTGCTGCCCTAAGAACTGCCACGCCACCTTTCTGCAGCCCCCTGGCCTCATGAACCAAATGCCCCCTGAATGATCTGCAGCCTTGTCTGCTTCTGGGCCCAGTTGTTCACCTTCCCCTATTCTACTCCACCGAGCACCGTGTGCCTTACCAGGCCAGTGTTGTGGGCTACAAAAAACAGAATCAAGAAGGTCCAGCTGAGGACTAACTGTGCTGCATAGAGGCCGAGAGGCAGGGCCAGGGGCGGCCCAAAGCCCCCTCCCAGGTTCTTCCACACCAGGTAGGAGGCATATCTGTGGAGAGATGGTGGAAGAAACACTCAGTCGGAGGGTGCTCCACGGTAAACGAAGACAGCTCTCTGCAGGGAGTCTTGGTTACCAGGAGGGAACCCTCATGGCCTGAAATGTGGACAAGGGCATCCTTTGTGGGCCAGGTGCAGTTGGTGGGAGGAGTTGGAAGCAGTGAGGTGGGGAAAGCATGGGAAGACTTGGACAGGATGGAAGAAGAGGGCTGACTGGGATCCTTGGCAGGAATAGAAGACCTGCCATAAGCAACAAGATGGAGTGCCACCCATTGGAGGAGGCCAGTGGATGGCAGGAGCTCCGCCAGAGGGAACTTGTTCACCCCAGGGATGCCAGGATCGTCATGTGAAGGATGAGTGCTCACCCCATGACAGAGTAGATGACTGTCCATAGAAGCAATATGACTTTGTGGGGTGGGCACCAGGACAGCTTGTTCAGGTCCTCACACCAACCAGACAGCTGATTACCAGTGAAGAGCCAGACCAGGATGGGCCCCAGGTGGGGAAGGAGCAAAAAGATGACCCCTTGAGGCTGCATTCACCTTGAGGAGAGAAAATCTGGAGAGGCAGAGGACAGGTAGTGAGGACCTGTACCCTCTGGCCTTTTCCTTTGTCCACCTCCTGACCTGGTGCTGCTCCCTGGCTGGAGTCCCACGGAGAGGTCTGGCCATAGAGACCTGCTGCTCCTTGAGCCATCCCCAGCCCAGCCCCTTCGGCTCACCCCTTCGCTGGCTCCCACAGACTTACTGCTCCTCTCCACTTGTGTGGTCCTTGTCCTGTATGGGTACTGGAGCGAAGGACTTGCCTTCCTCTATCTGTACCTGACCCCTCCGATAGCAGCCAGTACTCAGCCAGGTACCTAGCAGGGCCTAGCTGAGGACAGTGTCTTACGGAAGCTGACAGTAACCCACTGAAGGACCCTGTTCTGAAGGCAGAAATCAAGAGTCTTTTCTAGTCACGCCTGGGCCAGGCTATCTCCAGGTTTATCTTGCTACACCAGACTGGCTCACTGGATGGGCCCACCCAGGCTGCTCCCAAGCCCCATTTTTTTTTTTTTCTTTTAAGGGAGAATTTTGCTATAGGGCATATGCGCTTGCCTGAGAGAGACAGAAAGCAAGAAATCACTTCCCAGGGGGCATAGCCCACTGCAATCCCTTCTCTTCCATTCTCCTTTCAGGATTATGACCATGCATGCGCATGTGCCCTGTGTGAGTTTTAAGCCACCCGATTCGGGACTTGAACCACAGTCAGCTATGTGGGAGTCCAGCGACATTACCATTATGCCATCTGCTGGTCCTCCCCAGGCCCAAATTCTAACTCAGTCCACTGACATTGTGAATTTCCTTTTCTGGAGCCTTAGCTCTCAGCTACTCCTGGAGCCCAAGGGAATGAGGTGTCCCCTAGATCTCTCCATTCCCAGAGGGACTGGCAAAAGCTAACTGCCTGGTCTTTGATTGCAAAAGCATCATGCTAATTTGCATGTTACTTTGCATGTCATTTGCATGTGGGGCAATATATATATAGACCCTACTCCAACCAAGGCCCCCACACAATATCATTCTCCTAGTTCACTTGTGGTATTTTAGCCTCTTCCCCATGCTTGATGGGACTTGAAGGGGAAAAAAAAATTCAGTGTTCTGGAGGGACTGCCTAACCCACCCTTTCCAGCCAGTGGTCAGGACAGCTGTCCTGGGGTTCCCGGGACAGGGCCTGCTCCTGTGCCTACCAGTGGAGTCTTCTGGTTTTCTGTGCCCCTCCCTAAGTGCTCACCTGCCACCTTCCTGTGTCTCCATCTCTGCCTTTTTTCTTCTTTTGTCTTAATCTCTTGCCAGAGTTTCCCTCCCGAGCCCTCCCCAACCCCATTCTCTTTTCTCTGGTTACCCACTGCTCCAAGAGCCTCCTCGTTCCCAGGCCTAGTACTCCCTTACCTTCGGCTGCACACCTCTCAGACTCGGTGCCCAAAGAGATGTGATGTGTGACGGGCCGAGGAGGGTGGGGGACGGGAAGAGGGTGGAGCGGGGCTCCCAGCTGGTCTGCCTTTCTCAGATGACAAGGGTTGGTGCCACAGGCCAGGGAGTCCAGGTTGCTGCCTTCATAACCCCCCAAAAGTTTATTTCAGCAGGGGTCCCCCTGGTTGACTAGAACCTTTTTTTTTGTTTTTTTTTTTAATTTTTTTTGGAGAGTTTTTTTTTTTTTATTATAGGGCGCATGCGCTTGCCAGAAGGACAGAGAGAGAGACAGAGAGACAGAAAGCAAGAAATCACCACCCCAGGGGGGATGGCCACGCCGCAATCCCTTCTCCTCCATTCTCCTCTTGGGATCTTGGCCACGCACGCACATGCACCCGGCGTGAGTTTCAGCCACCAGGTCCGGGACCCGAACCGTGGTCGACTACATGGGAGCCCAGCAACATAGCCATTATGTCAACTGCTGGTCCCGACTAGAACCATCTTGATGCCTGGCCTCTGGAGGGAACCTCTTGATGGGTGGTTGAGGGTGTGATACTGTGGAGAGTCAGGCTTCCTGTGATGGCTCAGCCCCAGGCTATAAACACTGTGGGTGCTGAGAGTCTCGGCATCCCATACACCAACTCTGTATGTTCACAGAGGTGCAGGGGCTCTCCACTTTCCCCAGAGCCTTCCTGTAACTAGGACTGTCCCTAGGTGAGGCAAGCGTGAGCTTTGGAAATGACTTCATGATCCATGATCTCAGCCCCTGGGTAGAAACTCCTCCTTGGCAGGACCCTTTCTGGCTTGGAATTCTAGCTTGCTACATCTTTCACAACTCCCGCAGGTCTTTAAGACTCTGAGAAGGCAGCCTCCTGTGTGACTCAGACATAACTTGGTGAAAACAGCCCTGCCTCATTCTCTAGCAAAGCTCTGAGCACCTGCCCTGCAGGCATGAAGTCCCCCTCCAGGTCAGCTGCTCTCCACCTGTTCCTTCACTGTCTCCTCACTTGGGGAACAGACTCCCCTGGGAGGTGTGTATCCCACTCTCTCACCTCTCCCCAGGGAAGGAGGCAGAGGGTAGGGGGTTGCAGTCAGCAACTAGAGCCTGGAGAATCATTAACTGAGGCAAAAGCAGAAGTTACTTATTTTCCAGGGAAGATGATAACTGGGGACTGGGGGTGTTCACCACTGTTCCACAACTGCAGGGGGCCAGCCCCTGGTGGTTTCACTCACCGTCTGGGACCCATTCTCTCTATATGTATTTGTGTGCATCAGTTCAATTCCTGTTAGCTCGGTAATGATAATGCTGTTATCTGCACTTCACAGGCTAGGGGACTGAGGCTCAGAGGGGTTAAATAACCTGCTACTACGAAGCCAACAGTAGTCGATTTGGATTGAGTGATGGCAGACTGGATCCAAAATGCAGCTCCTTCCCTCTCAGCTGGGCCACTCATTCCTTCAGCAGGTCTTTAGTGAACGTGGACTCTGAGTCAGGGTGTCCCAGGAGCTGAGGAGACAGCGGCAACAGGATGGAGAGGAGTCCCTCTCCACAGGGAGCTTTCATTTCTGAGATGCGTGGTGCCATCTCTCCTAGGTGAGGCAGGATGAACTCGGGTTGCCAAAGGTCCAACGTTCGATTCTCCTCCAAGGGGCAGTGTGCCTGCCGACTCTGATTATGGGGAGTGGAAAGAGCTAGGGAGCCGACGTGGGTACATTCAGTGTCACCTGCAGCCAGTGAGTTGCTGACCCTCTCGGCGTCCCCACTCTGTGCAGAAAGCAGATAGAACAGGAGACTGTCTAAGCTCCCTGCACGGGCTGCATTCCCATCACCTGGGAGCTTCTTAGGGTTGCAGAATCTCAGTCCATCCTCCCAGCCCCAGTCAGAAGCTGCATTTTAATAAGATTCCCCCTGCTGACTCCAGTGCCAGCTATAGTTTGGTTTAAGGTTTAAAGCTCTGTTTAAGGTTCCCTTCTCCCTCTTTTTATTATTATTATTTTATGTTTTCCTTGTTTTTTTTACATTCGATCACTGTATATCTTTACAACATTGAAAATGAGTTTTCCCAGCATGAACACACTGCATGTTAGTCCACGCAGAGAAATGACCATACACCTTGTCATCAACAATTTTTTATTTTTTGTCTGTTGAATGTTTTGCTTCCCCTCGCCCCTTGATTCTCTCTCCCTGCGCCCACTCCCTATTTCCTACCCTCTTCCCATACTATCTCTGGTATCCACAGCTGCTCTCCAAGCTTTTACTTTCTCTTACTTTCTGCCAGTTTAATAATAGCCTCCGGCTAAGGGACAGCCACTGGCCAGCAGAGGGCACTGTAGGGAGGCATTTCAAGGCGCAGCACCTACCTGCACGCAGGCTGGCTGGTTCCCTAGCTCCTCCCTTCCAGACCTAGACCTGCAGCTCACCCACTCCTGGGATCCTCAGTATTCCTTGCCCTGGCTGGACTTTGCCAACAGACAGAACTAGTCTCCCACCCCCGCCCCACACTCTTTAGGGTGGCTAGGGGGCAGGGCTCTGCCGGGAAGTGCCAGCCCACTGCTGCCCAGACTCCCCGCCCACCTCCACTTGTCTGCTGGCCTGGCTACTGTGACTCTCTGACCTCTCTGTTCCTCAGAGAAGGAGCTACTGTCCCTGGACAAGCCAGCAGCCTCTGAGACCTCCTGGACAGTAAGGTGAGCACCGCCCCGGGGGCAGCCAGAGGCATTGCCATGGGGTTACTTGGGGCTGAGGGAGGACCAGGCCAGCTCAGCCCAGCCTGCCAGGGAGTGGGGACTCCCTGCTGGAAGAGAAGAGCTTGGGGAAGGGCCACGCTGGCCGGTGGATATGAGGACCACAGGCACAGTTATGTCTGGCGGCCGTGTGTACTCTGCGACCAATGCTGGGTGAGACTGTGGCTCCACCTCCTCTGCCCAGGACTTTCTGTGTCCTCAGATGCCAGGGAGGCAGTTAGAGCCGGTGAGGTGGGGAAGGTGGAGACTGTTCTCTAAGGCTGTGAGCAGAACTCTGTAGCAGGCATCTTGATCTTTGTGCCTAGGGACAGGTGATGGTAGCATTTTTAAAAGGCCCTCTTTTTGGGGATGATCTGGAGTCTGGGACCAGACAAACTGGAGGAATGGGTCGTGAAGAGTCCAGGCACAGAGTTAGCAAGCTCCAAGCCACATCCGAATGGCTGCAGTGCTGTTGAGGCCACCCAAACTCGGGGCCCTTCTGTCTGCTGGGGCCAGGGAGGAGGATGGAGTAGGGCCAAGGGAGTTAGAACAGCACTCAGCATGGAGCTACAGCTGAGCTTGGGGACAGTTAACCTGCTCAGGCCAGGAGAATGATGAGAGGCCCAGCGGGCCTGGGGAGTGGTACAGGTGTCCCAGCTGGGAGGCTGGGCAAGGGGACGCTGCTGCACCACCCAGTGGGCTGGAAGGGATTTGGACTCTGGTCTTTGGAGGCCTTAGGAAGGTTGTAACTACAGAAGCGAAGCAGGTTCTCTTCTTCTCGTCACTTTAGCTGGCCCATCCCCTGCCATGGATGGCTGGGTGGAGAGGGGATGGAGTGTCACTTTGTGTGAAATGGAGGATGTGTTTTTAGTTCCTTCTACTTATTTTTACTTTGTTTATTCTCTTTCAACTTGGTTTTCTCTAGAGGAGGAAACCTGGGGAAAAAGGAGTGGGAGAGAAAGGGAGCATTTCTAGAAGTCGTCATCATCTCTCCTCCTCCTTCCTTTCTGCCTTCTATGGTGGCTTCATAATCCCCCACCCATCTTCTCTGTGGAGAGAAAACTCGGCTTCCTTATCTGTGAAATGGAGATAAAAATTACACCTAGCTTACAAGGCTGCTTGAGGAGCAAATGAGATAAGCCAGGGAAGAGCTTTAGCACGGTCGTGAGCTCTGTCAATGGAGCTATTATTTATTTTTTTAAAGAATTACTTTATTTGGGACCAGCAGTTAGCGTAATGGCTATGTCGCTGGATTCCCACATAGTTGACCGTGGTTCGTGTCCCGGACCCGGTGGCTTAAAACTGACGCCGGGCGTGTGTGCGTGCATGCCCAAGATCCCGAGAGGAGAATGGAGGAGAAGGGATTGCGGTGTGGCCATCCCCCCTGGGGGTGATTTCTTGCTTTCTGTCTCTCTGTCTCTCTCTGCCTGTCTGGCGAGCGCACGCGCCCTATGGCAAAAACCTATTCAAAAAAAAAAAAAAAGAATTAAAAAAAGAGTTAGATTATTTCACTTTATTTATTCACTTATTTAAACTTGACCAGAAATGGATAAAGAGGGGGGGGGGGGGGGGAGAGAGAGAGAGAAAGAGAGAGAGAGGGAAAGTGAGAAAGCAAGCTGCCTGGTCTGGGACTTGAACCATGGCCAGACATGTGGGAGTCCAGTGCTCTTAACCACTACATCACCTGCCAGCCCCAATGTAGCTATTATTATTCGACTAGTAATGTGGAAGAACCCAAAGTAATGGATGGGGCATAAGGGTTAGCTCGCCGCTTCATCCGCCTTCCCACCAGATTTGGGGCACTGCCAACTCCCCTGCTTCCCCCGTGTGCCCTGCCAGAGGCCTGGTTGAAGGAGGATGGTGTGCTCTCTGAAGGGCTGGATTTAAAGTCAAAGGAAACTGGAGAGAGGAGCCCTGCAGGGGAGACAGGTCCCGCCCAGCCTTTAATCCTGAGGCTACAGAAGAGCTAGGAAGAGGCCTTAGTTTTCCTGGGTTTTGAGGAAGGAAGGATGAAGGTGGGCCAAACCTTAGCTCCAGATGGCTGGTGTGAGTGGGGGTGTGGGAGCAATGGGTGCCAGACCCTTTGCCAGTGCAGACCCTAGCCGATCAGCCGAGGGGCCTCCCAGAGGACGTTGAAGGAGGGCATCATGCCTCCCAGAACCCAGCTACTGAACCTGTGAGTCCCATTCCCTCAGAAGGGCCCAACACTGAATACGGCATCGCCTTTGGCAGGACCTGGCACACAGTAGGTGCTCTGAAATGTTCATTCGAGTGGGAAAGCCACAGGTGACATAGTCAGAAGTTACGTGGTAGGGCAGGACCACAGCGGAGAGAGATCTCAGAGAGTGGGACAGTTCGGGGGCCGGTGTGCCAGGGGAGAGCGCGTGGCGGGAGAAATCAGAGAGCCCAAGAGCCAAAGCCAGAGGCGAGAGAACTCACTAGGCGAGCGGAGCCCAGTGTGGCCAGAGGGTAGGGGTGCTGGAAATGAAAGGGGCTGGAAGAGGGGCAGGAGGGCCCGGGGAAGGGCTGACATTTCTATAGGAGACAGCGAGAAAGCTCGCCCTCTGAGCCAACGGTCGGTTGGTGTATATTTTTGCCCTGCTTCATTCCAGCCTCACTGCCGGCCCCCACTCTGTTTTCTTTTCTTCTTTTTCTTTTCTTTTGTGTCCACTTTGCACTTTTGTTACTCTATTTTGCATAACTCTGTGAGCTACCTTCAGACTTTTCTGGCAGAAAGAGGGGCATAAATAAACACATTTAGACAGTGCTTTATCATCTACAAATGCTTTTAACATGGTCTCACACCATCCTCGCAATCACCCAAAAGGTATTCCCCACCACACTTTCAAACGCTTTTAAAAAGAACTACAAAGTTAATGCAAAATACATGCTTGGTGTGAAAAATTCAAAGAATACAGAAAAAAGGGTTTAAGACTATTTGAAGCCCTGGTTCACACCTTCCACCCTCTCAGTTTGGCTTATTTGTAGTTGTGACCAGTGGGTATAGTTAGGGGTGTATCCTTCCAGACCTGCATGAAGACAGGCATCACTCGGACATGTGGCTACCGAGGGCTGGACACAGCAGGTCCCAACTGAGATCTGCTCCATGTGTAAAGTACACAGGGATTTCAAAGACTTGGTAGAAAAAGGAATGGAAAATGTCTCATTAGTAATTTTATATTGGTGAATGCTTATTCTAGTTTTTTTTTTTTTCTTAATGATTAAAATTTGCTATAGGGTGCACATGCTCACTAGGGGAAGAGCAAGAGGGAAAGTAAGAAAGCATTCCCCGGGGGGATGGTCATGCCACAATCCCTTCTTTGGAATTTTGGGCACACACGCACACGTGCCCTGGTATGCTTTCCAAGCCACTAGATCTGGGACGCGAACTGTGTGGTTGACCACATGGGATCCAGCTGCCTTAACCACCACACCACCTGCTGGCCCGCACACTTATTCTCTTTTATGAAATGAAGTGTTGTTGACTGATTCTAGCATCACAAATAAAGCCAATTAAGATCTTTAACTACAAATAAAATTTATATTGATTACCCATTGAAATACCATTTTGAATATATTTGGTTAATGAAAACATTTTAATATTCTTAAAAAATCATTGATTTCTCCTGAATCTTTTTACCTTTCTTTTTTCTTTTTCTTTTCTTGCAATAGGACACATACACGTGCTGCAAAGAAACAGAGAGGGAGAGAAAAAATGGGAAACCGCCTGCAGTGTGGCTGGCCCTGTGGCAATTCCTTCCCCTCCATTCTCCTTTTGGGGTTTTGGGCACACGCTCATGCCGGGCATGGCCCTCAAGCCTCTAGATCCAGGACTTGAACCACATAGTCGGTCACATGGGCTCCA
Source organism: Tupaia belangeri chinensis (assembly GCF_000334495.1). Taxonomy (NCBI): domain Eukaryota; kingdom Metazoa; phylum Chordata; class Mammalia; order Scandentia; family Tupaiidae; genus Tupaia; species Tupaia belangeri. Next base: position 3,293,093 of record NW_006159716.1, read on the forward strand.
GCAGCCTCAACTACCATGCCACAGGCTGGCTCCTACCTTTAATGTTTTAGAGTTTATTCATTTTCTTTTTTTTTCTTTTTTCTTTTCTTTTTTTTCTTTTCTTTTCTTTTTTTTTTTTTTTTTTTCTATAGGGCACGTGCACTTTTTGCTATAGGGCACGTGCACTCGCCACGTGCCTGGTGTGAGTTTAAGCCACTGGATCCGGGACTCGAACCGCGGCTGACTACATGGGAGTCCAGCGACATAGTCATTATGCCAACTGCTGGTCCCAACACATGGCATGTTTTCAAGCGACCAGGTCCAGGACTCTAACTGTGTAGCTGGCCGTGTGGGATCCAGCACCTTAACCACACTGCCACCAACTGGCCCTCCTTTTTACTTCTTGATGTGGCCACTGGAAAAATTTAAACTGCACGTGTGGCTCGCGTTACATTTTTATTGTATACCACTGCACTGGACCTTTCTCTGTACATTTACACACACGCACACATGTGTGCACACACATGCACACATATGTATGTGTATGTATCTATACTCTATATGGTTTCATTTTTCACGTGAATGAGGTCAGAGACCGTCTCTCTCTCTGTGACCTGCTTTTTTCCACTTACAGATTTTTCTGTACTAGCACTTATAGATCAAGGTAGATACTTTGCTGGACGAGAAAACGGAGTTACATTGAGCAATATGACTTATCCAGTCACAGTGATTCAGTGACTTTTTTTTTTTTAAGAGGTTTTTACTACAGGGCGTGTGCGCTCACCAGACAGACAGAGAGAGACAGAGAGATAGAAAGTGAGAAATCAC
>NW_006159716.1:3294312-3294762 GCF_000334495.1 Tupaia belangeri chinensis
GGAAGCCAGATGGCCAAGAGGAGCCAGCGTCTCAGCCCAGCCCCCTACCAGAATACGAGGCCCCACAGCAGTGCCCGCCAGCCACCCTGCCCGAGATGGCCGCCTTTTACCAGGAGCTGCACATGCCCACGCAAGGCCAGACCATCACCCGCCAGCTGATGCACAAACTGTTGGTGTTCACCGCCCGAGAGGTGGACCACCGCGGGGGTTGCCTGATGCTCCAGGACATGGGTATCTCCCTGTTCATCCCTCCAGGTAACAGCTCTCAACTTCCTTTCTGGAACCCAGTCGTTCAGGTTCAATGAAGGCGCCACATTGTTCACAGACATCTTCATCATTTTGAAAATTGTTTATATATACATATATATTTAATTATTTTATTTAACTTTATTTATTTTAGTGTGACCAGAGAGAGAGAGAGAAAGTGTGAAAGCAAGCCAGCAGGTCCAA
>NW_006159716.1:3294877-3296360 GCF_000334495.1 Tupaia belangeri chinensis
CATTAATTTATCTTAATTTGACTAGAGAGAAATGCAGAGTGAGAGGGAAGGAAAGTGAGAAAGCAAGCCACCAGGTCCGGACTTGAACCATGGTCAACCATGTGGGATCATCTAGCGCCTTAACCACCATACCACCTGCTGGTCCCAGCCCCTGTTTATATTTTTAATACAACTTCATTGTCTCCAAAGATTGACACTATCTTTTTTATTTTAAAAAAGTATTTTATTTTAATTTTATTTATTTATTTATTTATTTAAAAATTTGACCAGAGAGGGATAGAATGAAGGAGAAAGAGAGGGAGAAAGCAAGCTGCCAGGTCCAGGATGTGAACCATGGTCAGCCCTGTGGGAGTCCAGCACTCTTACCCACCACGCCACCTGCCATTCCCTGGGCATTACCTGTCTTATAGGACAGCTTCCTGGCAGGTAGAAGTGAAGTGCCTTCTCCTAATGAATCGGTACACTATGACAATTCTGCCGTGAAGGGGAGGAAGAGCACATTTGCAGATTCCCACAGGCAGTGCGGAGGCTCACAGCTGTCCTGGAAGGGAGGGAGGCGCCTTGCTTAGGATTGCACATGTTGGCTCATGGTCGTCTTGCTCTCCCCATCTGCCCTGCTGGACACTCTCTCTCCCGCCCCACCTCCTCCCCCTCCACTTTGGCTTGGCTTCTTTTGGGGTCACGGCGTGGCCGCCTGCTGGGCCCATCATGGTCTCCATATCCCCAGGTGCTGTGGTTGTGGGCCGCCAGGAGCGGGTGTCTCTGATCCTGGTGTGGGACCTGTCGGACGCCCCATCACTCTCCCGATCCCAGGGGCTGGTGAGCCCTGTGGTGGCGTGCGGCCCCCATGGGGCCTCCTTCCTGAAGCCCTGCACCCTCACGTTCAAGCACTGTGCCCAGCAGCCCAGTCACGCCCGCGTCTATGGCAGCAATACTACCTTGCTCGACACCAAGGCCTGGAAGCCACTGGGAAGGCCAGGGGCCCACACCTCCCGGGACGAGTGTCGCATCCTCCTCTCCCACTTCAGGTAGGCACGTGCCCACTGGCCTGTCTTCCTGCTGCTGTCTCTCTGGGGCTCTTTCGGCGTTTTGCCCCTTCCCAGCCGTGCCCAGAACCTGCCATCTCTCTGCCCGTCTGTACCCATCTTACTCCACTCCTGTCCACAGGGGACCTGTCCCATCCCCACCTCCATCTCCCCCAAATTGTCTTTCTTTACTCTGTACCTCTATTCTAGACTGTCCCCCAAACTGTGGCACAGTTTTATATGACGGCTTGCTTCTCATGCCTGTCCTCCACCTCCTCGTCACTCTAGGATCTGAGATCCTCTGCCTCCCAGTCTCCTTGCCACCCCATCAACCGGGCAGGACCATGTGCAGGCCCCTCCCAAGCACGGCGACCACCTACCCAGTCTCCTCTGCTGCAGAACACCCACTGGCTCTGCCTGTCACCCCCACCCCATGGCCACCCGGGTGTCTCCTCACT
>NW_006159716.1:3300372-3301241 GCF_000334495.1 Tupaia belangeri chinensis
CTGATCCCGGTGTGGGACCTGTCGGACGCCCCATCACTTTCCCGATCCCAGGGGCTGGTGAGCCCTGTGGTGGCATGCGGCCCCCATGGGGCCTCCTTCCTGAAGCCCTGCACCCTCACGTTCAAGCACTGTGCCCAGCAGCCCAGTCACGCCCGCGTCTATGGCAGCAATACTACCTTGCTCGACACCAAGGCCTGGAAGCCACTGGGAAGGCCAGGGGCCCACACCTCCCGGGACGAGTGTCGCATCCTCCTCTCCCACTTCAGGTAGGCACGTGCCCACTGGCCTGTCTTCCTGCTGCTGTCTCTCTGGGGCTCTTTCCTTTCCCTTTTCTCCCTCTGCCTCATCCTCATCTCTCCATATGGAACTGCCCCTTTTTCTATCTTGCAAATAATCTTTATTTGCGAGAAGGTCTGGGAACCCCTTGTCCCCCTGTGTCCCTCTGCGGGCCCTCTGTCTTAATGTCTGTGGCAGTTTGCCACATTCCAGCCGTGCCCAGAACCTGCCATCTCTCTGCCCGTCTGTACCCATCTTACTCCACTCCTGTCCACAGGGGACCTGTCCCATCCCCACCTCCATCTCCCCCAAATTGTCTTTCTTTACTCTGTACCTCTATTCTAGACTGTCCCCCGAACTGTGGCACAGTTCTACATGACGGCTTGCTTCTCATGCCTGTCCTCCACCTCCTCGTCACTCTAGGATCTGAGATCCTCTGCCTCCCAGTCTCCTTGCCACCCCATCAACCGGGCAGGACCATGTGCAGGCCCCTCCCAAGCACGGCGACCACCTACCCAGTCTCCTCTGCTGCAGAACACCCACTGGCTCTGCCTGTCACCCCCACCCCATGGCCACCCGGGTGTCTCCTCACT
>NW_006159716.1:3301466-3318753 GCF_000334495.1 Tupaia belangeri chinensis
GGAAGCCCGCAAGGGGCTGCAGTTGGCGGTGTTCTGCTCGCCGCTGGTGCCAGGGCAGTCCCACCTGCAGCTGCGCGTCTACTTCCTCAACAACACGCCGTGCGCCCTGCGGTGGGCTGTGACCAACGAGCAGCCCCATGGCGGACGCCTGTGTGGGCCCTGCCAGCTCTTCGACTTCACAGGGGCCAGAGGGGACCAGTGCCTGAAGCTCACCTACATCTCTGAGGGTGAGGCAGGTGGGATCTGGGGTCTGGAGAGTGGGGAGCCCATGAAAAAGAAGGGTTCAAGGCCTCCCCCTTTGCCTGAAATCTGGGAGCGTCATTTCTTTCCGGGACTTCTGGGCCAGCAGCAGCAGCCTGAGAGAGATCCCTGGCTATTGTTGCTGCCTCCTGGAACCTCAGGCCTTTTCTGGTTCCTTCTGCTACTGCCCACCCAACCCCTGAGGGCCCCTGCCAGGACAGGGTGTGAGGGGAGGGCAGGTGTTGGGAGGGAGGTTTTTATCGTCCCCTGGATGGAGCAGGTCCCAGTGGCTACCCGTGCCCTCTTTCCTTTGTGGCTTGGGCTGCTAGCATTGCCCATGGGGCCCACTGCGTTTGTGTGGTTGTGGGCAGGGCACATGTGTGGAGCTGCTTCTGGGGGTCGTGTGGGGGGCTGGCAGGGAGTGTGTGGTATAGATGCCAGGCCCGGCCTCAGGCTGAGGGGATTCCCATCCATTGGAGACACTCCTGCTTTGTCTCTGCCCTCAGGCCTCCCACAACCTGTGGAGATACCTGTGGGAGGCCTTGCACTCTGAGGTCTTCTGCTCTCTGCCCCCCCCAGGTTGGGAGAATGTGGATGACAGCAGTTGCCAGCTGGTTCCCCATCTCCACATCTGGCATGGGAAGTGTCCCTTCCGTTCCTTCTGCTTCCGGAGAAAAGCAGGTAGTCTAGGAGCCCCGTGTCCATCTCTTGTGCTCTCTACTCCTCTTCCGCCCAGTACCCGTGGCGCTCTGCAGCCCCCTCAGCCATGCACAGAGACCTTGTCTTAGAGGTGAGGATCTACTCTAGATGTTGGGAGAGGAGACAACAGTGTCCTGTGCCAGTTTTGCAGGGCCCTGACGTCTGGCTGTAGCACCCTCTGACTGCTGGTCTCAGCCCAGGCCCTTTCCTCTCTCACCTGCCCCATTCTGGCCTTTTCTCTCTCTCTCTTATTTTTTTGGAAAGGTTTTTGGTATAGGGCATGTGCACTCGCCAGAAAGACAGAGAGAGAGACAAAAAGCGAGAAATCACCCCCCAGGGGGATGGCCACGCCGCAATCCCTTCTCCTCCATTCTCTTCTTGGGATCTTGGGCACGCACGCACATGCGCCCGCCGTGAGTTTAAGCCACTGGGTCCGGGACTCAAACCGTGGTTGACTACATGGGAGTCCAACGACATAGCCATTATGCCAACTGCTGGTCCCATGGCCTTCTCCTTACAGCCAATGAGAATGAAGACTGCTCGGCACCAGTCAATGAGATCATCGTCACCATGCATACCTACCAAGATGTGAGTTGGAGCTGAGGGGCAGAAGGAGGACAGGGCCTGGGGGATCCTGGGAAGATTGCATGGGAGCTCTGGTGTCCAGTAGGTATGAGCCCCGTCACACAGTCAAGGGAGTGAGGGTGGCATTTTTCACGGAGCAGCCGTGACAGCTCTTGAGGAACTTGGACCATCTAGCCTCCAAGTTGCCTCTGTCCTTGTCCCTTATCTATCAGTGGATAGATCTAGCAGGAGGTTAAAAAGAACTCAACCCCAAATTAACCCCTTCTTCCAACTCAGGCAGCCTGGGGCATCAAGGAGACATGGCTTCCATCTAGGCTGATTGTCTGCTGCTGAGAGGAGAGTGACCGGGAAGGGAGTCTTGGGTAGATGTGATGGGAGTTAGACATCTCCCTCTTCCCCTCACACCATGGGAAGATAGGTAGAAATCAGGGCTGAGAGTCTTTGGAGAACCACAGTGACATCGTAGTGGAGGGTGGGCAGATACCCTCAGGCTGTCACCAGAGAAAGTGGGAATGGAGGAAAGGGGCAGGTGATGCCTGAGTTCAGTGTCTCTGTTACTAGATGACCTCCCACTGCCCCATGACCTCACCCAGGATTTCTGGTGGCCGAGGATGCACCCTGTTTGGTCGTCATGTCCCAGTTCCTAAAGAGCTCAGTGGGCAGGAAAGCAGCCAGCAGAGAGGCTGGGAGTGGGGTTGTGTCTCCTGGTAAAGTGGCTCTGGGTGACAGGCTGAAGGAGAGATGTGAGGAAGGCAGGCAGACACCCAGCTCCTTACTCAGAGGGTCTTATGACTCTTCTGTGTGTTTCCTGCCCCTCTGTTGATTCAGGGCTTGGAGACCAAGTACATGGAAATTCTTCGATTCCAGGCCTCAGAGGAGGAATCCTGGGCAGCACCACCCCCTGTGGCCCAGCCGCCCCCATGCAATAGGTGAGGTGGGAGTTGCTCAGGCTGCTGCCCGGGGATGTTGGGGATTCCTGCCTGGTCCCTACAGGGCCAGTACCACCTTTGGGGGGTACGTGGAGGAGAACCAGATGGTGTCTCTGTGACCCTTCCTCCATGAACATCCTTTGCTGCCTCAGGCTGCCCCCAGAGCTCTTTGAGCAGCTGCAGATGTTGCTGGAGCCCAACAGCGTCACGGGCAATGACTGGCGCCGCCTGGCTTCTCACCTGGGGCTCTGCGGCATGAAAATCCGGTGAGAAGGGGGTGAGGTCTGTGGATGGGAGGCGGGTGGGAGAGAGTACTGGGGTAAAGGGGGATATACAAGTCAGAGAATGGCTACTCCTCACCCTAGTCCTTGTAAACAAGGGCAGCTCTCTCCACTTACCACTGTGTTCTCACAGTGTACCTAGAACGGCGCCTGGTTCATAGCAGGTGCTCAATGAATAGTGAACGATGAATGAATGAGCCTGCGAGTCCGTGGACACGTGGAGTGTGCCTGCGTGCCGTGCTCTGATGAGTACAGTGGCAGATTATAGGATAGTGTGTATAAAGCATGTCGCTGGGCACCTGGCACATGCTCACTCAATGCATGTTAGCAGTAATGGTGGCAGTACAACCACAGTCCTGTCAAGGAACTCACAGACACCAGTAGGAGAGCAATTCTGAATAAAGCCCCAGGGCCCAACCTGTGAGTGCAGCAGTCAGGGAAGATTTTACCCAGGAGAAGGGGCTAGATCTGGGCCCTGATGACAGGGTGGATTTTATACCCAGCCATTTATTTAAGCATGTATCAAGTACTGGATGATGTCCTGGAAACTGCTAAGTACTGGGGTACAGGATGAATGAGAGGTGTTCCTGCCCCAGGGAGCTCATGACTTTGGTAAAGGGACAGAGAACTCACAAAATTCAGGCACAGGGCCAGCTAGGTTCCATGGTGGTTAAAGTGGCTGGATCTCCCATGGCTGACTACACAGTTCAAATCTTGGCCTCAGCAGCTTGGAAAAACACCAGCATATTTGCATGCATGCCAATAATCCCAAGAGAAGAATGGAGAAGGGATTGCAGTGTGACCAATCACCCTCCTGGGGCTGGGGGTGATTTCTCACTTTCCCTCTCTCTGTTTCTCTCTAGTAAGCGCACATGCCCTATAGTAAAACCAAAAAAGAAACAGAACACAACAAACATGGGCATGCGTCCCATTTGCCTTTTTAGATGTGTCTAGTACTGCATAGCACCCTGGAAAGAGGACATCAAATAGCTGATGCATAAATAATAAGGATTTTTGTGGCAGCTATAACCAGAACTTTGAAGGGAGGGATGCTGAATGGTCTCTTCCTCCTGGGAGGTGAGAATTAGAAAGGGCCTCAGGGAGGAGGAGATGGAGAAGACGAGCTCAGCCACGCCATGGGGAAACAGCGAGGTGGCTGTGGGTGCGTTGTGTGCAAGTTGGGACAGGGACAGGTCTGAGAATGGGAGGTACAGGGTGGCAGGGAGAGACAACGTCAGAAAGGCAGGGCAAGACCAGGTAGTGGATGAGCCAGAAAGTCAGGAACATGGCGGCCTTGGTTAGCAGGAGAAAATCTAGAAGGGTTTTGAGCAAGAGAGGGTTGTGGTCAAAGCCGTGATTTAGACTGTTTCCTGCAAGGTGGGCAGGACTTTCTGGCCTGGGAGAGGAGGGAGTCAGTTACGAGTCCGGCGAGTCGGAACGATTGAGCAGCATAGGTAGGAAGGTAAGGACAGAACCTTGGAGGTGGACGTAATCCGACCTGTCCTCTCGTCCAGGCCCTCAGTTTGATAAGAGGGAACTGAGACCTAGAGACTAGGGCCAGCAGGCGTAGCCCCTAAACCAGAGGCTCTCAGGTTTGTTTGTTTTAGAGAGAGGTTTTTTGTATAGGGCACACACACTTGCTGGAGAGACAGAGAGACAGAAAGGGAGAAATCACCTTCCAAGGGGGGTTGGCCATGCCACAATCTCGTCTCTATTCTCCTCCTGGGATTTTGGACACATGTGCACACTGCCTTATGTGTTTAAAGCTGCCGGACCCAGGACTTGAACGGTCGTCGACTACATGGGAGTCCAGCCACATAACCACTATGTGTTTTAAGCTGCCGGACCCAGGACTTGAACGGTGGTCGACTACGTGGGAGTCCAGCCACATAACCATTATGGCATCTGCTAGTCCCGACACTCTCAGATTTAAAATCCTGGGGCTGCAGGCCACTCAAGTCCTCTGCAGGCAGACAGAAACAGGACGAGGGCTGGAGCTAAGGGGAGGGATTAGGGCAGTGCGAGCTCAGTGGACCCCTCTGTGCCCCTCCCTCCTCCTGCATCCTCCGCCAGGTTCCTGTCCTGCCAGCGCAGCCCCGCAGCCGCCATCCTGGAGCTGTTTGAGGAGCAGAATGGCAGCCTGCAGGAGCTGCACTACCTCATGACCGTCATGGAGCGGCTGGATTGTGCCTCCGCGATCCAGAGCTACCTGAGCGGGACGCACAGCGGCAGCAGCCCAGCCCTCCTGCGCGGGGGCGCCTGGGATAACCAGGGCCTGGAGCTGGACGAGAAGCTCTGAGCACCCTGGGGTGGTGCAGGACGCATGCCGGCAGCAGCACTTCGGCCACGAGGAGGCAGCACTTCGGCCATGAGGAGGTGCATGTGCCTCTACGCCCAAGGAGAACATAGCAGCTGTTCCTGGCTGCGCCCACCACCCTCTTAGAGCCCTTGGCCAGTGCTCTGGGCCACCGGTAAGTCCAGAGTATCCTCGCCAGCCTCTTTGATCAGCACCTCCATCTCGGCCGCGAACTTTGTCCTGCGTGCAGGTCCCCTTCTGACCGGCAGGGGGCGCGGGAGCCCAGGAGATGGCCACAGCACGGTCAGCCTCCGGGAAGCTATTTAATAGACCAATGGACTGTCACTCAGAGCCATTCCTTGGGGACTGGTCAGTCCACAAGTATTCACTGAGCACTTAGTACAGCCCATCACCGCACTGGTACGGTGGGGCATACTGGAATCTATAAAGCAGGATCTGGAGCCTTGGCAAGTACACAGTTTTCTTGTGGGAGTCCAGATGCGCTCAGATAAGCCGAGGGCAAATTCTGCAATGGAGCATGCCTTGCAGTTAGGGCGTGCGGGGAGAAGGAACTGCAGGTGCTTTAGCAGCTGGAAACGGCGGGAGCTGCGTGTGGGCTGGAGCACGGAGAAGGCCTCCCAGAGGCCGGTGGGAAAGAGGACTTGCAGAGTGGTAGAGAGATCTTTAGATGGGGTAGCAGGAGAGGGAAACTTAGGCAAGAAGCAAGAAGTGAGCATTTAGGAACCAGTCTGGTGGGTGTGGGGTGAGGGCAGGAGGAGCTGAGGGTTGCTGGCCAGGCCTGGAGACCCGCAGTCACAATTGGCTGTCCACCTCTCTCGGGCACTTTCCAACATCTCTTCATCCTCCTGTTTCATGCCTTGTGTTTCCACTTCTCTGCATTACCTTTACCACAAAACGTTGAAGCTGAGAAGAAATTCCAGAATTATGTTCTTGCCCAAACTTTTTTTTTGAGAGGTTTTTGCTATAGGGTGTGTGTGTGTGCTCACCAGAGAGACAGAGAGAGAGAGACAGAGAGATAGAAAGCGAGAAATCACCCCCCAAGGGGAAAGGCCACACCACAATCTCTTCTCCTCCATTCTCCTCTTGGGATCTTGGGCACACACGTAAACGTGCCCGGTGTGAGTTTAAGCCACTGGGCCCGGGACTCGAACCGCGGTCGGCTACATAGGAGTCCAGCAATATAGCCATTATGCTAACTGCTGGTCCCTTGCCTAAACTTTTTACTTCTGTATCTCCAACTATTCGAAGCGTCTCTGACTTCATGTCTCTGTCATCATCTCCTGCAGGGTCTCCGATGCTGAATCTGTGTGTAGTATTTCTCAATGTCTTAGCATCTTTTGTTTGTGCCTAGTTACTGTGTCCTGTCTTCCTGCCTTTCTCTCTCCAGAAACCCTCACACCTTCCCCTCAGGCAATGTTATATATCAAAGGCTATTGAAAGAGACTAAGCTACCCGAGGAATACAGGGGTGGGGATGTTTTCTTGGTAGATCAAGCTCTGGTATAGGGTCAGGAAATAAAGGATAGGGATTAAGAGCACTCCTGTTCAGTCAACAAACGTTTCCTCAGCACCTACTGTGTGTTAGATACTGTCTTCAAAAGAGAGGATTAGACTGCGTCCTGAAAAGAGAACAAAGGCTTGACTCAGTTCTGTTGGGTCGTCAGGAAAGTCATGACACATTTCTGCATAGAAAAGCGTAGAAAAATACATCACGACTTTCCTGGTGACCCAGTGGCAATGCTTTTGTTTGCAAACAGGTGGTGTTAATTTGTTCGAGGGCAGGCAAACAATCTCTTTGGCAACAATAACAATTTGCTTCTGTACTTAATTTAAAAAAATATTAACGGGTTTTCTATGAACAATATTGTATAATAAAATATGAACATTGCCTTTCTTTGTTATATTAAATGCATTTTGCTTGGATTGGTAAATTTGGATGTGGGGATGAATGGTTTTATTTGGTAAAATTGTACCTCTTGGGATGGGTTGGAGAGAAGCGTTTTGTAAACTGTGCTTCCAGCGTGGACGTGGTCTTGGTCCAGCATGCTGGATCGGGAAAGTTCATTTCTCTTTCCATTAGAAGCGAGCCTCAGCGTTAGACCCTTCTATGCTGCTGTCTTCCCCCAGACCCACTCAGGCTACCCAGCCCACCAGGGGCTGCCAGTCACTCAGTCTTGGTGCCTGCGCTCAGATTTGACCAGGAAGAGCATCTTTTCCCTTCAGAGTCCAGCACTGTTTTCCCTCTTAGGGTTTCTTCCTCCCTCTTAAGCCAACAAGGCATCTTTGTGTTCCTTCCATGGAATGGATCATTTTAAGAGTTTCAAGTCTCAGGCCAGCTGGTGTCATGGTGATTAAGGTCAGTTGTGTGGATCGAGTCCCAGACCTGGTGGCTTCAACAATACATTGGGCATATGTGAGTGTATGCCTGAAGTCCTGAAAAAAAAAAAAAAAAAAAGGAGCAGGGATTACAGAGTGGCCACCCCCCCTGGAGGGTGCTTGCTCACTTCCTTTATTCCGCTCCCCCACTTTCTGTCTCTTTCTGGTGACTGCTTGTACCTTATGGCATATAGGAAAAGAGAAGTTTTAGGTTTCCTGGAGTTGTAAATAGAAGCCAGAGGGGTTCCTGACTTCCCATCTCAGCCCATTCCAATTTCTCACTAGCGATTCCCAGTGTTGGCAAAAGGAGGCTCGGAAATTCTGACAGGTGCAGGCTGCATGAGAAAGGAAGAGGGGACCCTTCCTTTCTCAAATCAAACCCAACCAGCATGTATTTCCTGGCACCTAAAGCTAAGAGCTAAGAGATGGTGCATTCCAGTGGGTGTCAGAAAACTTAACGCTTACCCTTAGCTCTTATGCTAATTAGATTGGCTCTCATCTCCCTGGTCTTCAGTCTCTTCATGCTCAGAATGAAGCCACCAGATTAGAAGTTTTCTAAGGGCCCTTATTTTGATTCCATAGACCTGTGTAGACACTGCACACTGGTGATCCAAGGAGCGTTCACTTGGGGATTTTATTTTTCTTGTGTGTGTATTGCTTTTTTTTTTTTTTTTTTTTTTTTTTTTTTTTTTTTGCAGTTAGGTGCATGTATTCACTGAAGAGAGACAGAGAAAGGGAAAGTGAGAAATCATCCTCCAAGGGAGGATGGCCATGCTGTATCCCTTCTTCTTCATTCACTTCCAGGGATTTTGGGTGCACACACACACACACACACACACATGTCCAGCATGATTTTAGTGTTGTCAGGTCCAGGACTTGAATCGTAGTTGATCATGTGTAAGTTCAGTGCTTTAACCACCACGCCACCTGCTGGATTATGGATCTATGTCAGTCTAAATTTATAGTGTACTTGACCACTTATTCATTCATCAGACGTTCTCTGAGTACTTACTCTGTGCTAAATCCTGCACAGATTGCTGGTAAGAATTCAATGAAGAAGAGTATTCTCATTTGATAGGATCCTGGGATGGTGGGAGTCAGAGGGATGGGTACTTTCCTTCCACCTTTCTTTGTGCCTGGCTCAAGAAGGAAGTAGGGGAGGAGGTTCAGGCCAGCACTGATGAGGAATAGCCCACACTGCAGCCTGGTGGAGAGGCAGTGGATTGGAAGGCAGGCATTCCCCAGCACGTCAAGTGGGTTGTTGGTGGCTGACAGTAGAAGCCACAGTGGCTGACTGAGGCAGATAAAATTTATTTAAGAATATTGAAAGGTAAATGATCATTTGGAGCACCAGGAAATAGATTAGAGGTAAAGTTTCCCGGAATGATGCCTTAAAGTGCTATCGGACCAGCTCAAGGAGGGAAACTGGTCCCACTGTGGCTGCTTGCTATGAGCACTAGACCTCATGGACTTGACTTCATGGCAGCCACTCCTGCCACCAGCAGTGACACCACTTCTGAACCAGAGACCAGACCTTGCCACCCCTCTGAAAGCTGAGGCCTCTACTGCTGCCCATGACAGCAAAAACGGCTGCTCTGTGCACCTCCTGCTTCCTCATGCTGCTTACTTCTGAGTCAGATCTCAAGGGAGGCATCAGATCGTCAGAGCTCAGATTATATGTCCGAATCCTAGTGGCAAAGACACCTGGAAGTTTGAATTCTGACTTTAATACTGAAGAAATGGGACTTAAAATGTGCAAATATACCCAAATATGGAAGAGCTACTCAAAGCTGATGAGAAGCTACAAATATAACAGATGTCCACTACAGTCTGTGTGTGGTTACTGTTGTGGCCCCGGGTAGAAAGCTCTCTTTACAAGATGTGTCATGCCCTCAGAAGCGGGTGCCTGTGTCATAACCCTGACTTCTAGAACCTTCTCAATAAAGCACACATCCCTAAAGGTGGCTGTCATGCTGATAGATCCAAGTGAAATTCTGCTCTGGAGGATCAGACCTTGACACATCCTGTAAGTGCTATGGTTTGAATGTTTGCATCACCCGAAATTTGTATGTTGAAATCCTAACCCCGAAGGCCATGCTATCGAGAGGTGGGGGCCTTTTGAGAAGTGATTAGGTCATGACAGCAGAGCCCTCGTAAAATGGGATTAGCAGCCTTATAAACAAACAAGTCCCTGGCCCTTTCAGCTTGTAAAGAAAAATGAGAAGGCACCATCCGTGGACCAGGAACCATACCTTCATCAAACACCGATTATGCCAGTACCTTGGTCTTGGACTTCACAGTCCTTCAGAACTGTGAGAAATAAATAATTTTTATTTTTATTGTTGCTGTTTTTTTTTTTTTTTTTTTGTAAGAGAATTTTTTTCTATAGGACACATACATTCTCTGGAGAGACAGAGACAGAGAGCAAGAAAAAAATCACCCCCAGGGAGGATGGCCATGCCAAAATCCCTTCTCCATTCCCCTCTCAGCATTTTGGGCACGCACGCACATGTGCCCAGTGTGTTTTAAGCCACCAGGTCTGGAACTCCAACTGTGGTCGACTGCATGGGAGTCCAGCAACATAACCATTCTGCTATCTGTTGGTCCCACATTTTTATTGTTTGCAAGCTAACCAGTCTGTGGGATTTTTTTTTTTTTTGAGAGGTTTTCGCTATAGGGCACGTGCACTCGCCAGACAGACAGAGACATAGAGACAGAAAGCGAGAAATCACCCCCCAGGGGGAATGGTCACACCGCAATCCCTTCTCCTCCATTCTCCTCTCGGGATCTTGGGCACGCACGCACATGCGCCTGGCGTGAGTTTTAAGCCACTGGGTCCGGGACACGAACCGCGGTCAACTATGTGGGAGTCCAGCGACATAGCCATTACGCTAACTGCTGGTTCCCAGTCTGTGGGATATTTGTTGTTGTATCCGGAATATTAGACAATAAGTATGCAGCAACTGCTCACCAACATTGGGGAATTGGTTACTCAGTGCCATCTCCAACTCCATGAACATTCCTGTTGCTGTCCAGGCTGGAAACTAAAACTACATTTCCCAGGATCCTTGGCAGATGGAGATCTACATAAATTCAGTTTCTGGCAGCTAGCTGAACTCATCAGGATTTTGATTTGGAATTGAATGATGTGGGCTGTTGAGTAGGGCATGAAGATGGTGCTTAGTTTGAGGAGCTGAAGTGGCCCAGGAGCCAGCGGCTAAGGCTGTGGGTTTCCTCAGTGGTAAGTTCTGGGGTGTGGTTTGGGAAGTCCTACTGGAAGTTAGGTTTCAGCCCTTCAGTGATCTGTGAACTATGAAGGCTCTATAATACATTCCTTGTGCCTAAAGTGGCTACAGAGGGACTACATCGTCTACAGTAAGGCCTCAATCCGATGTGCCAAGGATTCTTTCTGTGACCATACTTCCCTACCTCTGGTATGAGTCTATTTTTTTTACAAAAGGATAATCAGAGAGATGATACTTTTATTAAAAGGTCCCTACTTGGCAAAATAAAAGCACAATATTACTATGTTGATCTCCCCCCCAAATTAAAGCAAAACAGAATATTGGTCTATTAAATACGAAGCCTAGAAATGCTTTTTTATGAGACCTGTCATCCTTCCTTATTCTTTTTAAAGTCTAACATGTTTATTCATCTACTGAGTACATATTTGACTGGTTGCCATGTGCTTAGAGTCAGGGTGGGCCTTCATTTATTTTCTTATCTTTAGGTAATCTTTCTCATGCTGGCTTTAATCCAGCCTGCAGTAGTTTCTTGTTGGTAGAAATGTTTTAGCTCCTGGCCAAAAGAAACCTAACATTAATTTTCACAGGTTAGTGTCATAATGTCATAAAGACATTAGCCCAAGGACAAGACTATGCTTACTATTAGCTATCAATCTTCAGGTGGGAATAGATTTAGTTTCCAAACAAAGTAATATTTGGGAAATGGTGAAGAAGGTGAAAAAAGGCATAGATGGGATTATAGGAAAGTTCCTTACTGGGGTAGAGAGTAAAGATTAGAGTGGGAATTCCCTGAGAATCCCAGATAAATGTCTTTAGAAGGAGACCCATTGGCATTGGTAGTCTTAGAAATCTATCAGAAAACCCCTCACTTCTGGCTTGTGCTTATACAGTTAACAACTGGGTTTCCCTGAAGTTCTCTGGCCGAAGAGAATACCCGTGGCCAGGTGGTGGAAGCAGACCACGTTCACTACACAGGCAGGAGCCCTCGTTGGTGAGCTCTGAGTTTGAACCTCTGTTCTCTGTGTGCTCTGCCATCCTCTCCTCCCATGATCACCTTCTTTGTTCAAGCCAAGCCACTCAGATATGACTCAGGTACATTCTTCCTTGGGAAAGATCAGGCGACTTCTTTAATGCCTCAGTCTTAATGAACTCATTTAAATGTATTTGATTTCATAAAATAGAATGTGGTTCCATCCCCTAAAAGCCTATTAAAAGCCTGGTAATGTGGGATTCATAAGGGCTGTGGAACCCCTAGACCTGAAAGTCAAAACCAGTTCCATCACTTCCATGCTGATCCTGCAAGTTACTTCATGTATCTGAGGTTCTGTCTCATCTGTGCGATGGGCATAATGCCACCCTCCTTGAAAGACTGGTGAAGACTGAGGCCATGGATGTAGAGCTCTCAGCTCACAGGCTACAGAAGGATGAGTTCAAGGATGTGAAAGGCCTTCCTCTTGGTAATACCGTGCAATGACCCTTAGGCAAGACATTTATTGATTTTGGCTTAGAGAATTCCATCCCATTTCCCTTCCCAACAGCACCCTGACTCCCTTTCAGGAATCATCTTTCCCCACTGGGCACAGTCACATCCTCTTATCTGTGGAAGGTACATTCCAACACCCCCCTGCATGCCAAAAGCTGTAAGTAATGCGGCACCCTCTTTTTTCCTACATACCTATCTATGAAAAAGTTTAATTTATAAATTAAATATAGTAAGAGATTAACAATAATAAATAATGAAACAGCAATTATAACAATATACTACAATGAAAGTTATGTGAACATGGTCTTTTTCTCTCTCTCAAAAATTTCTCTTTTAAAAAATTTTCTAGAGGTTGTGTGTGCTCACCAGAGACTTAGAAAGTGAGAAAGCACCTGCCATGGGAGGTGGCCATGTTGCAAACCCTTCTTTATTTCTCCTTTCAGGATTTTGGACACCAATGCAAGCATGAACAGTATGTTTTTCTTTTATTTATTTTATCATAATCTTGTTTATATTACATTGAATCACATATGTCTTTACAGTGCATTACATTTCTTTTTCCAGAAGGAATACCAAGCATATCAATCAAGACAAAGACATTACTATCATCATCATCAAATAGCTTTTCATCATTTTTTCCAGATTATTATTATTATTCTCATTTAAAAAAAATATTCAACCACTGTGTATCATTTTGCTTGTACAAATAATTTACCCAACATGAAATACTTCTCAGACCAATTGAGAATACAATACATGTTGTCATCAACAGGTAATAAACCATTTCTGTGTCCCACTAATGTCATTCCTCTCTATTTGTTCTCTTACTACCCTTTTCTATACTCTTCCTACCCCTACACCATTCCACACTGTCTTCAGCATCCTGTCCATTGTGTTTTTCAGGTCACCGGGTACAGGACTTGAACTGTGGCCATGTGAGGCCCAGTCATCTTAACCACTATGCCACTGACTGCCCCCAAAATATCTTACTGTATTATACTCACCTATTTTTGCACAATGGTTGGCCACAGATAATTGAGACTGCAGAAAGCAAAACTGTGGAAAGCAAAACTGCAAATAAGGAAGTATCTTAGTCTCAGAGAGAAATGATACCAAAAGGCAAATCCTTGATGCAGCCAGGGAGCTGAGTCATAATTCGTGCTACCGTCACTGAATCCTGAGACTGAGGAGGTACTACGGCCTAAATGTTTGTATCCCCTCCAAATTTATATGTTGAAACTTAATCTATTAGGAGGCAGGGACTTTGAAAGGTGATTAGGTCATGAGAGTGCAACCTTCAAGATTAGGATTAGTGCTTTTTAACTTTAATTTTTTTTTTTTTAGAGAGTTTTTTGCTATAGGGTGTGTGTACTCATTGGAGAGACAGAAAGCAAAAGTGAGAAATCACCCCACAGGGACAATGGCCACACTGCAATCCCTTCTCCTCCGTTCTCCTCTCAGGATTTTGGGTACACATGCACATGCGCTCAGCATGAATTTCAAGCCTCTGGGTCCAGGACTTGAACCGTGATCAGCCATGTGGGAGTCTGGCACCTTAACTACTATGCCACCTGCTGGTCCCAGGGGTTAGTGCTCTTATAAGAAGAAACCCAAGAGAGCTTGCTTCCCTTCTCTCTGTTCTCCACCGCATGAGGATACAATGAGAAGATGGCCATCTGCAAACAGGAAGTAGCCCCCACTAGACAATGGCTCTGTCAGCTTGTTGAGCTTGGACTTCCAAGCCTCCAGTACTCAGGGAAGAAATGTTTGTTGTTTAAGCCACCCAGTCTGTGGTACTCTGTTATAGCAGCCTGAACTAAGAAAGGATGTGCAGAATGCTAGTGGTTCTTCAGACCCGTGGTGGTGTGCACACCTGGCTATTCCTCACCCTGAGCCGGCACTACAGTTCTGTCGCCAGGTGGCCAGCGGATGGTAAGCCTGGACCACCAGTCTCCTCATGGACTTGATGAGTTGTCTCTCAGGAAGTTCCCTTTAGCTTGCCTTTGCCAGAATGAGTGTCCCTCGTTTGGAACCAAGAACTCCAATGAATACCCTTTAACCTTGTGCCTAAGTCAGGAAATACCAGAGGCTGTTATTAGATATTTATTGCTGTGACACAAATTACTCCCACACTGAGTGGCTTAAAACAACAATAGTCATTTGCTATCACTCACTGTTTCTGTGGGTCAGGGATTCCAGCGCAGTTTTCGGTTCAGGGCTCTCGTGAGGTTTGCAGGTCTGACTGGGGCTGGAGGACCCACTTTCATGGGGACCCATTCACATGGCTGGCAAATTGGGGCTGGTTTTTGTCCAGGGGAAATCCATTTTTCTTCATGTGTGGCTCTCCATAGGACTTTTTGAGAGTCCCCAGTGACATCTACATTATCGATTTCTAGATGTTCTGATGAAATGGTCAGGAGTGAAAACAACTGGGGACTCTCAGACCTGGAACTGTTCTCCATCTTCCAAGTTAAAAACACCCATCCTTAGAAGTGTTTCCAAGCAGAGAAGGCCAACTTTAATCTTGATTGCTCCTAACTCTTTTGTTCTTTGGCTGTCTAAAGTATAATCGTCTTAGCAAAACTTGGAGCAATGATGCTTAATTCTTTTGCACAGGACTTTGTAAATTCATAGTGTACCCTGGCATTCACTCTCTGCAGGCCCTCATAGCAACCTTATAGGGAAACTGGATGTAATAACCTCACGTCCCAAATGAGGAGACTGAGGCCCACGATGACAGGGGTTAAACTGCAGTGTCAGGAATCAGGCTTGGGTTTCAAAACTGAGTCTGCCATGTTTGAGCTGTGTGGCCTTGAGTGAGTTGCTTGGTAGCTGTCTGCCTTCATTTCTGCATCTGTAAAATGGCTAAGAGCAGGGCTACAGTAATAGTGCCCGTCTTCAGGCTGCTCAGGGTTAAATGAGACAGTGTCTATTCAGCACGTACCATAGTGTGTGCTCCTTAGGAAGCACCCGGCAACCGTGGGCTGTTGTGACGAGTATTAGCTCAGACTAGGACAGAGAATGTGTTTCAGTAATGTGCCCCATGCATTGGTTTGTACTCATTGGCAAACATACTCTCTTGTGCTTGGAAACGAGCAGAATAAACCCTCCTCCTTTTCCTCTTCCCCATGGCTCCTTCTTCTTTAGTGTTTGCTTTTCTTTCCCCTTACTCCTCAGTTATCTTCTGTATTATTCCAATATTTGAAGAATGCAGGACTGTAAAAATTTATAGGGTCCCTGTACAGCATCCAGTTTACTACAGACCTTCAGGAAACTGTTTAATAACTACTTGTTAACTCAATTGGAAATCAAGTCATCCATGTGCATAAACGTCTGGCGGCCCAGCTGGCTAAAGCAGCGTGTGTGCATTTACACACACACACACACACACACACACACGCACGCACACACACACACACGCAAGCCTGCCAAGCTCCTTGCAGCTCACCTTTGGAACCCTGTTCATTTTAAGCCCAGATCTTGGGGCCACTTGTTATCTTTTCAAAGGGCAGCTTTGGTATTGGGATGTGCAGGTGCCTGCAGACCCAAAATAACCTCTGACATGTGATAGCCCGTTGCAGCTTACTAGCCCATGCCACATTTATTATCTCCTGGGATTCCCTCCCACAGAAAGCTGAGGATTGAGAGCTTCAGCGATTTTGCCAAGTGAAGGACCTGGATTCAAACCCCAGTCTCTCTGTTCTGAAACCATGACTATAAGGCCACTTGAAAAGGCCTGCTGCAACCCACCCTGCTGGAGCTGTGCCTGTCTTTCATTGGGTACCTGTTAGAACATACAAAATGCATTTTTTTATATGAGAGGTGCCCCGCTCTACCTCACTGGCTGAAATGAATTTATCAGATGGCTGTTACTCTGGGCAAGCATTTACTGAGATTGAGCAGCTGGGCAGGTACCTTTGAAAGAGTATGGCAGAGGGCCAGCTGTCCTCCCAATGCATGTCCCCTTCTTCCTCTGTAAAGGCACTGCATCGGGTACACAATGCCCAGTCTCCCCGCCAGTGGGTGAGCCCATGTAACAAAGTTCTCACCTGCAGAATGTGAGCAGCATCTGTGTGAGACTTCCAGGGAATCTGTATGCCTCCTCCATGCTGCCTTTGACGTTCCCCCTGGCTGCAGGCAGGCCTGGCAATGACCGAGCTTCCACCATGCAGACCAGGCCCATGTCTTGGGGATGATAGAGAAACAAGACAGAAAGAACCTGGGTCATTGACTCTGCCTGAAGCACACTGGTTGCTGATCAGTGAGACGCTCTTAGACTACATGAGAGAGATACATTTTTAACTTTACACCATTGGGATGTTGTTGAGTCTCTTTGTTAGAACGGCCCGCCTGTCTGTCAGGATTAGACAAGTTTACCTGCATAAGCTGCTTGGCATGGAGCCTAGAACAGAGTAAATGCTCAGTAAACTTTATCTCTTACTATGACTGTATTTTTATTTTGAATCCTTGTACTCATCTCTAAATCTGAGTGGAGAATTCAGGTGCATTTCACAAGAGCTCTCTTGGACATGTGCTGCCTCGCTTTGGTGCCAGGCAACTGAGCATGGCCAGAAGTGGGCATTTATTTGCCTTCTGCCTGGGAAAAATAAGGGCTGCAGACCAGGGGAGTCCAGTGGATTTGGGTTGGGTTGGGGTTTGCCAATACCAAGAGACAGTGCTTGGACCCAGATCCCAGTCACCTCCATGCTTGGCACAGGGCCCCTGCTAAGGCAACCCCTGGAGAGTCTGAGGACATTGGAAATCTACAGATGGGATGGGGGTGAGAAGCAAGCCCAGGTGCATGGCCAATGGGCTCGTGGATGTCAAGCCAGAGGTCCGCTACCTGGATGGGTGGGATTTGGAGTGGTGTAGAGGCTCTATAGTGACAAGTAGAGGTGAAACTGGTACGACATGATTGACGTTTGCAAACATGAGTCCCTGTTGGCAGGGATGGCTGGAACATTTGGGTTATCCTGTAGTAAAGCCATGCACGTCTTTGAAATAATGGAGCAGCTGTGACATTTCACAGTTCTAACATTTGGGACAAGGGCCACCACTGCACTACTCATATTCTGCCGCCCTTCTTTATGGCTCGGGACTATTGAGAGTCTCCTCAACTCCACTCTGGCCCAG
>NW_006159716.1:3318784-3323934 GCF_000334495.1 Tupaia belangeri chinensis
CAGCAGGATATTTCTACATATGCTTTTTTTTTTTCTTCCAGTTTTTACTTTGTACAAGTTAAAGACTCATAGCAGCAGCAAAAAGTACAAAGAGCTCTTATAGGCTTTACCCAGCTTCTCCCAAGGGTGGCATCTGACTAACTACAGTGCATTATCAGAACCAGAAAATGAATGCTGGCATGGTACAACAAACTAGACCACCGACCCTCCTCAGAGGGTCGACTCTCCCTAGTGTTTGCAAGTCCTCATTTTGGGTATATTTTTGAGTATAAACCTATGACATTTTACCACATGTGTAGATTGCACACCACCACCCTCCCACCCTCACATCTGAATCTATTTTGCTTCATAGCAGTGAAAGTGTGCTAAAAACTACAGTGAAGTGAGGAAGAGCATGCACACTGTTGCCAGATAGACCTGGTTTCAAATCCTGGCTTCTCCCCTGGTTTTCCATGTGACCTGGGGAATGAATGACTTAATCTCCTGAGCCGGTTTCCCCATCTGTAGAATGGGAGTGATACACACGGTACTGAGCTCTCAGGCTTGTCATGAAAGATAGAGGTCATTCCCAACAGGGTAAGTGTGCACTATTCTCCGAATACTAGCAGCCTAGAGCTCAGGCCTTTTGACTTTTCACAACTCAGGGTTGCTGACTCTGGAATAAGTAAGGTTTATAAGAAAGGAAGAAAAAGTATATGAACCTGTATGTCACATACTCAACTCCCCACTAAGACATTTAGACACTTGCTGGTGAGACCCTAGGTCAAGGTCCATGCAGCCAGCCTCAGACGCAGGTCTCACTATGCTCCCTCCTGGTGATGCCACAGAAAGGAAGCTCCTGGGAGGTCCCATTGTCTCTTCCTCATCTTTCAACATCATTTCAAGGATCTTGGCAAAACCTCTTGCCTGTTCTGCTTCCGGCCTTACCACTCTTCTCACTCCCTGGTACTCTTGTCCTGATTTCTTTCTTTGTTGTTGTTGTTTGTTTATTACTTCAGAGAGAGAGAGAGGTGTCCAATATGGTTTTTACACCACCATCTCCCCTCAGCCTCAGCCAGCCAGGATCACGGATGTGAACCTGAGGCCGTCCCATGTGGCTTCAGCATCTCTGAGTGCTGTTACCACTATGTCACGGCAGCTGGGATCCTGATTTTTAAATCATAGCCATTGGGAGGAACTCACATGTACTATACCGAGGCCACAATATATAGAAACAGATTTGTGCAAGTCAGATATTTGTTTAAGGGAAATTCGATTGGAGACAGATGATTATACCCATATTGGCATCTGTTTCTCTTTCTCTCTTGTTGGGCTGTGAATTCTTTGAAGACAAATATTCTTTACTCGAGTTAAGGCATGTTATGGGCACCTGTGCATGCTTACCCTCTCCTTCCAAATAAGAATTCTACAGAGGGACCAGCAGATGGCATGATGGTTACATCGTTGGACTCCCATGTAGTTGACCGTGTTTCAAGTCCCGGATGGCTTAAAACTCATGCCAAGTGCATGTATGCGCATGCCCAAAATCCCAAGAGGAGGAGAATGGAGGAAAAGGGGTTGCAGGGTGGTCATAACCCTTGGGGGTGATTTGTCTCTTTCTGTCCCTGGCAAGTGCATATGCACTACAGCAAAAATCTCTTAAAAAAAAATTCTAGAAAAAATAAAAAAGAATTCCACACAAAGAGTCACAGCTTCCACTGGTTGTGTTTGTCTCAGCTCTGTAAGCTCTAATTCATACAGCATCCTGCAAAGTAGATATTATGATTTGCCTCATATGGATGTGGAAGCTGTGGTTCCATATGGTTAAATCACCAGCCAGGACTCATTCTGTTCATTTCCCAGCACCTGGCTGATCTCTCTTCATGTTGACATGCTGGTCTCCATTCACGTCTGCTTGATGAATAACATCAGGCCCATCAAGCAGCTCCCTGATAAGGAATAGTGTCCTCGCCTGTGATATGGCGCTAAGAGTCTCTGTCTTGTTTACATCAGGGACTCCTCAGGATCTAGTGACCTGGCGATGGGACTGCTCACTGCAAGCATGGCCCCATAAACAGTGAGCTGGGTAGAATTCTCAGCACACGTGCACTAAGGAGCCTACCACTCTCTACTACTTGTAGGTTAAATAGTTCTCACTTGCGTGCTCACTCAGTCGGTCTACGGCCAGTCCCACCCTCCCCCTACAATGCTCTCCTAGGCACGTAGGAGAGCAGTCAGGCTCATTACACTTTATTGAAGGCCTTCTTTGCAGTAGCCACTGCTACATGGGGTATTTTTAAAAAACAACCACCCTGTGATACAGGTATTATTCTTACCTTCACTTTACTTATGGGGACACCAAGGCTCAAAGAGATTAAAGTGACCAACCAAACGTCCCACAATCAATGGATCTGTTTTTTTTTTCTTTAATTTATTTTAATTTATTTGCTATAGGGTATATGTGCTTACCAGAGAGGAGAGAGATAGAGACAGAGCGAGGGAAACTAAGAAATCACCTCCCCACTGGTGGGGAGGCTAGCCATGCCACAATCTCTTCTCCTCCATTCTCCTCTTGGGATCTTGGGCATGCATGCACACATGCCCAGTATTTTCAAGCCATCGGGTGTGGGACTTGAAATGTGGTTGGTCATATAGGAATCCAGCCACCTTAACTACCATGCTACCTGCTGGTCACTGGATCTACATTTTGAATCCAGGTCTGTCTGACTCTAAGTTCAGTGTTCTTAAATAAAACCTATGTACTTTCTTTTCTTTTCTTTCTTTCTTTTTTTTTTTTTTGGATTATTTGTTCTTTTTATTTGTGCATTTATTTTTTTTATAATTTATTATTTATTATAATTTTTTCCCATCACAACACATAAATGAATTTTCCATCCAAAATACACTGTGCATTAGCTCAATCAAGCACATCAACATGTTCTCAGCAGATAATTTCCCAATTCTTATGTCCTGCATACCTTGTCTTTTGTTTTGCCATCCTAGATTCCCCATCCCCCTCCCTCTGCTATGACCCATCCTCCTCCCACATTGTCCCTGGCATTCCCCTCCATGCCTCCCCCCGTCCCATTCAAATGATCTGCCAGTGAACTTAATTAGTCTAAATATATCCAATAGTTATCACAGCTGACACATACCTATACATGAACTCACGTCTGACTTTAGGCATAAACCCCAGTGAGTAGAAAGAGCATACTATAAAGTAGAACCCAACTGGGCCCATACAGCTCACTGCAGTCATCAAATATGCATTTTTTAAAAATGGTACGAATAGTTTTATTGTCCTTTTCTTTCTTTTTTTCCTCCTGCAACTTTTTTTTTTTTGTTACCTAACATTCATTCCCTGAGCATCATCACAACGCACTAAATGTAATTTCCCATCTAGAATAAACTGCACAGTGACTTAATCAAGCATGTTATCATCAATAATATTCCATTTCTACTTTCATACTTATGTACACATATATGTTTTTTTTCTCTTCCTTTTTTTTTCTATGTTTGTCCCTCTGCCCTTTCCCACTCTCCCATTACACTATCTCTGCTATATACAGTTGTCTTCCAGAAGAATTGTTGAAAAAGTGATACATGCAAGTAAAGGGAGAGGGGCCACGAGTTCCAATTATCAGCTCATAAAGTTTTTACCAATAGGGAACATAGATTCTGTTCAGGGTTGGATCAAGGGAGGGTCTCCTGCAGATCCACAATTGTAGGTGAGTCTCCAGGGAATGCAGTTTCAGGAAATGTACTTTCTTTTCTTTTTAAAAGTTTATTTATTCCATGAGAGAAAGAGAGAGAAAAAGAGAGAGGGATAGTCAGGCACAACCAACAGGGACTCCATGCTGTGATCCATCCTTAGCCTCAACCAGTCCACATCAGGGGCATGCATGTGTGAACCTGGTGTGCACAGGGAGACCTTGAGGTACAAACCTGGGACCTTCCTGTGTGTGACAAGCACTGCAGCTATAGCCCTACTACTGCACCACTGTCTAGCTCCTCAAACCTATGTATTTTCAGCATTTACTAATTCCTACTGTTTAAAAGAGAAACAAGTGACTGTTTTGTTTTTAGGCCTCTTGGCTCTCTTTCTTGGAGATGATATAATCATTTCTTGTATTTTCTTCTAAAGACCTCCACAAGGAAAACTACGAGAAGATAAAAAAAGAAGTTGAAAATGACACAAAAAGGTGGAAGGATATCCCATGTTCCTGGATTGGAAGGATTAATATAATAAAAATGGCAATTCTACCCAAATTAATCTACATATTTAATGCAACGCCAATCAAAGTACCAGACACATTCTTCACAGATCTAGCAAAGACAATCATAAAGTTTGTCTGGAATCATAAAAGGCCCCATATTGCCAAAGCAATTCTGCACAGGAAGAGTGGAGTGGGCAGCATCTCACTCCCTGACCCCACAATATACTACAAACCTGTGGTAATCAAAACAGCATGGTACTGGCACAGAAACAGACAGGTGGACCAATGGAACAGAATGGAGTCCCCAGAAATAAATTCTCAAACATATAGTCAACTGATTTTTGACAAGGAGTACCAGTCAATCCAGTGGGAAAAGGAAAACCTTTTCAGCAAATGGTGCTGGAAAAAACTGGATTTCCACTTGTAGAAAGATGAATCTGAACCCCTGCCTCTCACCTCTGACAAAGATCAAGTCAAGATAGATCAAAGATCTAAATCTAAGGCCCTGAACTATAAAACTGCTCCTGGAAAACACTGTGGGGAACTGGGAGACACTGGGGTAGGGAAAAACTTCTAAAATAAGACCCCCAACACACAGTAGATAATCTCCAAAATAGACAAGTGGGATTACATCACACTAAGAAGTTTCTGCATGGCAAAAGACACAGTAATTAGTGTGAATAGACAGCCCACAGAATGGCAAAATATGCATCAGATAAGGGACTGATAACGGGAATTCACAAGGAACTCAAGCAGTTGTTCCAAAAAAAGACGATCAATCCTATTAAAAGATGGGAAGATGAGTTGAAAAAACCACTCTCTAAAGATGACATACCAATAGCTAAAAGGCATATGAAAAAATGCTCAATATCCCTCATGGTAAGGGAAATGCAGATCAAAAACAACAATGAGGTACCATCTAACCCCAGTCAGAATGACTAAGATTAAAAAAAA
>NW_006159716.1:3324085-3389255 GCF_000334495.1 Tupaia belangeri chinensis
CCCACTCCTTGGTATCTACCCAAAGGACAGAAGAATACTTAATCGGAAAAGTGCTTGCACATCGATGTTTATTGCGACACTATTCACAATTGCTAAGTCATGAAAACAACCCGAATGCCCACGAACAGATGAATGGATAGAAAAACTGTGGCACGTATACTCAATGGAATACTATTCAGCCCTATAAAGCAACAAAATCCTGGCTTTTGAAAGGAAGTGGATGAATATGGAAGACTTACTGCTGAGTGAAGCAAGCCAGGCTATGAAGGAGAGGCATTGTATGTTCCCACTTAATATATACCAAGTGTCCGCACTCTATGACTGAAACTAATTCACTAAAGGATATAGAAACACACTATATAGATGTAAATACCAGACACAGTGTGTGTGCAAGAGGAGGGTCTGAGGAAGGACATTTAGAAGAAAAATAGGGAGGCAAAGTATTGATGTCACAGGGAGGTGTGGTGTTGTCTGTTGAAGATGTTTTACGGTTTTGTCAACTGTGTTGGGGAGAGATGTTCACCTGTTGAAATATCCATTTTGTAAGACAAATAATAATGTGATTGAATGTATAAAAAAAATGAAATGAAAAATAAATAAATTAATTAAAAAAAAAGAAAGCAAGGAACTAAGAAAGTAAGGAATGGACTTATGTCTTAAGAAAGCAGACTACTAATCAGACCAAGCTACAGAACCAATTGTATAAGTGGGTACCAGTAATATAGGGGTCTTGGTTTCAAACCGAGGCATCATTTTTTTTCTATCTCCACTTTACATATATGTAACAGTAGAAAGACATCTAGAGACTGATACATGTATCTGGCATTCTAAGGCTTTTCTTCATTGGAAAGAAATAATTAAGTCCTTGCACTCTATGGAAGGAATTGAACTACTGGATTGTATAAGGGCATGGAGAGTAATTGTTGATACCAGAGACAGTGTGGGAGGAGGGTAGAAAATAGCGGAGGGTGAGAGGGAGGGAATAAAGGGGAAAAAGAAAGAAGCAACGATTTAAGAAACACAAGATGGAAAAATGATCTGTTGGAGATAGTACGTATGATAATATCTTGGACTGAGCCAATACACAGTGTATTCTGGATGTGAAAATTCATTTTGTATGTTGTAATGATATGCACTAAATGATTATAAAATTAAAAATATATGTATATGGAAGGGTAATACTTTTTTTTTTTTTTTTTTTACTTTCCCCATATTCTTCTGTATCCTGCTTTACTCACTTAACAATAAATCTTGGAGATCTTTCCTATCGTCAGTTCATAGAAATTTCTTTACATTTTTCTAATAATATACATTTGTATAATATTCCATTGCATACCATAATTGTACCATAATTTATTGAACTAATAAATGGATATTTGGATTTTTTTCTGCTATCTTCTATAACAAATAATCCTGCAATAGGCAACCTTGCATTTGTATCATTTTGCATGCATTGTGAGCGTATTTATTAAAAAAAAAAATCTTAGGAGCCAAATTTTGTAGTAAAGAGAGATATGCATTTGGGATTTTGAAAGTTTGGAGCACGTTGCTCCCTGTAGGTGTTGCACCAATTTACATGTCAGTACTCCTTCCTCTGTGTTATGCCATCTTGGACAGGTGCCACTGTCCAGGAACAAAGGGTGTGCCACTGTTCTGCTCCCAGAGGGAGGACTGGGAATCCTGTCTTTCTTGTTCTTTACCCATTGCTCTCCTGAGAAAGTCAGCAGATGCTTTCCTTCTGGGAGAAGGAGAGATGTTTTCCCCAAAGACCGGGCTCAAGTCTATCTGTTTACAATGATTCACACCCAGAGCATCAGCGAACCTTCAGATCCTCGGTAGACTCCAAAGGAAGCTGGAGAATAGCTAGAGGAGTAGATGGCGGAGGCAGGTCACAGACTTCAGTTAAATATTAATAATAATATTAAAAATTTACTGTGCATTTATCCAGCGCTGGGAACTCTGCTAAGCACTTTGCATGAATTACCTCATTGAAGCCTCAAGATAGCAGTTCAAGAAGTGTACTGTCATTACCCCATTTTAAAGATACAGAAATAGAGATAATGAACATTGCCTGTGTCTCCCAAGGCCACATAATTAGAAGTGACACCACTGGGATTTGAGCCCTGGATGTTTGACTCACACTATCAATCGTAACACCAGACCACAACTTTTTTTTTTTCTTTGAGAGTTTTTTTGCTGTAAGGTGCATGCGCTCACCAGAAAGACAGAGATAGACAGAAAATTAGAAATCACTCCCTGGGGCCATGCCATAATTGCTTCTGCTCCATTCTCCTCTTGGGATCTTGGGCACACACACATACATGCATGCCTGGCGTGAGTTTAAGCCACTGGGTCCAGGACTAGAACCACGGTCAACTATGTGGGAGTCCAGCAAAGTAGCCATTATGCCATCTGCTGGTCCCAGACCACAAGTCTTAAGACACATGGCTGACCACGTTTCAAGTCCTGGACATGGGATCTTGAAACTCACACAGGCTGCCTGTGTGTGTGTGCCCAAAATCTAGAGAGGAGAATAGTGAAGAGATTATAACGTGGCTATCCTCCTGAGAGTGGGAGGGTGATTTATGGCTTTCTGTCTCTTTGTCTTTCTCTGTGTCTCCAGTGAGCATATGCACATAGCAAAAACACCTCTCTAAATCAATAAAAACAGAGCAAAGAACAGCCTTTTTGCTTCCTTCCCTCTCCCATGCTTGGCTTCTGTCTGTTTAAGAGATCCTCCCTGTCTGCTTCCCCTCTACCCGGGGCTGCTTTTTCTTTAGCAAAGCTTACTTTGTCTCTTCTTTCCACCAGGCAACTGATCTTTCCTCTGTCCTAGTCCTCCAGCTCCTAAGCCCTGGATTTTCAGACGTGCACAGAGTGCCAATGGATCCATAAATCATAACAACTACGAGGTCTCCTCGGACCTTCAGTTGGTGGAATTTCAGGTGCTAAGGTAAGCCAGTGGGAGAGATTTTGTGTATGTGTTTATATGTTTGTGTGTATGTGTTTATGTGCTTGTGTGTTACTGTATGTGTGCTTGTGTGTATATGTATAAGTGTATGTGTGCATTTGTGGGTGTGTATGTCTTTTATGTCCTCTTAGATCACATGCATGAGTAGCTACCACCTTGAGAAGGCTGGCTGAGGGGCTACAGGCAGGGCCAGGAGTTAGTTCAGGGACCCTCTGCCACCTTAATGACATTGGCTAAAGAGGAGAGGGAGAGCTCTGTGGCGGTGGCTCCAGCACACTGTCCATTGGCCCACAAGTCCCAGCAGCTGGAAGAGGTGATTTGGGGAAGGACAGAGGGAATGTCGAGGCCAGATTGATGCCAATGGAGCTTAGGACTCAGAAGGTGTGCATCATAGACTGACGTGCGGCTGGCTTTGCCTCTGTCCTCTGCCATTCCTCCATTTATCCTCTTCTCCCTTCAGTGATACTTCTCCCCGTGGAGGTTGAGATCAGCCTTGGTGCCTTCGTAGGGTGGGGTTTACAATGCCTCGTCAGCTCACAGGATGCCTGAGGAGGGACTGAACCGAATCGCTGAGGTGAGATAAGGGACAATGGCAGCGCGGGTACTGCATTTGGCTTGGTGCCTGGTGCAGAACGAGAGCTCAGTAATGGTTGTTATTGTTGTTGCTATTATTTTGTGAAGTGATTTCGATTCCTTCCTCCATTTAAGTCAAGTCCTGGACATTTATTTCTTCTCCTTTCCTTTGGTTAACCAAAGAGCCAAGAAGGCCCACGTGATTCTCCTTTTGTGGAAGCTGTCAAAGGCCTTGCTGGACACATATGCTGACATTTCCTGAGAGGGAGAAGGACTCTCAGGGAGAATGTGTGGACTTGCCAGCACTCTTCGGAGTCTCAGAGACATCGAGTGAGAGAGCCTGAGAAATAGGGGAAATCCCTAGGCCGTAATCAGAGGGACATTTTAACTGATTCCAATTCAGTAGATTTAAAAAAGTTTATTTGCTTCCTTCCTTCATGAGGGAGAGAAAAAGAGAGAGAGTGAGAGAAAGAGAGAGAGAGAGAGGGAGAGAGCAGCCACTCTCCCCCCGCAAGAGTCTTTATGTTGCCATTAGCATCCAGCTTTAGCCAGCTGGATCATGGACCTGCATGAGCCTGAAGTGTTCAGAGAGATCTCAGACATGAACTCAGACCCTTCCTATGTGAGTCAATGCTGCAGCATTTTACATTGCCACTGTGCCACTGGCTGGATCCCCAACTCAGTGTATTTGGATTGAGATCCTCTCATGGGCTAGGGAAACCAAGAGACAAAAATCCAGACATGCCATTTGGGGCTTCTCATTACAGTTGGAGATATGGACACTGAGAAAGAGAGCTCTAACGTAAGGAGCTGTCTATGCTTCCTCTCTGCAATCCTTTCTTCCCACTTCCTCTCTGACCTTCTCTAGTCTGGGTTCAGGGCTCCCTCCCCCTGAACTTTCTCTTCACTAGCTAGAGGCCCCTTCACAGTTGATTTTGCTGGTTTCTCCCATCTGTTCAACCTCTCAAGGGTGGAACTTTCTAGGCCTTAGATGTTCTCTGTCTACCATTGTTCCTTCAGTGATTTCATCTAGTCCTGGTTGTAAAGACCACCTCAACTCTGATGACTCCTAAGTTCATGTTCTGACCTTCTCCTCTCTCTAGACTCCAGACCCATGCATCCATCTGCTCTTCTGGGCACCATTTCTCTCTCTACCACCCTCTGTCACTTTTGCTGTTATTATATATTTATTTGTCTGTTAGTTTCCTCACCTCTCTATGGAAGCTTCATGGAGGCAAAAACTTTGTTTTATGCACAGTTGCATTCCCAGTATTTAGAGCACAGCAGTTATTCAATGAATGCTTTTTGAATAAAGGAGAGAGAATGAGAGAGAGCTATCATTTACTGAATAGCACTGGGTGCCAAACACTTAGAATTAATTTTTTTTCTAACTCTTACAACAACTCTATGCAGTAGGTATTATCATCCCTATTTTATAGAGAAGACTGGCACAGAGAGTTTACATAGATTGTGAAGGGTAGCCAGGATTCTAGTCCTGATCTATGTTTATTCTGCCTTCCTTTCTCTCTCCTCCAACTGAGGACTCAAGAAAGGTCTGTAGAACCATTTGAGTTTGACCTTATGTAAGGATGAAGGGTATCTCAGAATCCTATTCATAACAATGAGGAGTTCTTAGGGCCACTCTACCCAGTCCACTCGTAGTCAGCCCTGCCTTGGAAAAGAAAGCCAGGCACTTGGCCACTTGGAGCCTGTTT
This sequence comes from Tupaia belangeri chinensis, assembly GCF_000334495.1. Taxonomy (NCBI): domain Eukaryota; kingdom Metazoa; phylum Chordata; class Mammalia; order Scandentia; family Tupaiidae; genus Tupaia; species Tupaia belangeri. The sequence goes on from NW_006159716.1 coordinate 3,329,345, forward strand.
GTGTAGGTCTGGAAGCAGGCAAAGGCCGCCAACTCCAGTGGGAGGTATGTATTTACTAGCCACTGTGACTGGGTGTATTTCTGGTGGAATAGATAGGCTTTTGCTTCTGGGTACCTGGGGGGCTGCAGAGTGAGAAGAGGGTCTCAGCTGCAGGTAGGGTGTTTAACTGCTGTAGACTGAATTGCATCTCCCTAAAAATCATATGTTGGAGCTCTAACCCACGATGTGATTGTACCCGGAGATAGTCTTTAGAAGGTAATTAGGGTAAGACAGGCCACAAGGATGGAGCCTTCATGATAATAATAGTGTCCTCAGAAGAAGAGACATCAGAGCATTCTCCTCTTGCTTTCTCCCTGACTTTCTCCCCTTCACCTCCTGCTTCTCTTTACTGTCTTCTCACCTTGAGCACCTGAGCCAGTGCTTCAGAGCCTAGTGGAGACTCGGGTGCCTCTGTGACCTTTAAGAGATTTATTTCCAGAGTCCTTGGAGGGGGAGGGGAGATCAGAGGGCAAAGATGCCATTGTAAGTCATAGAGACGAGCAGGTCTCAGTCTTGGTTATATGGTAAAAGCTTCTGGAAAACTATTGTAAAACATTAGAGCCTGGGATTGCCACAGGAGATTTGATCTAAATGGTTTTGAGGTGAAGCCAAAGCATCTCTCATTTTAACTTTTAATTTTGGAAAGTTTCGTATCTATAGATAAGTTAAAAGATATGTGTAATGAACACCTAGTACCTTTCATTTATATTGACTCTCTCTCTATACATAATATATAATAGTATATATAATACTTTCTCTTGAATACTTCAACATTCCTCCCCTAAAGATACTCTCTTCTATAACTATATGCTATTTTACACTAAGAAATACAATATTGACATAATATTATTTAATGTACTATCCATGTTCAAATTTCTCCCATTGTCCCCAGAAGGATTTTTGTAGTACCTCCCCCCCTCAACTGCTGCCAGTAAAGGGACCTGTCCAGGATGTCTCTTTATTATCCTTGAATCTGGAATAGTGCTCCCAGGTTTTTTTTTTTTTTTTTTGTCTCTCGTGACATTGACATTTTTGAAGAATGCAAGCTGTTTCTACCATGGAGTGTTTTACAACCTGGATCCTCCTGATTGTTTGCTCTGGTTGTATCAGGTTACACTTGTTGGGTTAGAACACTGCATGGGTTGGGTGTATTTTCCCTTGCTGCTCATTGGAAGCCATTCCATCTCTTTGGGCCCATTAGTAGATGCTAAGTTGGATCATTTGGCTAAGGGTATCCACCATAGTTCTCTTTTCTGCTTGTTTGATTAAGAGGAGGTTATATTTGGACTGTATAAATATCCTACCAACTTTTTACCCAGTGGAAACAGAATACATGATGATCCTTAGCTGAGTAACTTATTACACTGTAAAATGGTCGCTTTCTGATTCTATCATCCCTTTCACTTCATTAACAGGTATTCTTTTCTTCTTTTTTAAGAGAGATTTTTGCTATAGGGTGCGTGTGCTCGCTGGAGAGACAGAGAGACAGAAAGTGAGAAATTATCCCCCCAGGGGGGATGGCCACGCTGCAAACCCTTCTCCACTCTTCTCCTGTGATTTTGGACATGCACGCACATGTTCCCAGAGAGAGTTTTAAGTTGCCAGGTCTGGGACTTGAATTGCGTCGACTGTATGGGAATCCAGCAATGTAACCATTATGCCATCTGCTGGTCCTGACAGCAGGTATTTTTTGGTAAAAAGAATTTCTCTACCCTTTTGAATATCACCATGAACTTCAGGATTTTTTTTTTTTTAATATAATGAGTCAGAATTTTCTACAAATATTAAAGCTCAAATTGTCCCAAATTTGTCTGCTGGGAGCCCCTCCAGGTTGGCTTCTGTACTCTTTTGACATGTCTTCATTAGAATTTGAGCACTTTCTTGATCTTTAGCATAGCCTGATGTCCTGGGTTCACCTTGTGCTTTCTGAGCTCCAGAATTAAAATGGTCATTTATCCAAAGAGTTCTGGTTCCTCTTTAATGAAGAATGTTACTTAAAAACCCAGGTCTCAGTGCCTAGTGTGTTTAGTGGATGGAGGATGGAGCTAGCAATATTTTATACAAGCAAATCCTTTTTTTTTTTTAGAACGAGATTTTTGCTATAGGGTGCATGTGCCCACTGGAGAGGCAGAGAGAGACAGAAAGCAAGAAATCTCTCCCCTCCAACTCCCTGGGAGGATGGTCATACCACAATCCTTTCTCCTCCATTCTCCTCTTGGGATTTTGGGCACTCACACACACGTGCCTGGTGTGAGCTTTAAGCCTCTGGGTCTGGGACTTGAACTGTGGTTCATTTATTTTTGTTGAAACTTAACTTTAGGTTTTGCTTGTTTCATCCGTGCTGATTTTATTTTATTTTTTCTGAACATGTAAAAACATTTACATAATTGAAAAATCAAACATATATAACAAGGTGTACTCAAGGGATTTTTACTCTCATCCGAACTCTCCCACTACATTTCTACCCAAACCCTGCAGACAGCGATTGCGTTCGATTCTCATTTACTCTTCTTGGCATTGTTGTTATTGTTGCTTTAAAATAGCATTGATCTGGATGAAGAGGAAAGGGGGAATTTAGCTAAAGAAACTAGGTGAGTACCTCTTATCATCTGGATTTAAAAGAATAGTACAAAAATAGAAGGAAGCATTGTAACAGGAAATGGGATGGGAACCACACAAGAGGCAGGATCCAGGGACCTGTGGGATTGAATAGGCTCTAGAATCCCCCAGATCCCATGTTCCCAAAGACAATTGCCCATGGGCTAACCCTGCAGGAGGAGGGTGCTACATGAAGGTGAAGGAGGATGACCCTCCCCTCAGAGGGGGGCAATTTCATGAGCCTGACCCCCAGAACTATGAGCAAAGGATATTCAAAGTATGGGCCAGATATTTTGACTAAGAACTTTTTAGTCAGGCTCTTAAGGAGTGGGGTGACTGGGAATAAAGAAGGTGTGACAGCTGTCAGCAAGAGAAGAGGGCTGGGTCCAAAAGAGTTGTTCTTTGATTCAGAAATGACTATGGAGGCTTGGACCATATAAAATGGTCCCAAAGGCCCCTACATAGTACAGGAAGAGGGCTGAATCCTGCAGCGTGGCCCTGCCTATAAGAATAGAGATGGGAAGTCTACTGTCTTGAATGAGCCAAGGGTTGTGAACACTGTGAGGCATCCCATTTATCTCTGCTCAGCACACGAAGATTAAGGGCAGGCATTGCTTGGAGAAAATGATTTAATGCTCACTGAAGACAAAGTGAGGGCACTGTTGCCTAATTACTATTTTTACCTCCTTCATCTCCAGTGAGAAAGGTGGTCTTCCAATTGGAAAGGATGGAACAAACATTGCTAAGAAAGGATTAAAGTCAAGGACAGGTGAGGAAGCAGTAAAGCCAGTAGCAGCAGCTGTAATGAACTCAGGGCTCTGAGCCTGATGAATTATGTCCTGTAGCCCTGGAGGGACTTGACATGCAATTTAAGAGCCACTGTCATTAATCTCTGATAAATTATAGAAGAGGAGATTTGTGCTCAAAGACAAGAGATGGGCAGGTGAGCCTTGACATTCAAAAAAGGGGAACAGAGTGTATTCTGGAAGTTAAAGAGCAGTGGATTGGGCTGATTTCATGAGAGGATTTGGGGATGGCATGTGTGTCTTCAATGAAGTTAAGTTTTGAGTCCTAGCTGTGCTTCTGGACTAGGGTAGGGCCAGGGCAGACATTTGGAGGTTAGGGCTCCACTTGCAGGACCAGGGTGATCTGGAAAAGGACACAGCTGGAAGGGAGATGGGCACTTTGAGGGTCTTCCCATCACTCCTTCTCTAGCAATACTGGATTTACCACCATGGATCTCCAGCAGCCATGTTTGTCTGTCTTAGGTTGATGTCCCAGGAGGGGAGGGAGAAGCAAAGTCCCACAGAGATGAACTTCGGCAGAATCCTGCAGTGAACTTCTATTAATAGTATGAGTCTCGCTTCAGAGTTGTACTGGTCATGGAGAGGGCTGGAGTGTGCTTTGTGCTCATACTGTCAGTCATAGTGATTCAGTGGTGCCTCAGGGAATATAAATTCCCAGAGGCCAGGCACCCAGAGTCAGTCCTCTGACCAGGAAGCTCAAGTGCACAGATTCAGGAACTGGGCAAGGGCTCTGAGGAGCACAGGAAGCACTGATAGCCTCAACATTGCCTGACCTACCGCCCCGGCTGGACTAGCAGAGCTTGTCCCTGGAAAGCACCTGATCCAAGAGCAGCAGATTAGGTTTCTTCTCCTGGGAGCTCAGGATGGGTCTGAGATATACAGGATGAAGTCTGGGCTAGGGGTAGGCCTGATCCACTGTTTGGGCTCTAGGGATACTTGCCATTTGGTCTGACTGCTTAGCACCCTTGAATACTGTTCTAATTCCTTACTCAATTCCTGACCTATAAAAATTGCTGCCCCGAGGAAACCAGCAGTTAGCGTAATGGCTATGTCACTGGACTCCCATGTAGTTGACCGCGGTTCGTGTCCCGGACCCGGTGGCTTAAAACTCACGCCGGGCGCGTGTGCGTGCGTGCCCAAGATCCCGAGAGGAGAATGGAGGAGAAGGGATTGCGGCGTGACCATCCCCCCGGGGGGTGATTTCTCGCTTTCTGTCTCTATGTCTCTCTCTGTCTGTCTGGCGAGCGCACGCGCCCTACAGTGAAAATCTCTCCAAAAAAAAAAAAAATTGCTGCCCCGAGGCAGAACCCGGAGAACTGAGATTTTTAGTGTCTTATGCAGCTGTTGCTAGTCATGCAACCCAGAGTCCACCAGTCAGGAGAGCCCGCAGTAGACTTTGATCAGGTCGCTGACACAAAGCTCTGCGTGGTACCATTTTGCTGGAGCTGCTGGCAGCCAGGACTTTTTGTTTATGGAACACAAATTCGAATTGTTGACACAGCAACACAGTTGTGGTAGAGCTGAGTCCCTGGCAGCCAGTGGGGAGAGATACTAAGGGTATCAAGTCTGAGGAACGCTGTGGACAGAGGTTCCTTGGAGTCCAGAAAAGCATTAGATCACATCTCTTAGCCATCCCAGTAGGAGAATGGTAGAAATGCGGTGGACTAACTGCTGACTCAGTTATAACAACAGAGAAAGGTGACTAAGGCATTGATACTTGCCAGAAGAAGGTCTCTAGTGGCATACCACAGGGCTCTTAGCCCTAGCCATTCAACGTTATCAGAGATCTGGTTGAAGACATCAAGACATGCTTCTTGATACCATGAATAGCACAAAGCTCACAAACATGTTGGGTCACAGAATCAGTTTTCAAGATGATCTTGATATCCTGGACAAATGGATGAAAGGAAAACCTAATGGGATATACTTCAGTTCTGCATTAAATTAAAACAATAGCAATTGTGTAAGGAGACTTGATAATAGTAGATGGAAAAAACTTTGGAGGGAGAGGAAATACTCTTTATATATTATACTTCACTTATTCCACAAAGGATTTTAGGGGCCTTGTAAAAACACATGAGATAGAAAGAGGTAAGGGCCATCTGGTGGTGTGGAGATTAAGGTAGCTGGATCCCACATGGGCAAATGTGCGGTTTGAATCCTGGACCCGGTAGCTTGGAAAACATGCCAGATGTGTGTGTGTGTGTGTGTGTGTGTGTGTGTGTGTGTGTGTGTGCTCAAAATCCTGAGAGGAACCTGGAGGAAAGAGGATTGCTGCATGGTCATCCCTCTAGGAGGTGCTTTCTCACTTTCTCTCTCTCTCTCTCTCTTGCAGTCTCTCTTGGACAAGTACATGTGACCTCTAGTAAATTAAAAAAAAAAAAAGAAAAAAAAGAGAAAGAGTTAAAATGTAGTTGAGAGAATTGGGGCAAAGTAAAAGTAGAAAAATACTAAAAGCACAGTTACGATGAAGTCCCAAACATGCATTTCTCCCAGTCTTGCAGATGTTGCAAGAGATACCCTGAATTCCACTGTGGCTGAAGCAAGAGGGGAACTTGATCTAATTTGAGATGTTCATAGCAAATTGGTAAAAGATGTAGCATAAAAGATAAACAAATCATCTATCCAAGAAAAGCGTTGCTCTCCTTTAGAGTGAAACCTGAAAGAAAGTTCTTTTCTGGGTCCACATAAAAAGGACACCTTGTAAGGCAGGGAATAAAGTCCTCAAAAGAAAGGATATCAAAGTAAATGCTGTGAGAGCAATTCTATTTGGAGCCAGAAAAATGTTATCCAAACACCAGCTCTAAATTGAGGTGGATGGTTGTGTATTTTTCTAACTTGAAGTTTCTAAACTTTTTTCATTATAGCCTCTCCTAGGAAAAAATTATTTATATAAACAATAGAATATATTTTAATATAATATACTATTTTTATATAAAGATATCAATTTTAAATATATAAAACAGTATTATATTGGGTAGGGCTAAATTTTGGAGGGTTACAAAACTTTAAAATATCTTTTTTGATGCACCCCTTCCCATTCCAAGAACCAATGTTTGCTCGTTTGGGAGCGTTGTCCTCTGGGAGAACACATTCTCCAATGGAATGGATGAAGAAATGACCTTCCAGTCCTTCACAGCTTGCCAAGGCGCACACTCTTTACTCAGCGTTTCTCTGCTGAATTTCTTCTCCTGGTGTAACTGGCTTTTTGACCAATCAGACCTAATGAGATACAATGAGAAAATGGCTTTATTTCCTACTCTTGTTTCTAGCTCTCTGTTGCGTTTCTCTTCCCCATCCCTTACTGTTATCTCAGGCAGAGCCTATAGCTTTTCGGCCTCTTTACTTATACTAACTAGTCTTAGTTTGGTGGTCTCAACTTACTTTCAGGATTGAAAGGTCCAGTTAGGCTAAATAAATACCTCAACTTCACACTTAACTCAGGTGTCTCCTCTTCCCATCCTTAGCTCAAGTCTGAGCCCTATACCTGCCTGGGGGAAGGGTCATCGTTGGCTTTTTACCACTCACTCCCTCCATCTTGGCTCTAGCCTCTGAGATTCCCTTTGGGTTGTGGTCTTATCAGACCCCTAGAGGAGGGATAATCCCATGACTGCCACGTGGCCCAGTTGTACAGTGGCCATGTAGCCCAGAGGAGAGGGAAGCCTTGTGCCCTCACTGCACTTCTGCCTCTGCAGGCTCGTCTAGCCAGATTCTCACATTCACCGATAGTTTTCTGGACAGGAATCAGGTGCCAGCCTCCCTGTTGCAGAACCAGGATGGCAAAGACAAGATTGTTACCCAAGTTCCTATCCGGAAGGAATATCCATGTCAATCTATTGATTTCTAGATCCACCATCCAGTTGGGCATTGGACTCACTCTCTCCTTTTATTTTTTTTAATTTCATTTTTATTTTCTAATTTTTTTTACATTGAATTACTGTAGATCTTTACAGCACACAGAATAGATTTTCCCAGAATGAATACACTACTCAAAGCAGATAATTTTCCACTTTTTTTGGTGTTCATTTAATGTTTCGCCTTTTGTTCCCCCTTGATTCACTCTTCTTACCTCCCCTGCTCACTGTCCACCCCCTTCCCACACTGTCTCTAGTATCCAGTTGCTCTCTATGCCTTTATACCCTCCAATCTTTCAGTTTCTGTCATGGAGAGCAGACGTTTGGTATGTATTAAGTGGGGACATATAATGCTTCCCTTTCATAGTGGCTTGTTTCACTCAGCATAAAATCTTCCATATTCGTTCACTTTTATCTCATTGTTTTTTATGGCTGAGTAGTGTATTGTAATGTATATGTGCCACACTTTTTCAATCCATTTATCTGTTCTGGGACATTTGGGTTGATTCCATGTTTTAGCGATTATAAATAATGCTGTAGTAAACACAGATGTGCAAGTACTTTTCTGACTGAGTGCTTCTATCCTTTGGGTAGATACCCAGGAGTGGAAATACTGGATTGTATGGTAGTTCTAGTTATAGGTTTTTGAGAAATCTCCATATTGTTCTCCACAGTGGTTGTACTAATTTGCATTTTCACCAGCAGTGCGGGAGAGTTTCTTTTTTACTGCAGCAGCCTCGCCAGAACTTACCATTCTTCTTTTTTTTTTTTAATTTTAGCCATTCTGAATAGAGTAAGAAGTTATCTTACTGTGGTTTTGATTTGCATTTCTCTTAGGATAAGGGATTGAGCATTTTTTTATATGCTTTTTGGCCGTTCATTATATATCTTCCTTGGAGAATTGTCCAGTATACTTTCCCATTTTTTAAAAAATAATTATTTTATTTAACTTTATTTATTTATTTATTTTTATTTGACCAGAGGAACAGAGTGAGAGAGAGTGAGAGAGAGAGAGGGAAAGTGAGAAAGCAAGCTGCCAGGTCCAGGATCCAAACCACGGTCAGCCATATGGAAATCCAGCAGCCTTAATCACCATGCCACCTGCCGGCCCTTATTTTCCCATTTTTTAATTGGATTGATTTTTTTTTTTTTTTAATGGGTAAGCTGCTGGAGTTCTCTGTGTATTCTGGTTTCCATGCCCTTATCTGAGGTTTTGTTCTCTGGCGAGCACACCCTATAGCAAACACCTCTCTCTCTTTTTAAAAAAAAAAAATGAGAGAGATTTTCACTATAGGGCATGTGTGTTTGCCAGAGAGATAGCAAGTCCCTTCTCCTCTATTCTCCTCTCAGGATTTTGGGTACACATGCACACGTGACCGGTGTAAATTTTAAGCCACTGGGTCCGGGATTCAAACTGTGGTCGACTACATGGGAGTCCAGCGACATAGCCATTATGTCAACTGCTGGTCCCCAGTTACACTTCTTGAGTTCCCTGTGTATTTTGGTTATCAGTTCCTTATCTGAAGCATAGTTTACAAATATATTCTCCCTTTCTGAGGGTTGTCTCTTCACTCGAATTGTTTCTCTTGCTGTTCAGAAGCTTTTTAATCTGATATAACCGTACTCGTCTATTTCTGAGATTATTACCTGGGCTTTGGGGATCTTATTTAAAAGTCATTGCCAGCTCTGATGTCTCCAAGAGATTCTCCTGTGTTTTCAACTAGTAGTCTTATAGTTTGAGGTTTTGTGTTTAGATCTTTGATCCATTTTGAGTTGATTTTTGTTAATGCTGAGAGAGAGGGCAGTTTCATTTTTCTGCAGGTAGATATCCAGTTTTCTCAGCACCATTTGCCGAAAAGATTTTCTTTCTTCCACAGGATTAACCTGTGCAGTTGGAGGGATGTTTTGGGGTTACTTTTGGGTTCTCTATTCTGTTCCATTGATTCACATGCCTGTTTTTGTGCCAGTACCTGTTTGGTGCTGTTTTGACTATTGTGGCTGTTTTTGTGCTGTTTTAGCTATCAGAGCTTTGTGATTTATTTTAGAGTCAGGGACTGATGCTTCCTACTTTATTCTTTTTGTGCAGCATTGCTTTGGTGATGTTGGCCTTTCATAATGTCAGACTAATTTTAAGATTTTTTTCTAATTCTGTGAGGAATATCTCTGATAATTTTATTGAGATTGTATTAAATTTATAAATTAATTTGGGTAGATTGACATTTTGATATATTAATTCTTCCAATTTTATTCCAGGGATGTTCTGTCATGTATATGTGCCACACTTTTGTATGGGTCCACATACACACAAAACCATAAATGTACTACATCAAATTAGTGAAAAGAAAGATAAAAAACATATAATCATATCATCAATGCAGAAAAAGCATTTGATAAAGTGCAAATATTCATGATTAAGACTTTAAAAATATCAGCATAGAAGGGACTTTTCTCAACACAATAAAAGTCATATATAAAAATCCCATAGCTAACTTCATATTAAATGAGAGAAATCAGCTTTTTCCATTAAAAATTGGAACAAGATAAAGCTTCCGAGTTTCTCCACTCCTTTTCAATATAGTACTGGAAGTCCTAGACAATGCAATCAGACAAGAAGATAAAATAAAAGGCATTCAAATAGGGAAAGAAGAAGTGAAATAATCTCTATTCGCAGATCACTCTCTCCCACTTGAGGCTTCTCAGTCTCTAAGCTGTTCTCCTGGACCCCTGTGACTCATGCAGGGACTGGGAAAGAACCTCCCTCGTATTTTCATGGGGAAAGGGTGGGGGTAACATTCCACCCTTCCCACTAAGCTGGCAATGTAGTACTCTCAGAAATTCCCCTACTTTATTGGGCTCTCTGACCTGTGGGTCTTCTTTTGGGGTGGTGGTGGTGGGAGTGGCAGGATTGGTTCACCTTCCTTTGAATAAACCCTGCAGGTATATTCTGATCACTTCCTCTTTAGAATGAGGGGGTACTTTTGTCTACCATCATACAGTATGAAGTTTTGGCAGAGTTGTGTGTTTGCAGGAGAAGTCCCATTCATACCCCATTAGAGGCTCAAACTTCCTCTCTGCCTGGGCCCTCTTGCTGGGAACCTGCTTGCTAAGACTTGCCTAGCCCTGGCTCAGCACAGGTCTTTCCTGTGGTTCCAGCCCCTTCTGGTGTACCCAATAGATTAATAGCTGGGGTTGCAGGCTGCTCACTGGCTTAGTGATTGCTCCAGGCCCTGTCTCTCCTGTGTGCTAGGAAGAAGTTCTCATCTCTTCCTCTATGATCTAAAGACACTGATTTCCTACGTGCACTCCTCCATTGTGCTGTGTGTACCATGTTTGTTAGAAACAAAATGACAGAATTGGGAGGCTTTCCTTCTCCTCCACTTCCTTGACCTCATCAGCTGGTTGAGATGATGGGCGAGGGGAAGAACTGGAAGAAGCTGAATCAAGTAACGCATGAAAGATAAGGAAGAAAAAGAAGCTGGGAAAGAGATGGGGGTGATGAGAGATGTAGGCTGCTGGAGTTGTGGGGAAAGAAGGAGAGAAGAAGCTTTGAGAGTGAGATGGGGGAGTAAAGAGGCTTTGGGGGAAGAAACAAATTTTTTTTCAATGAAGACATATATTTCCCATGGCTTTGGAAGTCTGATCCCCCTCCCCCTTAAATCAAGACTCTCTAAAGTTCTCGAGGTAAGAACAACATAGGGTAGTGTTTTGTTTATCTGGTTAAATGAGAACTGGTGAGCCAGCTCCATTCTGGCATTCTAATGTAAAATTTGCCTCCTGTCTCCTCAGCTCCATGCAATGTCTGTACCAGTTTCTAGGGCGCTGAACCACACAGCACAGTGCCCTCAGCCCTCATTTCCTGCAATCAGCCAGGCAGCAGGTTTGACTTCTAAGAGAGCCTGGAGCATGTCTTTCCCCATGGGCCAGCCCTGTAGCCTAGCGGCTAAGGAAGCTGGATCCTACATGGGCGACCACAGTTCCAATTCCAACGTGAAAAATATATTGGGTATCTGTGGGTGCATCCCCCAAAACCTGCTAGGATGGAGAAATGGATTGCAGCAAGACCACACACTATTGGGAGGTGCTTTCTCCCTCTCCCTCTCTGTCTGTCTTTTCTTGGTGAGAGTACATGCCCTCTGGGAACTGAAAACAAAACAACAAAAAAGAGACTTTACCCTAATGGTGAGAATGTGATCAGGTAGTGAGAAAGTTTGGGTGAGGATAACTCAGGCCACCCTTTCGTTCCATGGGAGGTGTATATTAGCCACATAGACTAGGTTTTACTGCCCCACAGCTCTCTGGCTTACAGCAGAGCTTTACGTCTCACCCAGGCTGCATGTTTCTTGTGATTCAGTTTCAGCTCCTCTCCGTGCTTTCTTTTCTTGCAAATCACCGCTGTTGGAGAAGACGCTATCTGGGACTTTTCTTGTCATCGAGGCAATGGGGAGAAAGAAAAGTTGGAGAATCACATGCTCACTTTTGAAACTCCTCAAAAACGACACATGTGACTTCTGCTCACACTGTATGGGCCAAAGCAGTTTGTATTAGGTGTTTTTAAAAAGTTCATGGTAAATAATATGGAAAAGCTGTACATGGATTTTAAACATCGTTGTTTTTGTATCTTATTTTTTTGAAAATTTCTTATTTATTTTGATGTTTAATCACTGTATATTTCCAGAGCATACAAAATGAATCTTCCTAGAATGAATACACTGTATATTAGTCCAATCAAAGAAACTACCACGTGCATTTGTACTGAAATCAATTTGTTCTTTAATTCTGCTTTTTCGTGAACTTTCTGAGGTCCCTTCATCTGGTCACAGCTGCACGCAACAAAGAGGACTCATCTGTTCCTCCTGCAGGGAGGGGCACTGAATATTTGGGACAATAACACCGTCTTTCTTGGAAGACTCTTGGTTTTGCCTACAACATAGCAGTTGCATGGCCAATGGAAGTTTCACAAACAAGATTGTCAGAAAAGATCTGAAGGAAGCTGCCATGAAGGAAATTGTATATTTTTTCTCCTTGAAGATTATTTCATGCTTGTTGAATCCATCAGATTCTGAAACCCTTTTGCTGTCCAATAAGTATTGGTAGTGGAAACTGTTCAGTCACACAGCCGTTAACCACATCTCTTTATCACCCTTGATATATACTTACTGGTTGGCGTAATTTTCTACCAATCTCTGCCTTCCCTCATCTCCCCTCTACCCTTTTTGTTTTTGCCCTACTGCATTTCTTCTCTGACTTCCAGAACCCAGACGACTGGGAATCCTCTGTGATCATCTAAGGTTTTTCAACTCATCTTTCAAGAAGCTGGTCATTCCACTTGGTTGGTTTTCCTACTACTTGTTCCACTAAGCCCAGTGGGGTCTTAGGGAGACTTTCTGTCTAAGGGCTGAGTTTCTTTTACAGATGAGAGAGACTAGCATTGTCTTTTTCCCTTCATCATTAAGAAGAAAATAGAACAAAAACCTTTAACATAATATTTTACTAAATCATATAACCAGAAAACAATTACTAAACATCAGAGTTATGATGGTATTTTAACAAAACAAAGACCTGGGGCTCTTTGTACCTTCTTATTACAAGCCCTGGCTAATTCTTACCCTTGCCTCATGTCCACATTGGAGCTGAAATGTCTGTCTGACTCCCGTGTGTGACAGTGCTCTCTGGTGGTTTGGGGGCCTTGAATCAGCAGTCATCTTTAACCGGAAGCTCTTCTTACAGGGATGTTTCCAGGCTGCATGCAGGTCATTCACTGTCCTGGTGGGGGAGCTCATGATAGAGACAACGTATTTCACATTTGTTTTTGTCTCCTTATTAACTGGGACGGTTTGTTTTTCCCTCTGACTCATGGATCTAGAATTTTAGGACTGGAAAGGGGCTCCCCTGCTGTTTCCTTGAAGTGACAAAAACACAAAGGCAGAGTTTAGCTACCTATCCTGCACCTTTGCATTTCATCGTGAAGAGTATTTATAATTGCCTTTTCTGATTGGATATTTTCCGAGCCAATTTATTTACTTTATTTTGATTTTGAGGAGGCCCGTTCTCTACCTTATTTCCTTTTGTTTTTCACTGGCCTTAGCTGGGTCTTTTGTGAGCTGGTAATTTTCTCCCTTGTCTCTTAGCAACCAGGAACTTTTCCAGCTCTTGCTGAGTCAGACCGCGGAGTTGCAAAGTTTATAACAGAACCTGCTGAAGGACAGTACTTCACTCAGAGCCAAACGTCTTAAACTAATGTTTGAACAAGAAAATGAAGTGGGATTTGAGGACCTATACATTCTAAAGGCAACAATTACGAAACATGCTTCTGGCTTTCCGGACTGGTCCAATTCTCCCGCTCCTGGTTCCAACTGGCCAAGTGCTCTCTGACTTTCTTTGCCTCCCTCATCCTCTCGCCACAACACAAGTCCATTTCTTGGGCAGATGTGAAGCAGATGGAGCCTGCTCAGACAGGAAACAACTGTGCCCAGCCTGGAGGAGGATGACAAAGAGGTCTGGAGCTTACTGCTTCTCTGCATGGGTAGGGGCCGGTGGATGGTCACAAGGTCTTGTCCAGTTCCAGTCTACATACATTTATTTCATCCCTACTCTGTGCTAGGCCCTGGCCCAGTGCAATGCACAGAACACAGTCGTGCACCTGAGAGCTCACAGTCTAGTGGAGAAGACAGACAAAGAAATCAGTTGCTATTCATGAGATGAGCCTGCCATTCATGGTATAAACAAAGGACACTGAAGGGAGAGAGGAGAGCTTTGCCTGGGCAGTGAGTGAAAGCCCGTGTGCATGGATTGCACTGGAGTCAGATGGGGGAGAGTAGGGGTGTGGAGGCAGGCAGAGGCTAACTCTCTACCTTCAGCGTGTATGCTGTGAGTCACAGACTTTTGTTTTATTTTAGCTATTTTTTTTTTTTTTTTTTGCCAAAGGGCACATCATGCTACCAGACAGGAGAGAGACAGAGAAATACAGAGAGGGGGAAGGAAGTGAGAAATTACCCCTCAGGGGAGATGGTCATGCCACAATCCCTTTTCTTCCATGTTCCACTCAGAATCTTGGCATGCACACACATGTGCCTGGCGTGATTTCCAAGCCACTAAGTCTGGGACTTGAATTGCAATTGGCCGTGAGCAAATCCAGCTGCCTCAACCACCACGCCACTTGCTGGCCTGAGTCACAGACTTTTGGCATTGGTCACTAAGAGGCAAAGAGCACAAGATCTGTTATTAGCCAGTGCGAGAATTTACTAATTGTTTAGATTATCCAAGGCTATATAAAAATCCGCTCCAAACAGTGGCATAAGACAACCACTATTTACCTGTGCTCCTGGATTTCATGGATCAGGGGGTTAGACAAGGGCACAGGGTTCTCCCCCCACCCCCCGGACCCACCCTCCTGCTACTTGGGGCCTCAGAGAGCTGACTCTATCAGCTGGAGAGAGAAGGATCCACTTCCAAAAGTTTTGTTAACTATTTAACTCAATCACTGTATTATATATGCATAAGAACCATTTTTTTTAATATGGCTGGCATTAAAAAAATGACTGACAGCTGGGCTGGCTGGCTGGTTGAATGGATGTACTCAGCCAAGACAGGACTCAAGGGTGTCCACGTATGGCCTCTCCAGTAGGCAGGTCTCAAGGTTGCTGGACTTCTTATAAGGAGGCCCAGGGCTCTAGGAGTAAACAAATGTTCTTTGAGAGCCAGGCAGAAGTTGTAAGACTTTCTATACTCTCACCTCAGTGGTTACATAGCATTACTTCCATGTATGTGGAATCTTTGAATGCATATTATGAAAAACTATTTGTGGATTTCTAAGTTCTTTTCACCAAAATAATGGGGTACTTTAATTCCATTTCCTATGAACTATTTTGAGTCCTTTTGTATTCTGTTGATGGAAAGATTCAAGGATCCATCCAGATAACAAGAGCGGACATAGATCCACTTCTTGATAGAAATAAGGTAAAAATATGTGGTCATGCTCCATAGCACCACACAGGGAAAGAAGAATCGTCTGGAGCTGGAAGCAGTAAATTCTAGTCTGATTCTGCCTTTCATTCACTGTGTGACTTTAGGTTAGCTCCTTTTCTTTTCTGGACCCTTAATCGATAAAATGAAATTCACCAGGTTAAAGTCCCTTCAGTGGAAGCAGCAGCAGAGAAGTGCTCCATAATTACTCATTGATTAAGAGTGAACAGAAATTTATAGGAATGGATCGCCAATGGAATCATGTGGATCATTGAACAAATATGAGTTTTAGAGTTTTCACACTGAAAGGAACTTGAGGAACTATGATCTGGCTCTCTTATTTATAGATTTAAAAAAAAAATGAGTTCCAGAGAGGGTAAAGGCCTTGCTCAAGGTCCAGGAGTAAGTTAATGATGGACATTAAAGAGTAGAACCTGAGTCCCTGAACCAATCATCATATATGCTCTCCACTCACCATGTAATATTGGAATTATATAGGGAATTTCATTCCGACATCCATCTTCAAGAAGGCACCTCTTAGGGGGACCAGCAGTTAGCGTAATGGCTATGTCGCTGGACTGCCATGTAGTTGACCACGGTTCATGTCCTGGACCTGGTGGCTTAAAACTCACGGTAGGTGTGTGTGCGTGTGTGCCCAAGATCCCGAGCGGAGAATGGAGAAGGGATTGTGGCATGGCCATCCCCCCTGGGGGGTGATTTCTCGCTTTCTATCTCTCTGTCTCTGTCTGTCTGTCTGGCGAGTGCATGCGCCCTATAACAAAAAACTCTCAAAAAAAAAAAAATAAAGGCACCTCTTAGGAAACCCAAAGGATGGCTATAAAAAGTCATCTGGAAATTTTCTATGTGTCCAACCTGAGAAGTTGTTAATTGGGCGTGAGTAGTTTTTGACCAGATCTGAGCTTACTGGTCATCCTCTCTCAAGGTCTTGGCCCAGGACTGAAGCAGAATGACAATGGGGCTATGAGGCTGGTTGAGCGAGGTGAGTTTGGTTCTGGGTTGGGTCCTAATATTTTTCATACTAGCCATATTAAAAAAATGGTTCTTGTGCATATATATAATATGGTGATTGAGTTAAATAATAAATGACAAGACAGGTCACGGGAGGTGGGAATAGCAAAGGCAAGGGAGAAGGAATCTGATTTCGGCTTAAATTGGAAAGGACACTGAGCTACTAAGAAAGGGAGAGAAAGCAGGCAGAAGAGATCAGTGGTAAAAGGAATCAAAAAAAAAAAAAGAGGCTGGTTAAAAGAGCCATGTGGGTCATCATAGTCCCAGGTACAGAGAGAGAGAGAGAGAGAGAGAGAGAGAGAGAGAGTGCGAGCAA
Organism: Tupaia belangeri chinensis; assembly: GCF_000334495.1. Classification (NCBI taxonomy): domain Eukaryota; kingdom Metazoa; phylum Chordata; class Mammalia; order Scandentia; family Tupaiidae; genus Tupaia; species Tupaia belangeri. The sequence goes on from NW_006159716.1 coordinate 3,345,949, forward strand.
ATTTAATATGGAAATATAAGCAGGTCAGTTGGCAATGAAAAAGTAGGGAGATCCTGAAGTCACATTTAGTGTTGGGGAATAAAGCAAAAAATAGAGAGTAAGTCATGTGGCATTGATTCTTTATGATAAATGAGCTTTTTCAGAGCCGGATCAATCACAGACATAGCCTTAAATTGAGTCAGCTGGGCAGGACTGACTTTGTCATGCTGTTTGAACATGAACTGGGAACAAGGTTTCTCTGTACTAAGCCATCAGTCAGTGTGCTGGGGAGGGAGGAGGGAAGAAAACAGCTGGGACTTTTGCAGGGAGCCTGACTCCCCTACCCCATCCTCTTACTCTCAGCTCACGCTAATTCTGTCCATTCCCTTTCGAACTCCTTGCCTCCTGTTCTTGTCACAATTTGTGCTGGATTTGTCTCTATTCTCATTCCTTCCAATCAAGCCCATCGTAGTACCAGTCCATCACAATCTTTCATCATTATTTTCAGCACACCCATGCCTCTCTCAACTCCTCATTTTATACTATCTTGTTTCATTGATAATCCCTTTATGTTAGTATGACAGCCTGAACCTTTGTAGGATTAAACCAGCAAGACACTAGACCTTTGGGTTCTAGGAACTTTCAACCCCTAGAGCAAAGATTTTCAGCCTTTTCTTATAAATACACAGAAAGTGGTATTTGTACAGCCCATTAGGGTCTGCCCAACCCAGGCCCCACCGTGCAGCTACCTCAAGGGCTGAGATATCTAGGCATACATGAAATCCACTCTCAACACACTATTTGGGAGAGTCTATAGGATTTTGCACACCCTCAATCATAACATTTTCCCCCCATACAGTTGTGTGTTGCCTATTTGCCCTTTGGCTGACTTAACAAACAACATCAGTTCCAGTGACATGAAGGCCTCATCCCTCTTCTGGTATCTACGGCAGCAGAAAAATAGCCTAGCATGGTGGGTATGCAGTTCACAGCAGGGCTGGCTTGTTGCCTTAGTCAGGGGAAAGCAGCCATGGTGTTCAGATGTATTTCTGGGGGAACCATCATCCTAGTTGTAGAGCTAGTAACAGTGCTTGGGTCTGAAAAGGAGACAAAAGGGAGTAGCACGTAGTCCCTGCTTTTGTGAGCTTCTATTCTAGTAGCAGGGATGAGGCAACCCTGGGAGGACTATATTAGAAGGCTGGAAAAATGAGAAGTTCACAGCCCCCAGAGGTTGAAAGGAGGCAGAAGATCTGCCCAGCTGGGAGAGAACCATACAGGGATTTACCAAAGTTGACCTCATGTCACATGGGCCTCAGGGAGGGACAGGATTTCCCTGGGAGTAAAGCGAGGTGGAAGAGTTAGTATATTTGAGACTCAGAGAAGAACATAAGCGAGGGTATAAAGGGGGAGAAGAAAACAACAGATGAGGTGAAGAGAGGGATGGGAGTGTGTAGCCTGTAGAGGGCTTATTGGAGATGATTTTAGAGAAGGAAATTGGAGGCAGTTTGTGAGGGCCTTGATTCTAGGGTGAGAACTGGTATGTATTAAGGGGGCAACAGGAAGGCCACTTATCCTGACTCTCCTTCTGGATCAATGCAAGCCCAAGGTGTTGGCTGTGAGGGGATAAAGTGGACAAGGACTGCCTCGAGGGATGCAGAACCCAGGGCATGTAGAACCAGAAGGAGACTAAAGCCTGAAACTCCCACTGAAACATAAATTCAAAGAGATGCAGACTGGTGGATCCCAGGGAGAAGATCAAAGTCTGGAAAGATGTACTGCCAGGTGAGAAGTGGAGTCTGCAAAGAGGTGAGAGGGCATCCTGGTGAGCATCCTTGAATCGTCAGAGCCACCTCTGTAGAGCATGGTAGGCCTCAGCCATAAGTGGGGAGGGAGCCTTAGTCAGCTCAGACACTGCTAGTATCTGAGGAAAGGATTGGGTGACCATAGTTTACACACTTGGGACCTCTGCTGGACCATATGCAGGAGTTGGAGAGACAGTCTACCTGGGCTTGGAGTGGCCTTGTGGGTAAAAGCAACAATCCCTTGTGACTGATTAGATATAGAAAAAGAGGGAAAGTGGAATGGGTGAAAAACAGGGCCCTCCTAGAGTCAAAAGTATAGTTCTCTTTCTATATGATGGAGTCAAACTGCAGTCAGGTACCCAGCCACACGCACAAGCAGGAACAAGCCAAAACAACAAAGATGGAGGACTAGAATTGACCTGGATGTAAACTGTGCCTCATTTCCATGCGAAAACCATGTTCCATGGCAGAGATTTAAGATGCTAACAATATATGAGATGCATGAAGATGCATGAATAATGTTTGCACTGAGAAAATCCCTCATATATATGCTTTGACCTCCCAACATCCCACTTCTACCTTAATAAAAATCCCAGACTCCAGGTTTTCAGGAAGACGGTTGAGATGTTCTCTTCTGCCAGCCCCACCCTGTGCTCAAGCATTAGCCCCAGTATAGCCCTGCCTGGGCTTTTCAACTTGTAGCCCTGAGTTAATTTCTGTTCTGTTGAGGAGAGAATAGTTGATGATGAACTCAGAGGGTTCTAGGAGCTTCTAGGGAGCCATGAAGAGAATTGGAAAATCTGGAAGAGTAGACTTTATGGGGAAATAACAGTCCAGGTGAGGTGTGATAAGCTGGAGACGCATAGTACACCTTGTGAGAGAGATTTGGTGGTAGTTGAATGTGATAGAGGCTGGAGACCCATGATTGAAAGATGACCCTTGGAGGTGGTAGGACCATAATAGCACTCTGTCTCCGAGGCTACTTCACTCCAACTCCCACAACCATTCCTTGCATCTAGCTGCCTTACCTCAGGCCTTTGCATCCTGACCTGGACTATTTCAGTAGAACCCTAGCTGATTTCCTTGCCTCTAATCTCATTCCTAATAATTCATTTTCTATACAACCCTTAGAATGATTTTCTTAAGACAAAACTTTGATTATTTGATTCTATTTCTTAAAGTTCTTCCACAAATTCCCAATACTATGGTGATGATCTTGAAATGACCACGCAATAGATTGAACCAATGAAATGTTTAACACATTCTGAGACCCAGGCCTCTACCTCCTCCCCATTTCTTCCCATTTTCTGATTTAATTGCACTGGAATGGGGCCTGGACATTGGAATTTAGAAACATTCTGTGGTGATTCCAACATGTAGACAGAGTTGGGACTACTGACTCACAGGATAAAGTCCAAACTTTAGTGCTTGGCATGCAGCTGCTTCCTGCAAAGGTCCTGCTTATCTCCCTGGTCTTATCTCTATGTCCTTCTCACACTTTAGCCATAACAAATCCATGCTGTTCCCTGAATGCACCATGCGATTTCCTGTTTTTGTGACTTTGCACTGCCACTTCCTCTGCTGGAAAAGCCCTTTCCCACTTCTTGGCTTTGTGGACCTCTTTATTCTGGACTATATCAACTTAAGCACCATCTTCTGGAGAACTCCCTTAACCTTCCATGTGGACTTGGCCACTTTCTTCTGGGTGCCTCACCTGGCACTCTTCCATTATAGCCCCCAACACCGCGTGTATTCATGTCTCTCATGGGCTTTGGAACTCTGCAGTTTCTCAGCCTGGTTTACCCACTTACTGTGTACCTTCAGGCAAGATGCTTCAGCCGTCTGAACCTCTGCCTTAGCTGATAATGATGCCTACTTTATGAGTTTATTATGAGGATAAAATGAACTCACTTGTGTTCCATATTTAACGTGTGTAGAGAGATTGTGGAGCACAGGGTCTAGAACACAGAAAGTCTCAATAAATGGTAGTCATTGCTATGATTGGACTGCCTGCCTCTCGCCAGGCACAAGGCAATTAAGTTCCAATAGAAATAGAACAAGAGCCACGAACGTGAACCACACATGTAATTTAAAATTTTCTAGTGGCCACATCAAAAAGGCAAAAAAGAAGTAAAATTAGTTTCAATAATATATCTTACTTAACTCAATCTACCTCAATGGCGTATTTCAATATTTGATCACTGTAAAATTTGTAGTGAGGTATCTTTTATGTTTTTGGACATATGGCTTTGGAATCCACAGTTATTTTACAGTGGCAGCACATCTTGTTTCAGACCGCTGCGTAGTCCATGCTCAGTAGTCAGGTGTAGCCAGTAGCTGTGGTAGTGGATGGTGCAGTGCTAGATGCAAGACATTTTCTGAATGTTTTGAGGATAAGCAGTGTCTGAAGTTTCTCAGCATCATTCAATGCATGGTACATAGTGATGTTTATGAGATATTATTGAACTAAGTCAGGTAGTTACAGGATCACATCACTGAGCGAGTTGCCGGGGGGATATTTTATTTAATTTAGATTTTTGCCAGAGACATGCTTGCCAGAGACAGAGCGAGGAAAAGAGACAGAGAAAGAGAGAGAGGGAGAAAGTGGGAAAGTGAAAAATCACTCCCTCCCCCTTAGGAAGGATGGCTGTGCCACAATCCCTTCTCCATTCTCCTTTTGGGATTTTGAGCACACATGCACATGCACCCAGCATGATTTTTCAAGTCCCTGGGTCCAGGACTTGAACTATGGTTGGCCATGTGGGAATCCAGCACCTTAACTACCATGCCAGGAAGAATATGTATATCTACACAATTACTGTAGGAAAAAGAAACCAGGCAGTGACACAGTGGGTGCTTCTTGATTCTGACAAAGCCAGGTTGGACGAGTTACTCAGGGTGTCTCTGCAGCAAGTCTGAGGTGAAAAGCTCAGAACTGGAAAGGTTCAGATCTTGTCTTGATGCTGGGGGTCATCAATATCTGGCCTCTCTTTAAATTAGTCTCATGCAAAATTAGAACCAACCAACCTTATGTAATGACAGAACAGGTGGCCTTTTTGGCAGGCTATTGGGACCACTATGGGGAAATGCATGTCCAGGCTGAACTCAGTAAATGGTTATAAAAACAGATTTGTGAAGCCAGCAGGTGGAATAGAAGTTAAGATGCTGGATGCCACAAAATTGACTCTGTGATATGAGTCCCAGACCCAGCGACTTGAAAATCACACAGGGCGCATGTGCCCGCATGCCCCAAATCTGTGGCCATTCCCCTCAGGGGGTGATTTCTCACTTTTTCTCTCTTCAGCCAGTGGATACCCCCTATAGCAAAAACAAAACAAAGCAAAACAATACAAAAACAGATTTGTGTTTGAGTTCTGGTTCTATCATTAAGCTGTGTGGCTTTGACAATTTGACATCTCTGAGCTTCAGTTTTTGCATATGTGAGATTTGGAGAAAAGGATCTACGCCATAGGGTTGCTTGGAGGAGGTCATTTGTCACAATCATGTCTGGAGGAGACAGTGTGCCTTTTTTTTTTTTTTTGAGAGGTTTTTACTATAGGGCGCGTGTGTTCGCCAGACAGAGAGAGAAAGAGAGACAGAAAGCAAGAAATCACCCCCCAGGGGGGATGGCCACAATCCCTTCTCCTCCATTCTCCTCTCAGGATCTTGGGCACACACGCACATGTGCCTGGCGTGAGTTTTAAGCCACTGGGTCCGGGATATGAACCGCAGTTGACTACATGGGAGTCTGGTGGCATAGCCATTACGCTAACTGCTGGTCCCGACAGTGTGCTTTTGACATCGCTCCAGCAGTCCTGGCCTCTTAGTATTCCATCCCCCCTCCCCTGAGTGTGACTCGATTCTAACAAATAGAATATGGCAAAGTGATGGGATGTCACTTCCACGATTAGACTAAAAAGGCCATGATTTCCATCTTGCTAGCACTCTCTTGCTGACCAGTGCTCTCTCTTGCCCTTCTGCTTGTTCTGATGAAGTGAGCTGCCATGTTGGGGATGCTGCACGGAGAGATGCACATAGTAAGGAATTGTGCAGTTCCAGTCAAAACCTATAAGGGCTCCGTGAGGAAGTGAAGCCTCAGTCCTACAGCTGGGGAGGAAATACATCTTAACAACTACGTGAGTGCGCTTTGAAGTGGGTCCTTCCCAGTTGAACTTTGGGATAAGACTGCAGCCTTGGGAGAGTCAGAGGGTCCAGCCAGGGTATAACTGGATCCACAGAAACTGTGAGATGATACAAGAGGGCTGCAAAACGTTCACGGAGAATGGAATTAAAATACAAATTGATTTTGGTGCAAATCATTATTTTTGAAATCCATGCATAGTATTTTCCATAATACATATTTTTCATAGACTTTTTGTTCTTTTTAAGTTGTTAAATCTTGAGGGTAGTTTGTTGCATAGTAATAAATAACTAATACATGTATGTAGGAGTTTGATACAACATCTGGAACACATAAAGTGCTCAATTGAAATGTTCTTCTTAGCAATGGTAACAGAAAATTCTGCTACTGGTGAGGGGGTTTTGTCCAATACTGGAGAGGTTCCCTAAGTTAGTCAGCCTATACGTAGCCTTCACAAACAGCCAAGATTAGATCGGATATATTTGAGTGTCATCATAGTTTTGTTTTTAAAAGTTATTTATTTCATGAGTGAGAAAGAGAGACAGAGGTATGGCACCCTGGACAGGGTCTTGTCTTAGCCAGCCACCCCCAGCCTCAGACAGCCAGGATGGGCACATGTGTGCCCGGTGTACTCAGGGAGAACTCTGGCCACAAAACAGCATCCTTCCCATGTGGGTCTGTCTTGCAGAACATCACATTTTACCACTGTGCCACCACCTTGCCCCGGCATTTGAATTCTTTCTTTTATTTTTTTTCTCATTGTCAGGGGGCACATGCAGAGACAGATGGGGGGAGAGAGAGAGAGAGAGAGAAAGAGAGAGAAAGAGAGAGAGCTGCTCCCATGAGGTGTGGTCATGCTACAATCCTTTTTCTTTCCTCTTCTCCATCTTTTCAGAAATACCAAGCAAACACATGCGCATGCGTGCGCGCACACACACACACACACACACACACACACACACATACGTGCTTGGTCTGTTTTATTAACCACCAGGGCTAGGATTCAAACTGTGGTCAGTTATGGAGATCCATCTTCCAGTGCATGGTGCTTAGCTGCTGTGCTATGGGGCTAGCCCCCCAGTTTTATTTTTTATATACAGCTCATTCCTTTGCACTAGAAGCAGCATTTACTTGCTCACCCCCACCATCCCATCCCGTCGTGTTCCACTTCTAACCAGTGTCCAATATGGTCACACTGTAAAGACAGAAACGATCTTTTCCTGAGATGGGATTAGTGACAGGCCTGAGAGTGAGGGGTAATTGACTCACAGGTCATGAAGGTGTGTTTTTCTGCCCTTTTTTTCCAGAATGTGGCTGTCCTCTGAGATTATTCTAGTAAGAAGAATTCACGCGTAATGAAGTTAAGCATCTGTGACTGTGAAACCTAATCAGTTGTGAAGTCTGATCAATCAGTGTGCCTTGTTTGGGAAACAAATGTATTCACTAAAGAGGGGGTGGTCTGTGCATCGTCTAGAGGAAAGGACCCCAAGGAGGAGTGATTTGTCGGTGTTTTTTGCCACTCTGTCCAGAGCACAGGAGCCCTGGCTGACAGAAATGTTCGCTCTGCTTGACAGGTGGGACTGAGAAGAGCGGGAGCAATCAAAGCTCACCGACACGAGCCATTAAGATCATCCGGTGGTTCTCTGGCACGGAATCCTTGCTTACAGTGCAAATTTCGGATGGGAATTGTCCCTTTTCCGCATACATTGGTCTCCCGCCAATGAACATGAGGTTCTGGTGTTCTCAGAAGTTCTCTCTGAACCTAATGAGCTGATGGATATTCTGGCTTATTTGTCAGTCACTTGAGAGTTTGTTCAGCCTGGGTCAGTTTCTGACCTTTAGAACACTGACCACATAGAGCTTCTGCCTCTCCAAGTGGACAGCAAGTGCCTGGGACCCAATGACTTCCTTCCACCGTCCCTCCTGCCCCTCCCGGCCTCTTTTTCTTCTTTCCTTGTCTTTCTCTTTCTTCCTTCAACCGTCTCTTCCCCCTGCCCACCATCCCCCAGACACACTCACTCTCAACATTCCTGGTATGAATCATTGTCTAGCGTTCTGATTTAGCTAGAGGAGGCTGGAGTGGATTGGGTTTGAGTCCTGGTTCTGATACCTGGGAGCTGTAGGCTGTCAGGCAAGTCATTTTAAGCTGTCTGTGACTCATCTGGAAACTGGGAATAAAGCGCTTGCCTCCTCATAAAGGTGATGTCGAGACTCAACGGATTGAAACAGAGTGTGGCACTGGGAAGTGCTCACTTGCTGTTCACCACACGACAAATACTAAGTGTCTGTCGTGTGCCAGGACTGTCCTGGGGCTGGCGGTGGATGGCACAGAGACACAGACCTGCAACCTGACCCCAGAGTGCTTACAGGAGGAGAGGGAGACCGAGACAGGAGGACATGCGGGCTACTGACAGGGCTGGCACCCTGTGGAGACACTTGGATCTCATCACTTTCTATTTTCTCACTGTGAGCGGAGGGTCACAGGAGGTCCAGGAGTCTGAAGGTGCAGGAGGGGCCCCTAGAGAGGGGAAAAACCTTCAAAGAAGGGGGGGACAAACATGGGGGACCAGGCTCACCTCTGTTCTAGTGCTTCCAGGCATGCCTCTCCTTGAATGATGAGGTGGTCTTTATGTTCTGTATTGGTCATTGGACACTCATGCTCAGCGATAAAGTCGTCTCTCCTGGTTTATGGCCACAGCAGCTGTCCTCCTGAGTGGATAGGTGGGCATGCTGGCAAAGACATGAATGACACATGACACCGACGAATCTGTGTGGATATTGGGGCTGACCATGGTTTGATTGCCAAGGCTGACAGGACCCAGCGGGCCCCTGATCTCATTACCCACAATGAATGGAGAAATAAGACTGCTTCCTAAGAGTAGTGGGGAGGCAGCTATAACTCTCACCATTCTTCCCTCCCAGGCCTTCAATCCCCACACCCTGAGCATCCCACTAAGGGGTTTCTGCCAGAGTCTGCTCTCCTGAGAACCTTGTCATATCATACTGTTCTTCCTTTATTTGTCCTTTGCATGAATTCTGCATCTTTGCTAATAGGTGTTATATTTTTAAACAACAGGAAAAATTAAGTTATTTATTCTTTTAGGATAGGTAATGTGTAGGCATGCATAAAATTCAAAAGGTACTCAAGGGCATGTCAAAGTTTATTTCCTGTTCTTCTCCTTAATTATCTAGTTCTTCTCCCCAGCGACAAATGGTGGTAGCAATTTCTCATGAGATAGCAAGAATTGTACATAAAAGGGTCTAGGATTGATAAGACTTATATTCATTCAACTGTTACGTATTGAATGCCACCTTTTTTTTTTTTTTGAGAGGTTTTTGCTATAGGGCTCGTGTGCTTGCCATAAAGACAAAGAGAGACAGAGAGACAGAAAGAGAGAAATGACCCCCGAGAAGGGATGACCGCACCATGATCCCTTCTCCTCCCTTCTCCTCTCAGGATCTTGAGCATGCATGCACACATGCGCACATGCCTGGCATGAGTTTAAACCACCAGGTCCAGGACTCAAACTGCAGTCAACTACATGGAAGTCCATTTGCTATCTGCTGGTCCAACTACCAAGTATGCACAAGAGACTGGAGTTATGAAGACCAGTTGGGAATAGTCTGAGGCCTCAGAGAACTACAGTCAAATAGGCAAGCTGTCAGGTTGACCATAATTTATAACACAGGCTATTGAAGGCAAAATAGGAATAGGTATAAACGGCAGAGGTAGCATCGAAAGCTGGGCAGAGAAAAATAATCTAGCAGTGGAGACAGATAAAGGTCTATACCTTTCGGTTCTGTGTAGCCACCAGGATGGGGTGTTATAAAACTCACTTTTTCCTTAATTATTTTTCTATTCTTTCTTTTAGCCTGGTCTTGTAGAATTGAAATCTACTTTAGACCATCTGCCAACATTTTACTTTTAACAGATTTACAGATTTATTGAAATGTAATTTATATACCATACAATTCAGGTTTAAAGTGTATAATTTAATGTCTCCATGTATTCATAGAGTTGTGCATTTATCACCACAATCAATTATTTTAGAACATTTTCATTACTCCAAAAGGAAACACCATACCTCATAGTTGTTACTCATCAATCTCCTCATCCACCCAGCCCTATGTAACCACTAATCTACTTTTTGTCTCTGTGGTAAAATTTGCCACATATAAATGAAATCATTCAGTATATTGCCTTTGGTGACTGGCTTCTTCACATACGTTTTCAGGGCTCAACCATGTTGCAGCATGCATTTCATTCCTTTTGGTGACTGAATAATATTCCATTGTATGGATATACCACATTTTATTTATTTATTCATCAGTTAGTGGACAGTTAGGTGGTTTCCATGTTTTGTCTATTGTGAATAGTACTGGTAGAAACATCTGTGTACACATTTTTGACTGAAAACCCACTTTAAATTCCTTTTGTATATAGTGTATACTTAGCAGTAGAAGCATTGGGTCATATGCTAATTCTATGTTTATCTTACTGAGGAACCAGAAAATTGTTTCCCATAGTGGCTGCACTATTATATGTTCTCACCAGCAATGTATGAGCGTTTCAGTTTCTCATCCTCACACTTTTAACATTTAACAGGTTTTGTTTTTTTTTTTTGAGAGATTTTCACTGTAGGGCGCGTGTGCTCGCCCGACAGACAGAGACATAGAGACAGAAAGCGAGAAATCACCCCCCAGGGGGGATGGTCACACTGCAATCCCTTCTCCTCCATTCTCCTCTCGGGATCTTGGGCATGCACGCACACGCGCCCGGCGTGAGTTTTAAGCCACCGGGTCCGGGACACGAACCGCGGTCGACTACGTGGGAGTCCAGCGACATAGCCATTACGCTAACTGCTGGTTCCCAACATTTAACAGGTTTTCAAGTTGCTTCTGGAATCACTCACTCCCTTTGCTGCCTCTGAACTTCTGATGCTCCTGACGTTACCCAGGTTTTAACCCCTACTTATCTGGCTGCATTTAGACAGATTCCTAAGCTGTGTCTATCTTTAAATGTATGAACTCCAGACCAACATGAGAGCGCTCCTCCTGGAGACTTGAAGAGGGTGGTCTTAGGAAGCAGAGAAAGGGAGGCAGGAAGGCCCATGCAGGAGCTTTACTGAGCTCCTTTTTAACCCTAGAGCTTCTTTTTTTGCTTCTCTGACTCAATGGAAGGCAGTGACTATTCCAAGTGAGTTTGAGAGCATGGGGGAGGGGTTGAACTAGGGAGTCAAGGACAGGGACAGAAAAGTAGAAGGTCAAGGATCTATAGTCATTAAAGATTAAGCGAGGACAGACCTGGAGGTCAGCAAGTATCTGGAGGGTCCAAGGAATGTGCTGTCATGTGATTAACAGCAAGCAAGGATCCCTGGAACCTAGAAAGAGCAAGGTCAGGCCAAGGTCTATACTTGGCAAGGCCAGTGCTGACTGCAACCCCAGCATAACACATCATAGAAGCTATTGGTCCTGGAATCCTACTTTATTTCCCATCAAATGGTGAGTTGCAAGGCTAGGGGATACAGAAGTGACTATAGATGTTAGGAAGGGAGATTTTGCTGTTCTTGGCAGGTGTAGACTAAAGGGAGTTGGAGTTCTGGGGACCAGAATATGCGACCATTAGGAGGATGGTCCCCCTAAAGGGTCCCCTCCACATTACTGCAACCTCTAGCCCACCACTTGTTCCCAGACCCAGTCTTTCAGTATTGGCCACCAGCCCTGAGGTGTGTTATGTGGCTATCCAACAAGGCAGAGAAGTGGCAAAGCTCACTTTTGGGGAAGTCACTAGCTGGGGGTTGACACCTGTGCACCAAACTATTCTGACCTGATGAGAAGGCATGCACTGTGTGCCAGGCACATAAACCTCTTATATGTTGATCCATTTAGTCCTCAACAATGTAGGAAGTGGGCTCTCTTGGTAAGGAAATTGAGTCACAGAGTGGTTAAGCAATAGCTCCAAAATATCCAACTAGTAAGTGACAGAACAAGGATTTGAATCCAGACAATCTGGTTCTGAAGCCTGCTGTCTTAACTACTAGGCTATACTGCTGCTATTTGTCAAACTTAAGGACCTGAGGACCCAGGACCCATGCATTGTCTCATAGGTTTAGCTGTGATTACTCCTTTTCTAGTGAGTTGGCCAACATCCCTCTCTGTCACCACTCTGAGTCTTCTGGGCCTTCTTATGCAGCACTTCCAGCTTCTTCCATTTCTTCCCACCTAAGGTTATGAGGTTTGGCAAACACAAAACAAAACAAATTAAAAAAATCAGAACATCTAGTTACATTTGCACTTCAGAGAAACGAGTAATTTTGTAGTATAAGTATATAGTAAATATTTATGTGTACCCACATATATGTATATATATATAAATTATTTATTGTTTCTCTGAAATGCAAATGCAACAGACAGTCCTATATGTTCTCTGGGAGCCTCATCCCTGTTATATGAACTTTCTGCTGGGCTCATATATAGGTGAACAGATGCTGTTGTGAATAGTTTACAGAACTATTCACTTACATGGGTCTCACTGTGATTCTTCAAGAAAGCCCACCATTAGTGATTCTCTATTCAGACGTGTTTATTTAATCTTACTCTTCATTTCCTGATTTGAGGAAACAACCTCACCAATCCTAGAGCAGACAAATGTTTTATAAACCACAGACGTTTTGAAAGCCTGATATACACTGCCCACTGGTCTCATCCCCCTCCCTCCTATCATGTCTCTCTAGTTGTTCACCTTTAAAAGCAAGTTTACAGGTCAGCTTTTTTTTCTGGATTTCATTTAGGAAGAGCTAGGCCAGCTTTCTACCAAGTGTATGCTTTCTAGGTGTCCTGTGATCTCTTTTACAGATTCCATCCAGAACAGAAGTTGGACCCATTGCCCTCTGGTCCCAGGATCCTCCACAGGTGGTTTTCTAGGTGAGAGGGATTTGGCCATCATCCAGGCTTCTGGCTCCAATGCCTTTTGTAATAACAGGTCACACATACTGGCCCACATTTCTGCAATTTCACCCTTCAGAGCACTTGGGTGGTTGCCATCTGGTCAGCAGGATTTATTTATATCTGATTTGTCAATTAGGTCTATCTCATTTGTTTACCACTATGTCATCTAATATCCATGTCTTGTCTGCTTCAATGGACACTTTGAGGGTTAGGAAAGTCCCTCTAGCTTTTTTTTTCCCATCTGCTAGCAGATGTTTATTAAGGTTAGTTATAGGCTAGGTCTAGTATTAGTGGCTATGAAGGCAGTAAAGGTATAGAAGGTATGATCTCCGAGATCTCACATCTATGAGCATCAAAGAGCTCACAGTCTGATAAAGGAGATGATTGGGTTAGGAATGCTTTTAGCTGCAAGTAACCAAAAAATAAACTAAATGTGGATTAAACAAAATAGTTTACTTTTCTTTTAAAGTTAGGAATCCAGGGGTGAGTGAACACTGATAAGGGTTTAGTTTCCCAACAATGTCATTAGAAACTAGGTCCTACAGGTCCATTTTTAGCAACTGGCTTCTCATTCTGTGCTTGCTGCCTCATGATCAAAACATGGCTGTTCTAGCTCTAGCACATATTTGAGGCAGGAACAAAAAGGGAAGAAGGGTATCAATTGTTTCTATCTTATTTCTTGGGAAAAGAAAAAAGTTTTTCAGAAGCACCTATTCTCCCCAAGACCTGAGCACATCTATCAATGGAAAAATAAAGATAATAAGCCTCTTGGGAACCAGCAGTTAGTGTAATGGTTATGTCACTGGACTCTCACATAGTCGACCGTGGTTCGCATCCCGGACCAGGTGGCTGCAAACTCACGCCAGGTGTGTGTGCGTGCGTACCCAAGATCCCGAGAGGAGAATGGAGGAGAAGGGATTGTGGCGTGACCTTCCCCCCTGGGGGGTGATTTCTCGCTTTCTGTCTCTATGTCTCTCTCTGTCTGGTGAGCGCACATGCCCTATAGCGAAAATCTCTCAAAAAAAAAAAAAAGCCATAAACATGCAAATGTCACTGACAATGAAAGGAAGCTTCATTGACAAGGGAGTAGCATAGATTCAGACCCAGCAGATACTTTACTTCCCTGATTTATTTTTTTCTTGTTTTGAAAGAAGAAAATTCCTCATGAACTGAGAGTAGACATGGGACTTGAGTTGTGTCAGGAAGGTGGGATGAAATTAGACATCATTGGATTAAGGACATTCTAAAATGTGGAAATGATGGAGAAGACTAGAGATGGGGATATGTAGTTGTCTTGAAAGACAGTGCTATGGTACAGATGTTTTTGTTTTCCTCCAAATTTATGTCAAAACCTAACCTTCAAGGGGATATGACATTAAGAAATGGGACCTTTGGAGGATGATTACGTCATGAGGACTCTGTCTTTATAAATGGGATTTATGTTCTCATAAAAGGGACTTGAGGGAGACTGATTGCCCCTTCCTGCATGTTTGGGCACAGCAAGAAGTTTCCATCTATGAGGAATAGGCTCTCACCAGACACCAAATCTTCGGTGCCTTGATCTTGGGCTCCCCAGCCTTCAGCATGGTGAGCCATACACTTCAGTTATTTATAAATTACCCAGTCTAAAGTATTTTGTTCTAGCATCCTGAAGGGACTAAGGTCATGAGTACGAAGTGGTGGACTTACAGGGAGGAGGAATGGATCTACAACACTATCTGTAGGTTAATTTTGAGAAGCTGCGCTTGTATCAAAATCTGCAGCTTGCGTCATGTGCATGGAGAAGAGTGAGCACGGTGTGGGGAACAAGGTTGGCTTCAGAGGCATCATGTTGCCCAACACCAGTCTCCTGGGCTCTGAGCAAGCACATTTCTGTCCTGCTCATTTGAAAGGGATCTCGGTCCCAACTCCAGATTCTGTCTATCTTGTCCTTGTTTCTGTAGCCTACTCCTGCTTCTCAACTCTGTACTTCTCATCTCGAGAATGATTCCATTGCCATGACCACTTTGGATGTTTTTCATGCCCAAATGTTTATAATTACATTTGCTACCCAGATTTGACTTTTTCTTTTTGACTATTGACCACACTCTCCTTGCTGTCAGTCCTTGACAACTTGTTTTATGGTTGAAATCTAATGTTGGCCACTGTATTGAACTTGGCCAAGCCATTCACGTTCATTATCTCACCCTTAGGTAGGGCTCAAGAGTTTTGAATGTCAGGCAAAACATTTGTTTTTTATCAAATAGGCATGGAGTAGTCACTGCAAGCCTTGTTTGGGACAACTCAAGGGAGGAGATAGTGTCAACTACAACTATTGTGAAGTTCTCTTTGATGGCACTATTTAGAAGGGATTGGGGACAGGAGACACAGTGATAAGCAGGCTAGTTAGGAATTTGCTCCAAGAGCCTATAAAGATCTGGACTGGGATGGGGCCAGGCAGAAGAAAAATGTGGAAGCTGTATTAGTAGTACTTGTTGGGAAGTGACCACCTTGGTTAGGGTAGAGAGGAGAAAGCATAAGAAGAAGCCAATATTTCTAGCAGAAAAATTAACAAGACTAGTAGATAAGGCTCCATTGAACTAGGTTTTGCTTGTTCATTTGCTTTGTTTTTTTAAAAAAAGATGCATTTTGGGACCAGCAGATGGTGTAATGGCTATATCGCTCAACTCTGATGTAGTCAACTGCCGTTTGAGTCCTGGTCCTGGTAGCTTAAACTCATACCGGGTGCATGTGTGCATGCCCAAGATCCTGAGAGGAGAATGAAGGAGAAGGGATTACGGCATGGCCATCCCCCCCTGGGGAGGATGTCTCTCTCTGTCTTTCTGGCGAGCACACATGTCCTATAACAAAAACCTCTCAAATAAAATAAAATAAAATAAAAAGATGCATTTGATTTTTGGAAAGTTTAGTCTGAAGTGGCAGGAGGTCTTCTAAAGGGATATGTCCAATAGGCAACTGGGGAGACCGTGTGGGAGTTAAGGTCCTGCTTGGAGATGAAGACTGGAAGGTGATAGCTACAATAGGGAGAAAGGGAGTATAGGAAAGAGCAGAAAAAACCATGGACCCTCAGAGCAGGTGCTACTCGGTGTCTGAAGAGGAAGAGGTCAGAGAGGGACGTGGGAGCAGTAAAGAAACAACAGGAGAATGTTTCTTGAAGGAGAGAGTAGCCAGCAATGGGCAGTGATAAGCATCTTCCTTTGCAAGAATAAGAATTTCAGTCCTTTTGCTGGGTCCTTGTCATTTCTGAGTCCAGTCTTGGCCCTGCGATGATTACATTCTTTTTCTCCTCTCAGTTTTCTCCCTTGGGGTGCTCATTTTTACTTTGGGTGTCAGATTCAGATGCTTTTCCAAAAATCTTTAAGTCATCTCTGATTTTCATCTGCCTGCCACAATGTGTGAACTCCCCCATTCTCCCCATTCAAATATTTCTCAATTTCCAGAAGAGTTTTTTCTTTTTTTCCCTTTAATGAAGACAGAACATCGTATGTGGCTGGTTGGCTAAGAAGCACTGCTAACATTTGGTTGCCTTGTACATTTTTTGGTTTCTTGTTAAACATTTTCCTTGGGCTTCCTGAGAGACGCTGGCGAACATTCTTAAGGATTCCTGTGGACTTTTTACTCCTTTCTATTCTTAGTGCATTCTTGTATTTTCCTAGATTTTATGTCAAAGCCTCAAGTATCTAATTATGGATTTCTTTTCTCTTCTCTCAGATTGTTGGAGTTAATTTTTTGTTATAATGTTAACAACAGCTAACATTTATACAGTGCTTTACAATTTACAAAGCGTGTCACATACCTTTTTTTTAAAGTTTTATTTTCTTAGCAATCTGTGAAGCAGTTAGGTACAATTGCCCTTATTTTACACATGAGGATTCTGAAGCTCAGAGAGCTTGGGAGACACTGCTCAATCGCTAATAGAAAGGAGCCAGGATGATTTAAGATCTTTGACTCCTTTCTTTCCTTTTTAAAATAATACCAGTATTTTTTCCTCCAAAAGAGAAAAAAGAAAATACATGATCATTTGTGGAAATTTGGAAAATATAGGAAAGAATAAAGAAAGAAAGATACGTTACTGCTCATCCATTGCCCAGTAACTGACTGTGAGCACTTCATACCATTTCTTTCCAACTTATTTCTATGAATTGGCAAAATTTTATGTAATTGGAAACTACATACATCTTGATGTTAGATTCTAAATTTTAAATGTAACACTACATTGTGAACATTTCCCCCATACCAGCCAACCATTTTCAAACCTATTCTAGCATATATGAGTACTCTATAATTTATATAACCACTCCCTTCTTCTAGGCATTTTTTTCCATTCTGGATTATACAAAACCACTTTTTATGAACATCTTTATACTATAAAAACTGTTCAAATCTCTGTTTTAAGGATAAGGGTGGAATGACTGGATTAAAGAGCATATTGTTCAACTGTGTTCCACAGCTGTGCCAGTTTTTATTCCAACTAGAGGTATTTCTTTCTTTCTTATCACACTTTTGCCGCTACTGAATATTATATATGTGTATATATATATATACACACACACACATATATATTATATATATATTCTTTATCTTTTTTAAGGTTTGCCATATATATAGTGTGTGTGTGTGTGTGTGTATAATATGTATATAAAATATATGATATATATAAAATATATAGTATATCATATATTATATATATACATATATATGCATTCTTTTTCTTTTTTAAGGTTTTGCCATAGGGCACATGCATTTGCCAGAGAGAGACAGTGAGAAGAAAAGTGAAAAATCACAAAGTGAAAAAAGTGAAAAAAGAAGGGATAGCCATGTTATATAATCCCTTCTTTTCCTAGGATTTTGGGCATACACGCATACACACCTGGCCTGAGTTGCAAGCCACCAGGTCCAAGACTTGAACTGTAGTCGGTCATGTGGAGTCTAACACCTTAACCACTACAACACATGCTGGCCCTGAATATTATATTTCAACTAGTTAATATTAGGGATGAAAACAATTTCATTAATTTGTTTTGTATTTCTTTGATCGTGTGTGAGATAGAAACTTTCCCCTGTTTATTGTGTTTTTTTGCTTGAGAATCTATGGTACTTTTAATTTTGTTACTGATTTTTGAGACTTTATATGAAGTAAAGGCTCTCTAACTTCTGATGCTCCCCCATGTAGTCCTTCCACCCTTACCATGGGAGCCACCCTGGAAGGTGATTTCAGCTCACTATTGAAGGAAAGCAGTTAATTCAATCAATTTATGCTAGTGTGTAAATGACTTGTTCTCAGTCTCTCCCTACTCACCCTCTTAGGGCCTAGTACCTGGCAATGTAATAAGTAGAGATGTATGTGGGTAAGATGTGCTGTGGATAGATTTTTTTTTTTTTTTTAATTTTTATTTACTTATTTATTTTCCAATTTATTTGCATTCATTCACTGTACATCATTACAGCATACAAAATGAGATTTTCCATCCAGAGTACACTGTATATTGTCTCAATCAAGCACATCAACAAACATGTTATTATTAGCAAATGATCTTCCATTTCTTGTTTTCTGTATGTTTTGCTTTTTCCCCCCATCCTTGGTTCCCTCTCTCTTACCCTCTGCCACCTCCTGTTCTCCTCCCACACTGTCTCTGTTATCTATTTCTATACCATTTTTGTAACTCAATTTACATTCCTTCTCTAGGCATCATCACAGCACACAAAATGCGATCTCCCATCCAGTACACACTGCATAGTGACTCAATCATGCACATTACAAAAAATATAAATTTCCACTTCTAGTTGCTAGAATTAATTCCACCCCTCTTTCTGACCCTCTGTCCCTTCCCACCCTCCTCTCACACCACCTCTAGTGTCCAAAATTGTCCTCCATTCCCTTCCCACCCACATTGCATTGATCACACAATTTCCTACATAACCTGACTACTTTCAAAGGTGAGTTCCCTCGTTACTACTAAGAAAACCAGTTTTAACTTAAATCAAAGAACCGCCAAGGAACTTTGCTTAAAGCCCGGAAACAGGTTAGGATTCTGTTCAAATGGTAGGTGCATGAACCTATCAGTCTCATATACTTTTATCTTCTGTTCTGGTTCAATTTTCCTGATTAAATTCTGGGATATAGTATTCAACTCCAGACTTGTCCCTATGATTAAGTTAGCTACTTTCTCAGTTTTTGGACTCTTATTTCCATGTATCTGCGTTTAGTTTTCCTGATACAGCACATCCTTGAGAACTTCTTGGAGGTCTGGTCTGGTGCTGGTAAATTCTTTCAGGTTTTGTTTATCTGAGAATGTTCTTGTCTTTTCTTCCCACCTGAAAGATAATCTTGCCGGATACAGTATTCTTGGCTGAAACTGCTTCTCTCTTAACACTTGGAATATATTTTCCCATTCTCTCCTCGCTTTTATTGTTTCTGATGAGAGATCTGCTGTTAGCCTGATGGGATGTCCTTTGTAGGTAACTTGATGTTTTTCTCTTGCTAATCTTAGTATCTTGTCTTTGTCTGCAGTTTTGGTCAACCTGGCTATAATGTGTCTTGGAGAAGATCTTCTAGGGTTGATTCTATTTGGGGTCCGTTGTATTTCCTGGGACTGGATCTTTGAATGCCTCTCTAGGTTTGGAAAGTTTTCTTGCAGGATTTCCTGGAATAGATTATCAATGCCCTTATGGGTTTCCTCACCTTCTGGAATGCCAATTATCCGGATATTTGGACGTTTGATGGTATCCAGTACTTCTCGCATATTATTCTCAAATTTTTGTGCCATTTTCTCAGCCTTCATGGTGGATTTTTCTAGGCCAGCCATTTTCTCCTCTACATCTGAGATTCTATTTTCTGAATGATCTAGTCTGCTTTTAATGCTTTCCAGGGAGATTTTGACTTCTTGTATTATAGACTTCATCTCTAGCAGTTCCGTTTGAGTCTTTTGTAAAGTGTGTAATTCCACTTTTAGATCTTGCAGGAATTTCCTCATCTCTTGGAACTCGTCAATTTCTTTCTCCTTTCTCTTTAGCAGTTCATTATCTCTCTTCTCTTCCATCTCTGTTAGCTTAGACATTATGAATGATCTGAATTCCTTATCAGACATTTCCATGATTTTCACCGAACTGCTTGTGGATGAAGAGTTACTCTTTTCCCTAGGAGGAGAGGTATTTTCTTGTTTTCCCATGTTTCTCGTGATCCGGCGGTGATTTCTTGTCATCTGATGATTGTTGTGTTTCTTTCAAATTCTTGAGGTTCAGCCTTAATGTTCAGGAGCAAGCAGACAGAGGTGATCCAGAAACTCTTTGCTGTTCTATTGTGCTTGCTGGTGTAGCAGATTCAGTAGATAGTGGGGAATATTTTAACCCTATTAGTAATTGGATGTTTAGCTACAGTGCTCTTAGATCTGTCTAAAAACACATTGAAAGGATATTGGAGGGCGGAGAGACAAGAAAAAAGAAAACGAGGCAGAGAAAAACAATAAAAAAGGCAAAAAAATTTAAAAATTAAAAATTTGTAATTACTGTTCCTTTTTCAAAAAAAAAAATCACAAAATACAAAACCGCGTGGCGCGCTTGCGCGCCGCGCGAAAAACTGGGCCTCTTTAAAAAAAAGAATGGTAAAAAGGAAATATTACCAAAAAAAAAGGGAAGACAGAAGCAGGGAGAGACAGGAACTGAGAGACAGAGAGAGAAGGCTGGGGGTGCAGAGGGGGGCTCCCTACCGCTAGCTCGTTTGTTGGAGGCTGAATTATTAGTAGAAAGTCTTCATTCCCTTAAAAATCTAGTTCACAGTAGCCATGTGGAACCTTGTTCTGAAGGCCCGCGGCTTCTTCTCTGGATAGATTGTTGAATGAATAGACTTGTGTAGTTCCAAGAAATTAAATAGAATTAGAATGAGGTTGGAAGGAAGGAAGTTCTGGTGACATAGATTTTTAAATCAATATACTCTTTCTAATAGACTAATAGTTTCTCAAAGATAGAGTAAGCTACAACAAGCAGTAGTGAATTCTTAAACAGATATTCCTGTCTTATAGGAACTCCAGCATCATCTTAGGGACTGGAGACTCAAGTCTATTCAGTTGGATCTATTTGTTGGACATGGATAACTTTTAAGGTTTCTCCCACATTCATGGGCTCTTGAATTTTCCACAAAGACCCCCTTATTAGACCATGTTAGAGAATTTTTGTCTTTAGTCTATCTACAAGGTTCAACCCACCCACACCTTGATGGCATTTATGAAAGGCACATTGCTTAACCCGAAAACACTCTGGAATGTTTTTGTCTGCAAGTAACAGAATTCTTGAGTAAAATTGACTTAAGAAATATGAAAACTTAGTTGTCTCCTATAATGGAAAATCCACAGGCTGGTGGCTCTATGCCCCACTCCCCCACTCCTGTTGGTTTGGAGTGAATTTAGTAGACCAGTGTTGATAGGGCCATTTTTATTGACTTTGCAATTCTTTTGGTCTTTTCTTTGTGTTGCAAGATGACTGCCATAGGTCCAAGCACCTAGGTTTCACGTAACAACACCTGAGGTAGGCAGGAGGGGGAATTATCCTTACAGATTTCTCTATTCTGTTAGGAAAGAGAATCTTCCAAGGGACCAGTCTCTCACCTCATGTGAGAGGACTGGGTGACATATTTCCCCTATCCATTGAAAGTTTAGAAACATGAATATTCGGCATTTGAAACTCAGAAATTAGAAATGGGTAGAGAGTGGTTAATAGCTGGAAAAGACAGCTGTGGCCTACCACCTGGATTGGTCGGATCTGAGAGCATTGGTGTCTATTTCAGGAGGCAGGGATCGATGAGATTCTACAGTGTTGTGAGTTAGAGCCAGCAGTTCTCCAAGTCAATAAAACACCTTCGGAACGGACAGAGCTAGAGATGTAGTGGGAAGAAGTGGTGCTCAGCCAGAAAGCATGCAAGAACACTTGGGAAGAAAACACCAATCTGGGTAGTCCAGAGGCAAGGGATGAAGTGACTGAATAGGATCAAGAGAGCTAAACCTGAGAACCAAGAGCAAAAACCAGTGAGACTCAACTAGAGGAATTCCTTAGGACCTCAGCTGGCATGGAGGCTGGTTTTCAGGAACTTTCAGACACAGGTAATAAGCAGATGGTCTTGATTTAGAGACATAGGATTAAGGTATACCACTTGTGCTCAGTACGATGTTAAACAACAAAAAGATACCTAAGGCAGTCTCCTGCTTTCAGGGTGTTCCTGAAGTGTAGTGCTGCTTGACCATTTCTACAGGGAACACAGCCCATACCTGTGAGACAAAGGGGACATTTCTGTGTTAGACACATTGGTTTACGGTGAAGCACAAGCTCATGTCCTGTCTCAAAGTTCTGAGTCAAGGGAAACTCTGTTGGCAATAGCTCTTAGTCCCAGGGATAGTGCCCATCATAATCATATTCACCATAATAATAATTGTCATAGTCACCGACATTTATAGAACACTTATGATGTGCTAGGCACAATTCTAATTATTTTGCCTGTATTATTAAATCTTACAACAATTCCATGGAACAAATACATTTATTGTCATCCCCGTTTTACGCATGACAATACAGTCACTGAGAGTGAACTTTCTCAAGATCTTACCCACTGAGGAAATGATGGGGCAAGTATTCAGAATTGAGCAGCTCGATTCCAAAGCTCAGGTCAGTGTAGTGCTGCTTCCCAGCTGTCCACATCTTTCTCGGGAAAGATTCTTGTGCATCTGTCTGACAAGGTGGGACACATCAAAGTTGGACAGATGTGCTGATCCTGTGCCATGTGGTCTTGCCTTCTCTGGGCTTCAGTTTTGCATGTAGGAAATGAGGCAGTCACCTGCTACTCCCTAGATCCCTCTGGCCTGAGGTCCATGAACAGTATTCTTGAAAGCAGGGCAGCCATGGCGGATGCTTGGGAGAAGTTAAACTCCCTCTGACTCTTAAATTTTAGCTTCACTGAATGCTCACAGACACAGTGACAAAGAGCATCTAATAAAAAACTGCAAACATCTTAAATGCTGTTGACAAGAGCATGTGAGATTCCCAATGGAAGGACTGAGCTTGGGGGAAGACTTGATGGAGTTGGAACCAATATGTGTCTCTCATGATTTCTCTTCCTCAGGAAGAGGCAGGGAGTGTGAGAGGCCAGTTCATTATAACTGTATTTACTGCATTGATTTCCGTTGCTTTGATGAAGAAAACTTCCAACAGGAGATGCAAATTGCCTTGGGACCTGCAAATCCTGCTAGCTTCAACCCTGGCATTGTGAGAACAAAGCAGCCAGTGTGGTCATGGCTTCTGTAAATAGGTATCTCTGACTTTGGGGGGAAAGAGGGAGAAAAGCACAAGGCTAAAGAGGGCAGGTAATCTGGCCACGTGGCCTTAGCATTGGGTATTTTCACTGGTAAGGGTCTCAGTTTCCAAATCTATGGTCATAAAGCCCACCTCCAGGGACATGCTGCTGTGAGCCATGCAGCAGGCCTTACCAGTGACCATGAGCAGTTTGTATAACTTCTATAGCCTCAGCTTTCTCATCTGTGAAATGGGGATAATAGCAGTACTTAGTTCATAGAATTACTGTGAAGAGTAAATGAGTTACTATGTAAAGCACTTAGAACAGCAAGTACTTCATGGTAAGGTGTTACAGAAATGTTAGCTTTCTTTTTTTTTTTTGGAGAGGTTTTTGCTATAGGGAGTGTGCGCTTGCCAGACAGACAGAGAGACAGAAAGCAAGAAATCCCCCCCCAGGGGGGATGGCCATGCCGCAATCCCTTCTCCTCCATTCTCCTCTCGGGATCTTGGGCATGCACACACACGCGCCCAGCGTGAGTTTAAGCCACTGGGTCCAGGACGCAAACTGCGGTCCACTACATGGGAGTCCAGCGACATGCCATTATGCTAACTGCTGGTCCCACAGCCATTACGCTAACTGCTGGTCCCAGAAATGTTAGCTTTCTAATGTTTCCTTGCTAGACAAGAGCTTTCTAAAGGCAGGGATTTTTACTCCCTAGTAGAATACTGTGCCACAATGCCTCGCACAGCACCTGGTCTGCAACAGAAGGTCAACATGTATGTGTTAAGTATATGTAGAAAGAATGAGAGCACTTTACAAACTGGTATATGCAACATGAGAGTTTTAGTACTTTGCCGTTTCCCTTGCTGCAGCTCAGAAACTGGTCTGGTTCATTAATCTGATCATTCCTGGGCTATGGTAGTGTCAGCATCTTGGGTTCTTCAGGTTCTGAGAGACCTAGCTGCTCATAGTCACTGGGGAGGGCCTTAAAAACACAGGTCAATTGCTGGGGCCAGCAGTCGGCGTAATGGCTATGTTGCTGGACTCCCATGTAGTTGACCGTGGTTCGAGTCCTGGACTTGGTGGCTTCAATGCACACCAGGCACGTGTACATGTGTGCCTGGGATCCTGAGAGGAGAATGGAGGAGAAGTGTGGCCATCCCTTCTGTGGGGTGATTTCTCACTTTCTGTCTCTCCGTCTCTCTCTTTCTGGCGAGTGCACGCACCCTATAGCAAAAACAAAACAAACAAACAAACAAACAAAACCAAAAAACAAGACATAGGTCAATTACAAAGGAGGAGTTACTGATTTGTACTGGAGATCTACTGTCTACCTTCAGCCAGGAAACTCCTTGCTTAACTAAATCAGGCACCAGAAACTCAAAATCTCACATGGGTTGGAGAGGCAACATGCAGAGTGAAACCAGAAGGGGGTTGTTACAGTTTTGCTGAACCCCATTTAGGCTATGTTGTTTTGGAACACAGGCACTTAGCACATGAAACCCCTATGATTACCTTGACTTGCATCAGGAATTACACTCACTCATACTGTCCTTCACTGTGCTGTGCTGGTGGTCCAGGCTTGGTTTTCCCAGTTCTGACAGAGACATTGATGTAGAACAATGTGCTCCCACTGTTGGGAAAACAAAGACTCCGTCACCATGGTAAGTGGCATCCAGCTCCCAACCTCAGTGGGGCACAGTGGCAAACTGGAGAGAGAGCATGGCCACTTCTCAGCTATGATCGGTCAACACCAGCCGACGCTGTGCAAAACTGGGGCTGATGTTCAGGAGCATCCAATTTTTCAAGAGAAATTACAAATCTGGGCTCCTGGGACCAGTAGATGATACAATGGTTACGTCACTGGACTCCCACGTAGGCAACTGCGATTGAGTCCTGGACCCAGAGGCTTAAAACTCATGCCCGGCACATGTGCATGTGTGCTCAAGGTCCCAAAAGGAAAATGGAGGAGAAGGGATTGTGGTGTGGCCATATCCCCTGGGGTGGGTGAGTTCTTGCTTTCTGTCTCTCTGTCTCTCTGGCAAGCGCATGTGCCCTGTATTGAAAATCTCTAAAAAAGCAAATCTGGGTTGTTAGGTGAAGGCTCTTAATATATTGGGTTGTTGCCAAAGTCAAGACTCATTTTTGCATAGGAAAATAACCTCATAACTTTCCCCACATCCTAATATATACAGCAAATGAGAAAGAAAAGTTTTACATACCCTTGACTCAAACAAAATACCTCTGTGCCCTCATTCGGCTTGCAGCCTCCTGGTTTAGATTCTGCCAGAAGTTGGGGGAGCAGTTCACGCTCAGCTGAGGCAGCCCAGATGACTCTCAGAGCCGCCACTTCCAAGAAGAGCAGCAGCTTCCTAGAGCAGCAGCACTCTGGTCCCCATTTGCAGAGTTGTTTTTCTTTAAGCTGCTTCAAGGGCTTTTGTGTATACCCTCACACTCGATGCTATGGCAGATGAGCGAACTGAGGCTTAGAGAAATCGTGGGGCTGCCGCAAGGTCACAAAGCTACTAACAAAGAGCACTGCTGAGATTCAAACCCAGATGTGTGACACCGAGCCAGGGACTTTCTGCTCACAGTCTGTCACATCGCCACACTCGGTGTTGTCTGTGAGACGAGAGGCTGGATAGAGCATGGGTCTGGCAGACCTGGATCTTGAATCCTGTCTCTGCCGCTACAGGCCGTGAGATCTTGGGCATGCTGTTATACTTTCTTCTGAGCTATTTTCTCATCTATGTAATGGCGAGAGCAATAAAACCTGCCTCCTAGGGTTGTTCTAAGAATTATAGAAGGTGATGTGAGAAAAAGGCTTTACTCAGATCCTGGTACAGAGATTGTTCACATTTTCATCACCACGTAGCCCCCAGGACCCCAACTGTGCAGACTCCCATGCAATGGGTGGGTGGGGAATCCAGGCCTTCCCTTAAATGCTTACGGAAGGCCTGCTGTGTACTAGGTTCCGTGCCTAGTGGAGAAATACCTACTGGAGCTAGAAATGTGTCACCACACAGCTGGGGTGTGACCATGGGCCTGGATGAGCTCACTCAAGCCCTAGAAGAGTTCACTTAAGCCCTGGAATACTGGAAAGAAGAGGTTCAGACAGAAGAAATGAGCCCTGGGCCCTCCCACTGGGGGCAGCATGCAATGCTGTTGGAGAGTGAGGACCCACATTTGGAAAATGCTAGGAGCAAATCAAAAATAATGTAAACCAGGGCCCAGCAGTTAGCACAATGGCTATGTCACTGGACTCCCATGTAGTCGACTGTGGTTCAAGTCCTGGACCTGGCGGCTTAAACTCATGCTGGGCGCGTATACGTGTGTGCCCAAGATCCCGAGAGGAGAATGGAGGAGAATGGATTGTGGCATGACCATCTGCCCTGGGGGGGTGATTTCTGCTTTCTATCTCTCTGTTTCTCTCTGTCTTTCTGGTGAGTGCATGTGCCCTATAGCGAAAACCTCTCCAAAGAAAGAAAAAAAAATGTAAGCCAGAAAGTGAAAAGACAGAATGTAGAACGTTAAGAAAGAGCAGAAGGGATTAGTAGTTAGCATAATGGCTATGTCACTGAACTTTCATGTAGTCGACTGCGGTTTGAGTCCCAGACCTGGTGACTTAAACTCACGCTGGGTGAGTGTGCGTGTGTGCCCAAGATCCTGAGAGGAGAATGGAGGAGAAGGGATTGCAGTGTGGCCATCCCCACGGGTGTGTGTGTATGTGTGTGTGGGTGTGTATGATTTCTCGCTTTCTATCTCTCTGTCTCTCTCTGTCTTTCTGGCGAGCACATGCGCCCTGGAAGAAAAACCCCTCAAAAAAAAAAAAAAAAAAAAAAGAAGAAAGAAAAAAAGAGCAGACAAGGGCTTGTTCTGCTAGTTGCGGTCAAGCAGGAAGAGAGAGGCTGGAGCCAGGCTAACAATGGAGAACGTACCCAAGATTTACATGTTGCCCCAGCAACAACATCTTCAGGCTTACAGTTGTCACTAGAAAAGATTCATGGTGGCAAACAAGTCACCACCACAGAAGCAGATAACTGTGTGAACGGAGTGCTCTGTGTGTGTGTGTGTGTGTGTGTACCTTTCATTTATTTAAAACAAACAAGTTTGCAAAAGCTCACTTTGAACCGTCTGATGTCTAAATAGCATGTGCTATGTGTTAATGCAGTGAAACTCCAAGTGCCCTTAATTTGAAAATGTTAAGATCTCCTGCAGGTGTTGTTTTGGTTAAACACATTTTCCCCCCTCGGTGTAAACTGTTTTAATTTCTGGAAGTCTCCTGTGCCTGTTTCAAATGTTTGTTTTTAGGTCATTGCCAGAGTTATTAGATTTAGAAAAAAATTTATTTGCAAAGCAACCTCTGAGGTGCAGTGGTTTTTATTGGCATTAAGTGGCCTTATTTATAGGTGACCTTATTTTTATTCCTTTATTCATCATTTGTGATCTAAGGACCCACTAACTGGGGAGCACAAAGTTCCCAGTTTCTAGTACTAGAAGTTTCTAGCTGTGGAAGAACTATGAATAGAGGGAAGAGGGTGGGAGAGTTTGGGAAACAGAGAAGGAGCGACAGCCTGGGTAAGGGAGAGCAGAGGAGGGTACAGATCAACCACACACACTGGAAGAGAGTATGGTGGAGGGTAAATGCTAGAGGAGGTAGATAAGATGCTTTCAGCTGCAAATAACAGAAATATGACTCAGAGTGGAGTAAACCAGAAGATTTAACTTAGTAAGAGGGCTAGAGGACAGCCATCTTGGAGTTAGTTCACGCAGGATCCTGGTTTATTCTATCATTCTACTCCTCTGTCTTGTCTGTGTCCATGATGCCTCGTGGCCTCAACGTGGCTGCCACTTCACTCCTTTGTAAGATGGCACCCTGGGCAGTGCTCTCCTTTCCCCTTTCAACTATAGTCTTTGGGGTCCCATGCAAATGCCTCCCACTTAGTCCCCCTATGAATATGGCCTACCTTTCTTGGGACCAGCAGTTAGTGTAATGGCCATGTTGCTGAACTCCCATGTAGATGACTGTGGTTCAAGTCCTGTATCTGGTGGCTTAAACTCACGCCGGGTGCGTGTGTGTGCGTGTCCAAGATCCCGAGAGGAGAATGGAGGAGAAGAGATTGTGGTGTGGCCATCCCCCCCTGGGGGGTGATTTCTCGCTTTCTCTCTCTCTGTCTCTCTGTCTTTCTGGTGAGCACATGCGCCCTACAGCAATAATCTTTCCAAAAAAAAAGAAAAAAGGCCTACCTTTCTTTAAATGCTGGTAGTATTGGCTTGCCCCTACTCATCTAAGTGCATATGCATGGTGCTTTGCATTGGTACTTCTTGTACTTCCGAGCAGTTCTTTTGTTTTCCTTAGAAAAATCAAGAAACGAAATGCTATGAACGTAATAGAATCTTTCTCTGGTGAAGAATGAAGGTCTTGGAGTGACTCTAGAGTTCCTCCCACTGTGGAAGCCTGTTCTGATGGCTTGAGCCTGGAGGCTTGGAGGGTCAGAGATGAGAAAATATTACATCTGGAATATAGAGAGTGACTGGATAAAAACAACTCTGCTTTCATCCATGAGAGATTGACTCAGAGAGGCTCAGAAGACTTAGGAAATTTCCCAAAGAGAACCAGTGGCGTCAGGCTCTAGGCCACAGCATACATTGCATGATTTGATTAAAAGAAAAAGTCCTAGAAAATTTCTTATAAATTGGCGTGGTTCTCCCCAGTTAAGCTGGCTGGGAAAAGTTACTATTACGATATTGAGATTAGTTAGCAAGTGATGATTAATATGCTATTGTTTGTCAGTTGTTTGTGAGCATGAATTAGCTTTGTTTGACTGTGTAAGTTCTGGAGACCCTTCACTTACAGTATACCCTGTTCTCTCACATTACCTTGTGACTTGCCAGACACATAATACGTGCTCAATAAAGAACTGCTGAATTTAATTACACTCACATCCACATGCGTATCTCCTCCCCCAGATTCTTCACTAACGGACTGTGGTGACATGCTTTAATTAAAAGACTGCTGTTAAAAATGGAGCCCTGATGAGTAAGCATGGTAACATGTAATGGAGAGGAGGATTCGCTAGCTTCCAGCCTCTGAAGTTTAATCAATACTACTATGATATCATGTAATGATATTGGATACTCACCATAGGGGGAAAGCTGGGCCTCTGCAGGAAATGGAAGGAAAGACAAGGACAGTCAGCCTTGTGGGAATCTCACTGATTAAGGCCCAGAAAGGGACCTCCTTCAACTGCTTCTTTGGTCTAATAGCTTCTCATTAGGTATGCTTAATCCACTATTTACTTTTCCTTGTAAGTCTGGCTTTGAATGAATAATTGGCACTTTATTCTTTGTACAGAAGCTGCTTTATCTTCTTCTTCATCCGTTAGTGTGTCATTATCCCTATCCATCTATCCACTATGTCTAGCCATCCACTCATCCACCTCTCTACACACCCAACCACCCAACCTTTCTTTTTTTGCCATGGGGCACAAGTGCTCACTAGACAGAGACAGATAGAGGAAAGTGAGAAGTCACCCCCTAAGGGGGATGGCCATGCCACCATCCCTTCTCTTCCATTCTTCTCTTGAGATTTTGGGCATGCATGTACATGTATCCAGTGTGACTTTCAAGCTGCCAGGTATGGAACCTGAACCATGGCAGACTGTGTGGGATTCTAGCACCTTAACCACCATGCCACCTGCTGGATCCTCCTACCTATTCTTTCTAACCATTCATCCACTCATCGATCCATTCACCAATCCATCTAACCATCCAGTCAGCTGGGAGTAGCTTTTTTGTTCCAGGTATTGTTTAAAAGAAAGGTCCTACATTACCTGGTTTTCCCCACCTCATCTACTACCACCTTTGCTTTTACTCCGCTAAGTGTCATACCTGCCTGCTGACATTCTCTCTGACTAAAGGCTCTTTCATCAGCTTGTTGTATGGTTCACTCCTAACTTTCATTTGGGTTTTTATTCAATCATTCTCAGGAATATCTCACTTCCATTACATTACCCCCTTACTCTGCTACTTTGCTTTTTTTATTTTTTTAAGAATTTTTTTTTCTTTTGCCTTATGGTACATGTGCTTGCCAGAGAGAGAGAGAGAGAGAGGAAGAGAGATAGAGATAGAGATAGAAAGAGAGAGAGAGAAAGAGAAAGTGAGAAATCACCTTCCAGGGAGGATAGCCACACTGCAATCCTTTTTCCTCCTTTCTCCGTCTGGGATCTTGTGCATGCACACATCCATGCCCAACATGTGTTTCAAGCCACTGGGTCTGGGACTTGGACCATGGTCAGTCATCTGGAAGTCCAATGACATAGCCACTAAGCCATCTGCTGCCCCTGTGCTTCGATTTTCTTTGAACCACTTATGACTATAATTGGCTGTCTGTATCCACAGGTTTTGCAGCCACATGTTCAACCAACCACAGATCACAAATATTTGAAAAAGTAAAATACCCACAATAAAAAAAGACCAATACAAAAATAAAAAGTAAAGCAAAATTTAAAAATACAGCATAAGAACTTTTTGCATAAAATTTACATTGCATTATATATTATCAATAATTTGGAGATGATTTAAAGTATATGGGAGCAGGTGTGTAGGTTATATACAATTATTATGACATTTTATATAAGAGACTTAAACACCCGCAGAGTTTGGTGTCTGTGGGAGTCCTAAAGCCAACCTCCCATGGATATCTAGGGACAATTGTACTTGTTATTATAGTATTTCTTTTCTTTCTTCTTCTTTTTTTTTTTTTTCCTTCTAGGGTTGATTTTAAAAATTGTTTATGGCTAGAAAATGTGAGCACATGGATCTCCTCAGCTTGAGGAAAAAAGAACAGGCTGACTGGTAAAAGATGAACTTAAGCACTTACACATTATTGGTTCTCAGAGAAGTGCTGTAATTTAGGTGGTTTCAGGTGTCATCCTGTGAAACTCCCATTTACTACCATGATGTTGCAAGTGATCAGCTTGGCAGGTGCCAGATAGTATAACATTTTGTAGAAAATTGTAAGAGATTGGAGAAAGCTTACTTGTACATCCAGCTTATAATATGCACACACACACACACACACACACACACACACACTTACATATATACATATATACACACATATATGTATATATATAATTTAAAATTTTATTTGTATAAAGCAAGAATTACAGAATTTTTATTTATTTATTTATTTTTAGTAGAGAACTTTACATTCTTCTTGTTAAATATTTCTTTCTCTCATACTCACTCTCTTCCATTCACTCCCCTCTCTTACAGTCTCTGGTATCTACCCTTATCCTCTATACTATCATATCTTTAGATCTTTTAGTTTCTGTCATAGAGCGCAGACATTCAGTATGCATTGAGTGGGGATATACAGTGTTTATCTTTCAAAGTCTGACTCATTTTGCTTAACATTAGGCCTTCTATATTCACATATTTTGATTCAAATGATAGAGTTTCATTGCTTCTTATGGCTGAGTAATATTCCATAGTTTATATGTACCACAGTTTTTCAGTCCAGTCATCAATTTTTGGACACTTAGGTTTATTCCATGTTTTAGCAATTGTGAATAATGATGCAATAAACATGAATGTGCAAGTGTCTTTCCAACTGAGTGTTTTCCTATCCTTCATGAAAATACCAAGGAGAAGATTACTGGGTCATACCGTAGTTATATTTGTAGGTTTTAAAGGAACCTTTATGTTGTTTTCTACAGAGGTTGTACTGATTTACATTGCCACCAACCAAGAAGGTTCCTGTTTCACCATAATCTTGCTAGCACTTGTTAGTTTCTTCTTTTTCTTTCTTTCCCTCCCTCCCTCCCTCCCTCCCTTCCTTTCTTTCTTCCTTCCCTCTCTTCCTCCATCTCTATTTCTTTGTTTTTGCCATAGGACATATGCACTTGCTAGAGAGAGACAGGGACAGGGAGAGGGAAAATGAGAGTTCCCCCACCCCCTTTGGGGGAGGGAGGGAATATCCACACCACAATCCCTTCTCCTTCTCCTCCATTCTCCTCTTGGGATTTTGGGCACACACAGACACACACACACACACACACACACACGCACACACACACACACACACTATAAGACACCAGGTCTGGGGGTTGAATCATGGTCAGCCATTTGAGAGTCCAGTGTCCCAGCCACTACACCGCCTTCTGGCCTCCATTCTTTAAGTTTTTGATCCTAAACATTTTAACTAAGGTTAAATTGTATCTCACTGTGACTTTCAATTGCATTTCTCTTAGGACAAGACATATTGGGCATTTTTTTCATAAGTCTTTTGGTCATTTGCAAGTCTTTCTGGGAGAGTTGTCTAGTCAGTTCATTTACCCACTTTTAAATTGGATTATTTATTTTTTTAATAGGTGAGCTGCTTGAGTTCTGCTTGAGTTATCTATTTCTTGTCTGAGTATTTGAGTAGCAATTTGCAAATATTTTCTCCCATTCTGAGGTTTGTCTTTCCACTCTATTTCCTTTGTTGCGAAGAAGATTTTTAGCTTGATGCAAACCCACTTATCCATTTTTTGGGATTATTCCTTTGCTTTAGGGGTCTTATTTAAGAAATCTTTTCCTACTCTAATGTCTCGTATCCTCTGAGAGTTGACTGTACAATTTAAGGTTTATTTATAGATTCTCTATTCTGTTCCATTGGTCAATATGCTTTTTTGTGCTAATGTCTTGCAGACTATCCCCTATGTTTTCTACTAACAAGTAGTTTTATAGTTTGAGACTCTACATTTAAGTCTTTGATTCACTTTGAGTTGATTCTTGTTAATGGTTAGAGATAGGGGTCTGGTTTAATTTTTCTGCAGGCGGATATCCATTGTGCTGCTTTGATTGTTGCCACTTTTTAGTATATTTTGAAATCAGGTCATGATATGTCTCCTACATTATTCCTTTTTCACATTATTGTCTTGGTGATACAGAGTCTTTCATGATTCATGACAAATTTTATGATTTGTTTTCTTCTGAAGAACGTCACTGGAAATTGGATTGGAATCACATTGACTATGTAAATTAATTGGCATAGAACTGACATTTTGATTATATAGATTTTTTCAATCCAAGAACATAGAATGTCTTTTCATTTTATTTGGTATCATACTAAATTTCTTTTTTCAGTTTTTCATAGTTTTCCTTCTAGAGGTCTTTTTCTGCTTTGGTTAGGTTTATTTCTAGGTATCTTATGTGTTTTGTGGTTAGTATAAATGGGATTGCTTTCTTCAATTCTGTCTCAGTTGGTGTTCATTGTTGGTGTATAAAAATGCCATAGCTTTTTGTATATTGATTTTGTATCCTGTTACTTTACTGAATTTATATATCACTTTTAGGAATTTTTTCATGCAATTCTTTGGCTTTTTACCTATACAATCATATCATTTGTGAGTAGAGACAGTTTAGCTTCTTTTCCTATCTGAATATCTTTTATTTTGCTCTCTTGTATGATTGTATTGGCTAAGACCTCCAGTACTATGTAGGAAAAAAGTAGAGAAAATAGAAAACTTTGTATTGTTTCTGTTTTTGGTGGGAAAACTTTCAGCCTTTCACCATTCAATCAATGGCTCTGTTATTCATGTCTTTATTGTGTTGAGGGATATGCCTTCTACCTCTGTTTTGGTGAGAGTCTTGATCATGAAGGGATGTACTTTATCAAATGCTTTTTCTGAATCCATATATGTGAGTACATGGCTTTTATTTTTCTTTCTGTTAATATATTATTTTGTGAATGTTGAGCCATTCTTACATCTCTGGGATAAAGCCTACCTGGTTGTAATGTATAATCTTCTTAATGTGGTTTGTTAGTATCTTGTTAAGATTTTTGCATTAGTATTCACCAGGGATGTTGGTCTGTAGTTTTTTTTTTTTTTTTGTTAAGTTCTTGTCTGGTTTTGGTATCAAGGAGATGGAGGCTTCATAGAATGAGTTTGGGAGGGCTCCTTCTTTTTGAGTCTTTAGAAATAGTTTGAAGGGAAATAGGGTTAGATCTTTAAAAGTTTTGTAGAATTCAGAAGTGAAGCCATCTGGACCCAGACTTTTCTTTGTTAGGAGGCTATTTATTACTGATTTAGTCTCATCACTTGTTACTGATCTATTCAGGTTTTCTAGTTCATCCTGATTCAGCCTAGGTGACTTGTATATACCCAGAAATTTGTCAAATTTGTCCATCTCATCTAGGTTTTCTAGTATGTTGATATACAGCCATTCGTAGTACTCTCTCTCTCTTTTTTGTATTTCTGGTATATTGGCTGTAAGATTACCAACTTTTATCTGTTTTCTATTTTTCTTGATTGGGCTAGCTAATAGTTTGTCAGTTTTGTTTAACCTCTCAAAAAACAGTGTTTCATTTGATTGATTTTTGTACAGTTCTTTTATTTTCTTCTTCAAGTATTTATTTACATTCAATCACCACATATCATTACAGCATACACAGTGACTACAAATAAATTTTCTCATCATAAATACACTGTATGTTGGTTCAGTTAAAGATGTTTCCATATACATTATCATCAACAGATAATTTCCAATTTTTTTTGTGTGTTTCTTAAACGTTTTACTTCTTTCTTTTTCCCTTTGATTTTCTTCCCCTTTCGTATTTCTTTTCTTCTGCTCTTTTTGGAGGTTTTTTAAATTGTTGTTTTTCCAGTCTCTCTAGATGTGATGTCAAGTTATTTATTTGCCATCCTTCTGTATGTTTCTTTTAAGCACTGATGACTATGAACATCCCTCTTCTGACTACTTTTGCTGTGTCCCAAATGTTATGGAGAATGATGTGTTTTATAGGTTACAATGAATCTTTTTATTTCAATTTTAATGTCTTCAATGGTTTGAAAGTTGTTCATCAAGTAGTTTACATGTTTTTTTGTATATTTTTGCAGGATCTCTCTGTGATTTCAAGTTTAATTCCACTGTGGTCAGAGAAGATACTGGGTATAGTTTCTATACTTTTAAATTTGCAGAGGCTTGTTTTGTGCGCTATCATCAATTTTTGAAAATATTCCATGTGGAGATGAGAAAAAAGGTGTATTTTGTAGTTGTTAGGTGAAATGTTCTATAGGTCATTGGAAAAGTCATAATGTATTTTTCTATATTTTTATATGCAAAAATGTGTCATGACTTTTCCTACAACCCAATATATATGTCTGTCAGGTCTGTTTATAATATAAAATTAGATCCTGTGTCTCTTTGTTTATTTTTTGTGTCGATGACATGTCCAGTGGTGACAGTGGAGTGTTGAAATCTCTTTCGCTGTCTCTCCATTTGTCTCTGGTGAGTGCACATGCCCTATGGCAATAACCTTAAAAAAATTCCTGAAGAGCTGGTCTACTTTTGGTGACTTTTCTCAGCTTTTGTTTATCTGGGAATGATTTTATTTCTTCTTTACATTTAAAGGATAATCTTACTGGGCATAGTATTCTTGGTTGAAATTATTTTTCTTTCAGTCTTAAATATGTCTTCCCATTCTTTTCTTGCTTGAATTGTTTCAGTTGAAAGTTCTGATATTTATCTAATGGGGTAATTTTTATAGGTAGCTTGATGTTTCTCTTGTTGTTTTTAGAATATTGAGTTTGTCTTTGATTTTTACCAGTTTGGCTATGATATGCTGTAGAGAAGATCTTATGTTAAATTTATTTGGTATTCTTTGTATTTCATGCATTTGGATTTTCATATGTCTCTCTAAATTTAGAAAGTTTTCAGCTGATATATCATGAGAGATTTTCTAAACCTTTACCTATCTAGTCACCTTCTGGAATATCCATTGTGCAAATATTTGACTGCTTAATGGTGTGTAGAATTTTCCATATGTTATCCTCATTTTTTTTTTTTTTAAAGCCTACAGCACCCGGTATTCTCAGGCGGTCTCCCATCCAAGTACTAACCAGGCCCGACCCTGCTTAGCTTCCGAGATCAGACGAGATCGGGCGCGTTCAGGATGGTATGGCCGTAGACTCCTCATTTTTAATAATTAGTTTTTCATTATTTTGGGTTGCTTTGGTTAAACTGGAAGTTTTGTCTTCAAGGTCAGAGATTCTTTCTTCTGCATGGTCTAATATGCTGCCAATATTTATAAAGGAGGTTTTGATTTCCAGCACTGTATCCTTCATCTCCAGAAGTTCGGTTTGATTCTTTTTCGGTGTGTCTATCTCTTTATGGAGTTTCTCCATGTCATGGAAAGATTTTTCTCATCTCCTGGACTGATTGTCTATTTTCTCTTGCATTTCACTGAGTTTAGTTATGAAAAATATTCTGAAACATTTTCCTGACATTTCTGTGATTTCTTGTTTCATCCATTATTGGTGAGGAGCTATTATGTTCCTTTGGAGGGGGAGTATTTCCTGGATTTGTCATATTTCTTTAGGCTCTACTGTGATTTTTAGTCATCAGGTGATGTACTCACTTCTTGCTACTTCTTTGGAGTATGTTTTGTAGCTGTGTGGTTGTGCATTTCCCTATGGTGGGAATTAGTTCTGTGCCAGTTTCCCTCTTTTATTGTGGTAGCAGAGATTTGGGTTCAGATTTACATAGAGGAGTTTCTCTCCTTTTTTGCTGGGGTGAGTGTGAGGAGAGAATTCCTCCAGAGTCTCACTGTGTTCAGCTGTTTGGCTCCTATATACCCAAACCTATCTGGTCCCAAGGTGGCTGGGGGCTGAAGAGGGAAGCTAGAGTGTAAGGTGTTATCCAAAGTCATGCACTGCATGCAGTAAGGTGTACAGGCTGAGGCAGCCTCCCCCAACCCCCCACCCCCACCACACTCTAGGCTTGGCAGGGGGCTTTGGTGACGAGGGTAGGCTGGGCCACCTTGCTTTCCCTCTGCTTTTAAATGGGTGGAGGATAGGGCTGTGTCAGGAAAGGTGGCTCCACCACCTACTAATGTTGCTTTTTTTTATTGCCTACCTCCACCCCTAAAATGTAAGCTCCTCGTGAATGGGAATTTTCTCCTTCTTTGATGCTGTATCTCTAGCACCTCAAAGAGTGTGTGGCATACAGTAGATAATCAATAAATACTTATTTAATGACTGAATAATAATGGCCTAAATGTTGCCCTTCATCAATTTACAGTATATTTGGGGAGACAGGGTGATATTTAATAAGATCAGTACAATAAGATAGCCCATGGTAAAAGCCAGATAAATGGTGTTTGACCATGAGAGGACAGGATAATCATGTTTACCAGGAGTGGAGAGGTCTCAGATGGCAGGAACATTTAGATAAGGGTAGCGTAGCAGACTATGTGGCTGCTCTGCCCATATCCTCCTGGCTTACTTCCAGGCTCACTGCATCTGTCATAGACAGTGACCACAGCCATGGAAGCTTCCCACTCACCTGCTCATGCTTCAGGTTCTTTGTTTTGCTGGTACTATAAAAGCTTGTTTAGCTCCGTACAAGTTGACCAAGAGGGGTTGGAAATGAAAGGCCATGGAAGTCGGTGCATAACACACTCTACTCCCTGTCCAGTACTAGGACAACTTGGGGGTATGGTCTCTGTGGTTTCTCAGGGGAGTTGGGGAGTGAACCCAGGGGTCCAGAGCATTACTTCCCTCCCCATGAATGCAAGCTTTATTGGATTTTCTCCATTCCGCATCTCACTTCTTCCCTACCTCAGTTGTGTGTCTTGGGATCACATCTCAAATAAACCACCAGCACCCACAATCTTGTCTCAGAGTCTTCTTTCAAGAAACCCAAACCAAGATAGGAAGGGTGGGTAGGATAGAGGTATTCCAGACACCATGGAAAAATTCAGTAACCCAGAGATTTCTCTGTGGCCCTGACTCTCCAGCAATCTGTGGGACCTCCTTACTCTGTCCCTGTTGGTGCCATTGTACACATGCTCATGTGAGAAGGAAACCTTTGGTTCTTGGTGGTGAGGGAGGCAGCAGAACATAGGAAGAAGGAGAGGATCTGGGAGTCAAGAGGCCCGTGTTTCCTTTCAGCTCTGCCACTAACATATTGTGTGCCCTTAGAGAAGTCCCTCGATGTTAATAATTAGTTTTTCATTATTTTGGGTTGCTTTGGTTAAACTGGAAGTTTTGTCTTCAAGGTCAGAGATTCTTTCTTCTGCATGGTCTAATATGCTGCCAATATTTATAAAGGAGGTTTTGATTTCAAGCACTGTATCCTTCATCTCCAGAAGTTCGGTTTGATTCTTTTTCGGTGTGTCTATCTCTTTATGGAGTTTCTCCATGTCATGGAAAGATTTTTCTCATCTCCTGGACTGATTGTCTATTTTCTCTTGCATTTCACTGAGTTTAGTTATGAAAAATATTCTGAAACATTTTCCTGACATTTCTGTGATTTCTTGTTTCATCCATTATTGGTGAGGAGCTATTATGTTCCTTTGGAGGGGGAGTATTTCCTGGATTTGTCATATTTCTTTAGGCTCTACTGTGATTTTTAGTCATCAGGTGATGTACTCACTTCTTGCTACTTCTTTGGAGTATGTTTTGTAGCTGTGTGGTTGTGCATTTCCCTATGGTGGGAATTAGTTCTGTGCCAGTTTCCCTCTTTTATTGTGGTAGCAGAGATTTGGGTTCAGATTTACATAGAGGAGTTTCTCTCCTTTTTTGCTGGGGGGAGTGTGAGGAGAGAATTCCTCCAGAGTCTCACTGTGTTCAGCTGTTTGGCTCCTATATACCCAAACCTATCTGGTCCCAAGGTGGCTGGGGGCTGAAGAGGGAAGCTAGAGTGTAAGGTGTTATCCAAAGTCATGCACTGCATGCAGTAAGGTGTACAGGCTGAGGCAGCCTCCCCCAACCCCCCACCCCCACCACACTCTAGGCTTGGCAGGGGGCTTTGGTGACGAGGGTAGGCTGGGCCACCTTGCTTTCCCTCTGCTTTTAAATGGGTGGAGGATAGGGCTGTGTCAGGAAAGGTGGCTCCACCACCTACTAATGTTGCTTTTTTTTATTGCCTACCTCCACCCCTAAAATGTAAGCTCCTCGTGAATGGGAATTTTCTCCTTCTTTGATGCTGTATCTCTAGCACCTCAAAGAGTGTGTGGCATACAGTAGATAATCAATAAATACTTATTTAATGACTGAATAATAATGGCCTAAATGTTGCCCTTCATCAATTTACAGTATATTTGGGGAGACAGGGTGATATTTAATAAGATCAGTACAATAAGATAGCCCATGGTAAAAGCCAGATAAATGGTGTTTGACCATGAGAGGACAGGATAATCATGTTTACCAGGAGTGGAGAGGTCTCAGATGGCAGGAACATTTAGATAAGGGTAGCGTAGCAGACTATGTGGCTGCTCTGCCCATATCCTCCTGGCTTACTTCCAGGCTCACTGCATCTGTCATAGACAGTGACCACAGCCATGGAAGCTTCCCACTCACCTGCTCATGCTTCAGGTTCTTTGTTTTGCTGGTACTATAAAAGCTTGTTTAGCTCCGTACAAGTTGACCAAGAGGGGTTGGAAATGAAAGGCCATGGAAGTCGGTGCATAACACACTCTACTCCCTGTCCAGTACTAGGACAACTTGGGGGTATGGTCTCTGTGGTTTCTCAGGGGAGTTGGGGAGTGAACCCAGGGGTCCAGAGCATTACTTCCCTCCCCATGAATGCAAGCTTTATTGGATTTTCTCCATTCCGCATCTCACTTCTTCCCTACCTCAGTTGTGTGTCTTGGGATCACATCTCAAATAAACCACCAGCACCCACAATCTTGTCTCAGAGTCTTCTTTCAAGAAACCCAAACCAAGATAGGAAGGGTGGGTAGGATAGAGGTATTCCAGACACCATGGAAAAATTCAGTAACCCAGAGATTTCTCTGTGGCCCTGACTCTCCAGCAATCTGTGGGACCTCCTTACTCTGTCCCTGTTGGTGCCATTGTACACATGCTCATGTGAGAAGGAAACCTTTGGTTCTTGGTGGTGAGGGAGGCAGCAGAACATAGGAAGAAGGAGAGGATCTGGGAGTCAAGAGGCCCGTGTTTCCTTTCAGCTCTGCCACTAACATATTGTGTGCCCTTAGAGAAGTCCCTCGATGTCTCTGGTCCTTAGTCTTGTCACTGGCCCAAAGCATCCTTCTTGTTCTGAGATTCTATAGCAGCCTTGTGGTTTGTTTTTCTTCATTTCTCTCCCCTCACTCTCCAATTAGCTCTATTTTCCCCCTGTCTATTCCTGCAAAATCCATATCTAGGGGACCAGCTGGTAAAATACCCACCCTAGGTAAAGATAGGCGAGGCTTCATCCATGCAGTATTGTTTGGGATCCCAGAGAAAATCGTTTTCTCTATGCCTGAGGTGTCATTATTGTTAATAATGATGACATCAATCTACCTCATCAGGACCCATGAGTGCTTAACTAAGAAAAATGCCTTTGTCACTGTTAGTAAATATAAAGTGTGCCTACTCAATCAGAATGACACCCCAGACGGGTGAGTCCGTTCCCTTCCTCATACCCCAATTGCTCATTTGCAATCCTGCCCTTCTTCAAACGACAGCGTTTATTTTTTATTGATGTTTCAGCACTTTGACAAATACATTTTTCCATGAAGAGAAACATAATTAACTTAAGTCATTTATATTAATCACAAGGGGGGAAAATCATGCAAAACAGGGGTAATTTTGTACTGAACAAGGCACGTTATCTAATGAATATAGATGATGCTGATTTATGTGTTTATCCAAAAAGCATCAGTGGAAAAAAAATCCAATGCCAAACCTCACTCTATACCCCCAAAAATATAAAGGAAAAAATCCTCTAGGTCTATTTAATGATGCTTCTTAGTTTGATAGCATCCTGTTCACAAATCAAAAAATAAAATGATTTTTCAAGTATTTACAGAACTTGAACAGCAAGATAACTTCTTTTCCAGTGTGGGTGTCCTCCACATGAATCTGGAGAAGCTGGGATTACTTATTCTTGTGTACTCTAGTTTATTGTCTACACAGGTGGGCTGGTGTGGACTGCTTCTCAGTGAAACTCAGTGAAACTCTGGGAGCATTCTGAGGTTGGTCATTGTAGGGCATGCTCAGTGAAGACCTGGTCACAATGGATGGGATTTCTGAGCTGTGTTGACCAATGGAGGTAGGTCCATTTGATGGAAGGGTAGAACAATCTTCCACTGTGAATAAGAGTGGCAATGCTTCCCATTTGTGTAGCTCTCTTTACCTCACTCACTTGTGAATAGAGCAGTTGTCTGAGGATCACAGATACCAAGATAAAAGGTAAAGATGGGTGAGATAGGGATGCGTCACAAGAGTGACACCAAATCACAGAATGTTCCAGTTGAAGCCCATACACAATATAAGACCCATGCCCTCATTTTCCCATTGAAGAAACTAAAAACCAGAGAATAACAATAGTTGGCCAGGGGCCAGCAGGTGGCATGGTGGTTAAGGCACTGGACTCCCACATGGCTGTCCATGGTTTGAGTCCCAGACCTGGTGACTTGCTTTCTCATTCTCTCTCTCTCTGGTGAGCATGCATGCCCTTTAGCAAATTAAAAAAAAAATGGTAAATAAAATTAAATAAATAACTCTTAAAAAAAAACCCAGTTGGCCTTTGTTGATGCATAAGGCACAGTTTTAAGTGATTTTCATGGTTTAACCTTTGAGGTAATTCTATGAGATCGATCCTATCATTATCCCCATTTTACAGATGAGGAAATTCAAGTGCCAGGAAAGGAGGGCACTCCTGCGAGGCCCCATAGCAAGTGACTGGCTGAAGCAGACTGTAGGTTGTGGTGTTTCTAAACCTCTCATCCAGCAGTGAGGAAAGCAGGTCGTCTCTGGGTATGAAACACCCATGGGAAGCTTCTGGGCAAGAATCTGAAAGCATTTTTAGAGCTCAGCACTGTCCCTTTTCTTTTTGTTTTATGGGGTCTGTTCCCTTTGCTGTCACCAGCCATAAACATTCCTACAAAATCTCAGAGGACTGTGAGCCTGCCTCGGGGGCACAGAAGTGACAGTTTCATGAGCTATGAGATGGTGATCTGGGGGAATCTGGGTTGGACTTACTGGGCAGAGGCAGTGCGTGTGTAAGGGTGGAGGAGACACTGCCTAGGGTTCACAGAACAGAGAGGCCAGCCATGAAGCTAGCCTGGAAGCCCCAGGGCTGAGCCATAGCAGCTCTACTCACCTTGCAGTAGAGAATCTCACACAGCGACGACCGTTCCTGTCCACTCAGCAGATCAGTGGTGAGCTGGCCTGGGTAGAATCCTTGCTTTCCTTTTCCTGCTGCTATCCTGCACTGACTGAGATTTCTATCCATCCCAGACCCCCAAATAATAGTCCTGAGGGGTGGTGGACTTCAGAGTCAGCCTGGATTCAGATGCTACCATCTTACTGCATGACCTTGGAAGAACCCCCAACCCCTCTGGCCTCAGTTTCCTGTATCTCCACCCCCAGATGGCTAAGGATGAAAGGGGTCAGTGGATGATGAGTACTTAGAACACAGTTCAGCATACATAACTGTCAACTATTATTGTTATGATTATTGGAAACACCCCAAAGCCCAAGAGCACCCGTCCTTGTCAGCGATGGCACACAGGTCCTAAGCAGACACCAGGTTTGGACAGGTCTGTGACAGTGGGAAAGAGCAGGAGAGAGAGCAGGCAGGGACCTGGCCAGGGGGAAGGTTGTGGCAGCACCATCTGCTTGCAATAAGCCTCCTATGCTGACCAGGCTGCAATTTGTCTCCTGCCTGGTCTACGGCTCCTTTCGCAGGGTGCCAGGGCCCCATCCATCCTCGCTGCCTGGATGGCGGTGCTGGAGAGCACATCTGTCACTGTCTCCAGTGGCACGGATGACTGGCATGTCATCTTTGACAAATGTCTGTGCCGCCAAGCTCTGCACCGCTATGGGTACTTACAGACGCTGGAAACTCACAAACACAAACAGGCTGCTCCACACGCTGGCAAACAGGAAGGCAGACCAGGGCGACTGGATTGAGGGCTGGGGAGGGGAGGTGGCAGATGTGGGATGTGGACTGGGAAGACCTGGGCTCTGTGTCTCACTCTTCGTAATCCTTCAGGTAAACCATTTTCTCTCTCTGCATCTGGGTTTTCCCACCCATGAAGTGTGGATTAAGGCTCTCGCTGGTGTGGCAGAATTAGTCACCATTTCCACGCCTGTACTATTAGCAAGGATATGTAGCACAGGCAGCCAGTAACCCGTGTCAGACCCCTGCTTTGGCCAGG
>NW_006159716.1:3389437-3396894 GCF_000334495.1 Tupaia belangeri chinensis
TTATTTGGGTGTCAGACAACAAATGACTGTGGCTGCGGCCCAGTGTACCTTTATTTCTGAAATGGCTGGCCAGCTGGATTTGGCTCTGGGGCTCTTGGGCAGTAGTTTGCTGACCCCAGCTCTAGGTTTCCAGATCATAGGACATGATGATGAGGAAGGGTTGTTTACACTTCAGAGCGGTAATATGTGGTGTGGCTCAGACCATGGGTTCGGAGTCAGCCTGACTATGCTCCAACCCCAGCAGGGCCACTTCTGACCGGACAACCCTGGGCAAGTGACTTAACACCTCTGTACTTTCAATTTCCCTATCTGGGTAATGGGGGTAATAGTACTGTCTACTCCATAGGATTGTTGTGAGGGTCCAGAGGTTAGCCATTTGGTCAGCTGTGTAGCGAGCTTAGAGTAGTGCCAGGTACCCATGCTGGGTGGCATCACCTCTGATCACGTGCCAGAGAATGTGATCAGTAACTCCTGAGAGTCTGTTGCCCATTTAAATGGCAAGCTGGGCAGGAGCTCCTCCTTCAACTCCCCTGGTTCCAGCTTTCTCCTCTCCTCTGGCCCCTGACACAAATCCTCAGTAGGGCAGCTGCTTGCCTTATCATTAGTTCAGCAGCTCAGTGTTACTCCTAGCCCCTTAGGATGGCAGACATGGACACAGAGCAGGGAAGTAACCTCACGGTCACACAATCCTCAGGTGGCAGGTCATTTCTGTCTCCCTGGTCATTGCCCTTTCCCTTCTGTCAGCCCAGCTCTTCTGGCTTGGTGAAATGCAAGGCATCTTGCATGGCTCCCTACTGCCTGGGGCTGGTAAGCACAAGGATGAGGGGCAGCTGCTGTGGCCAGGTGCTTCCTGCCCACATGCAATCCTTGGAGTCCTCTCTGTCTATCTAGACACTTGAGCCCAGATAGGATCCTGTCTCTCATTGACCCCTGAAGGAGACTAACTTTAGGTAACAATTCCTGGCTAAAGCTGGGAGTAGATATGATGTAGAATATGTAAACAAATTACCCTTGAGTCAGGGAGCACTTGAGTTCTCTAGGAGTTGGTGCCTACTGTTTGAAACATGTGTATTGGGAAAAAGAAAACAAAAAACAAGTAGTCCAGACAGAGGGCCTGGCACTAACTAGGAACTAATGGTTCCTAATGAACATATACAGTTTCATGTGGTATCAACGTCATATAACGTCTCTCCATAATGGAACAAAAGAAACAAGATATTACAAAACAATGAAAATGAGTGAACATCTGTCCTTCCCTTCCTACTCACACAAGTGACTCTGATTTCTTTACCAATGATAACCCTACTCCTGGCTTGTTATTCTTACCTTTCAGAGAGAAATGATTAAGATACCCAACTAGTTCATCCTCTTAAGGTGGAACATTAACACTTCCCTATTATATACATGATTCTGATGCAAGAAGGCTCAACTGGCCTGGTCCTGCTTGTTAAGGGTAGGCAAAAACCCTGAAGTGAGGGCCAGTCTGTGAATCCAAGTCCCTGCTTCCTGACAGCACTCAACCTAAAACCTTTGCTTCCTAAGCTCTCTGCAAAATCCCTTAGCTCAATCCCAAACCCTACAACAAGCACTTGCTAACTCTCATTTGCTGAACTGCTCCACAGTCCCCATGGTGTAGGCTCTC
Organism: Tupaia belangeri chinensis; assembly: GCF_000334495.1. Lineage (NCBI taxonomy): Eukaryota > Metazoa > Chordata > Mammalia > Scandentia > Tupaiidae > Tupaia > Tupaia belangeri. The sequence continues at coordinate 3,391,080 of NW_006159716.1, forward strand.
CCTTGCTTTAGCAAGTCAATAAATCTTTTTTTGATGAGAAGGGTGTTCCTGGTGGTCTTGGGGCATTGAGTTTTATCAACATATTTATCAGGATTAAAATGAGGATGAATGAGGTGGAGGAGAAGTGTTAAATGGTAATGTGGTTGGGTGGAGAATAATAAAAAGCCAATCTCTAAGGTCCTCCAGAGAATCAGGTGCTTTAAATGGATTAAGTAGCGCTTATGAGATGGATCCTGCCAAGGAATATTATTTCATTACATCCTCTTAAGGTGGAGCATCAACATTTCCCTATTATAGACAGAAATGTCAGAGGCTCGGCAAGCTTAAGGAACTTGACTGCAGTGCTCCAACTTGTGAATGGTGGCTCCAAGAGCCAGAGGCCTTCTAGTCCAAGTGCTGATGTTTTGATGTAAAGCAAATTTTCATTCTATGGAGCAGGAACCTGTGCACCATCTGGGTGTCACTGCTGATAGCACCAACATGTTAAGGTGAGTGGTCTTCTCTAGAACATGCACACCAAATGGTCAGAATCAATGAAGGGGTATCTCTATTTTTTTAAAGAATTATTTTATTTTAATTGTTATTATTTTCCAATTTGACCAGAAAGAAACAGAGAGAGAGAGAGAGAGAGAGACAGACAGAGAGAGAGAGCGAGAGAGAGACAGAGAGAGAGAGAGAGAGAGAGAGAGAGAGAGAGAGAGAGAGAAAGTGAAGGAAGCCACCAGGTCTGGGACATGAACCATGGTCGGCCATGTGGGAGTCCAGCGTCTTTAACCATTATGCCAACTGCTGGCCCCATGGGGGGTGGGTATCTCTATTTTCAGAGCAGACACAACCCCTAAGGCTGGGCTTCCAATCCATCTTGTCTGAAACATGCAGCTTTCATGTTTTGCTGGTGGCTCTGTCCTGGAAGGTGGTTGGGTCTACACTAAAAGAGGAGCCCCAGTAACTTGTTCTCCTTAACTCTAATCATGGCTTCCAGCACTCCACATTTACTTTCTTCAAACATTTATAAACAGAGAATATACAGAAGGGGCAACCTAACCTCATCAACAGGTGTCTCCAACAGTGTGGTGGAGGGTCATTCCCATCTTCATGAAGCTCCTTTCCCCATCTTTGAAGAGCCACCTTTCCCATGAAATTCAAGTGGACTGTTCTCACATGAAAGGGGGAACATTTGTGGGATTGCATTGCAGAAAATGCTAATAGCAGAGGGCAGGATAAGGGGGGGAACTTTATAAGTGCCTGCTTCATGCCAACTATTGTGCTAGGTGTTTTTCGCAGGGATGGGAGCCCATCAAGGTGAATTTCCTTTCAGCAAGAGAGCTGTCACTTGGTGGCAGCTGACAGTATGAGGGTTTTGGAAGTAAAAAGATGAGTTCACCTTTAGATGAAACTTCCCTTATTTTAGGAAAATTACTAGGATAGGTGGACCCTTGGGTAGAGAACTATAAACCAGGTACAAAATAGTGACGTCACCTCAATTGTCTTTCAACAGTTAAAGAAATTTTATCTGGCCATAAACATTTTGCTGTATTTTGCTGTATTTCACCAGTCTGTACCTTTGAAGAATTAGAAAATGTATTTCCCTAATTACACAGACCTTTGAGGTTCTTGATAGTGTGATTTCAGGCTGAATAACCCAGGCTGTGGAGGTGTAGTTATCAGCTATCGTGAAGACTTTCTCTGGCCTTGGGAGTCAGCTCAGCTCAGAGAGTTTGGGCATGGGATTTCCCTGAGAAAATAATATCATCTCACTCTTGATGACCCTCAAGTGGAAATTAGCTGACTTTGGAGTGAGAAGGGGAAGGACCTCCTTTTTTTTTTCTGAATCTGAAGTTTTTTTTGGTCCTAGACTTAGGGAGGAGTCATGATTCTGATGCGAGAAGGCTCAACTGGCCTGCCACATGGTGCTTGCTAAGGGTAGGCAGAAACCCTGCGGTGAGGGTAGACCTGTGAGTTCAAGAGTAGCAATGTCCAGCAGGAGCACCGATCACCTCTCTGTGATGACCCTGTTATCCCGCAGGTGTCCTGTGAAGCTCTGGTGTTTGCTCAGAATTTGGTTACTGCAACAGGATAATTAACACCGTGTCCTCCATCAATCATTAGCCTCTTAGCTGTTCTCTAGGGTATGTGTCTACTCTAGGGGCTTCACACCGCTGCTCCTGTGTCTGGACTGTCCCTTCTCATACTCAGTGGCTGCCCCCTTTCTTCCTTAGTGTCACTTCTTATGAACACTTCCCCTGACCACGCTGCCTGAACGTCTAACACCCTATCCCTGGCTATAATTTTATCTCCTTAGCAGATATCTCTAATGTAATATATACTTTCCTTATGAATTGTTTATTGTCTGTCTCCCTCATTAGAGTATAAGCCCCAAGAGGGCAGAGGATTCTTATTTGTTTTAGTTATGGCTATAATCCTCAGGGTTTAGAACCCAGTTTGATGCTTAGAAGGCACTCAATATGTATTGCTGAAAGAATAAATAGATTTCTTCTATTTCTATTTTACTTAGAGGTTTTATTTCATCAAACATTTTCATCATTTATTGATATGACCACATGTCTTTTTTCTCTTGAATTTGCTGATGTGATGAATGACCTTAATTGATTTCCTGTTATAAATCTGTTACTAGGATTAATCCACTTGATCATAATGACATCTTGCCAGATTTCATTTGTTAGTGTTTTATTTCGAATTTTAACATTTATGTTCATAAAAATGATTGGTTTACAGTTGCCTCTTACTAAGAAATCAGTATCAGGTTTTGGTACTCAGGCAATGCAGGTTTTATAAAGGGAATTGCAGTGCTTTATCTTTTTCTATGATCTGGAAGAGTTTAATTAACATTAGAATTATTTGTTCTTTAAAGGTTACATAGAACTCAGCTGTGAAACCATCTGTTCCTAGTGCCTTTTGTAATGGTAGCTCTTTAATCACCTTCCTGGTCTCTCCTGCTGTAATTGGCCTACTTGTTTTCTACTTCACCTTGGGTCAATTTAGGAAATTTATATTTCCCTACGTAAATATCCATTTCTTCTAGATTTTCCATTTTGCCGCCGTCGAGTTGATATAGAATTCCCTTGTGATCTTTTCATCTCCAGTGCATCTATGGTTGTGTCTCCTTTCTCACTCTTAATTCTGTTTGATTTTGTTCATGTTCTTTTCCCTTTAATCAGGCTCCTGACAAACTTGCCTAGTCTCAACACTTTGAAGACATAGCCTGTGCCCACACCCATAACACATGGACGGACTACAGCCTGTAGAAGCTTGGCATGAAGCAGCTCGAGATGGTGGCGGTAGCAGGAGCACAGTGGGTCAGGGAAGGGAGGTGGATGGTGCCGATAGCTGGGGCTTTGACTCCTGGCTTTATCCTTTACTGTTTTGTGACCTTGGCAACACAGTGTGTTTCTTGGCACTCATTTTCCTTATCTGTGAAAGGGGGATGCTAGTATCCATACCTACCTTGCATGGGTAGAGAGGTGGAGGCGTGTGTGTTCAAAGTGCTTGGCACACTACCTGGAAGAGAGAGAGTGCACAAGAAACAGCAGCCATCTTTATGAAAACAGTGGAAGAAACAAGAACAGATTTTGAACTCCTTTCCTACAGGTTCTGGGGAGGAATTGTGATTCAGACACTAAGGGGAATGTGACCATCTTCTGTGGTCCCAGCAGTGACATATATATTCTTTCATTCAATCTTCCTCCAGAACCTCACTGGCTAAGACTTAGGTGGGACCTGTAAGGCTGCCAATACCTGATGATTTTTAACCCATCAAAAGTCACTTGCATGTAGGTTACCCTAATATTATTTTCAAATGACAGTCTTGGAGAGGTTAAGCAGCTGTCCTAGCATCACACAGCCTGTCAGTGGAGGATACTTTGGTCAAACCAGAGTCATATAATTCCAAAGTCCATTTGAGACTTCCTATCTGAGCATGGTCAGAAAAACCAAATATCACAAAGCCATGGCAAGGATAGGCTACACATTCAACTTGAATGAAGGGGCTAATACTGATGGCTGAGAAGCAGTAAGTGAACATCAAGGAGAAGGCTGAACAGGAAGGGGTAGGTGAGGTTCCACTGGAGAGAGATTCTAGGGTCTAAAGACCCAGTCTCCTATGCTCTGAGTGGCAACCACTGCAATTGTAATATTCTAATCATGGAGCTACTTCAGCAAGGACCCAATGGAAGGGCAGGTCTTTAGTTGCAGGACTCGGGAGTTCTTGGAAGATAGGGATCTCTACCTCTCCTATATCTTGTAACCACTTTACAAGTTAGTTTCTTAACAAATGGTCATTCATGAAAATTTTAGCTTGTTACATAAAGTACTACTCATCCAGACAGAATTTTAGAAAAAATGCTATTTGTTTGGTTTTGCCCAATATGGGCAGGAGAACATTGACTGTAATGGTCATCCATCTAGGGACCTGTGAATGATAATTCCAAGGTAGGACCCTTTAACTCTGGACTTTATAAAGATGACAGAAGGAGTTGTTGATGATATGTCTGGATTTCCACAAGAATGAATATGTCTGGATTTCCACAAGAATGAATATGTCTGGATTTCCAAAAGGAGTGTGGGACACAAGCACATTAACAAACTGATAAGGAGGGACCAGCAGTTGGCGTAATGGCTATGTCGCTGGACTCCCATATAGTTGACCGCAGTTCGAGTTCCAACCTGCTGGCTTAAACTCATTCTGGGTACGTGTGGGTGCATGCCCAAGATCCCGAGAGGAGAATGGAGGAGAAGAGATTGTGTGTGGCCATCCCTCCTGTGGCATGGTTATTTCTCACCTTCTGTCTCTCTTTCTCTCTCTGTCTTTCTGGCAAGCACATGCACCCTATAGCAAGAACCTCTCCAAACAAATAAACAAACAAACTGATAGGGATACAGAGAATTATGATTCCATCTCTTGGTCTTCCATGCTGAGCAATTAGGAAAACTCTTTAACCAGAAGGCATAAGATGTTAGCTCCACTGTGTTCTACCATGACCTGATCGGAAACTGTCCTGGGACATTGACATCCTGAATAACAACCCTCTTTCCTGAGCCTCAGCCACAGGTAGCACTCATAAAGTGTCCAAAGGACTGGGCCTTTCAGTAGATTTCCAAGGGATGGTTACCTCTCCCCAACACTCTACAAAATTTGGACACTGGTTAGTGATTGTCATGGCTGTGATTTTCAATCAGAGAGCACTAAGGGACAGTGAGATTTTGGCCTGGTATTTCTCTCTCTCTGTTTACAGGAATATCATCAACTTGGTTCTCTTTACTGGTGTAAAGGTGGTTTTTAGAGTTCAAGCCAAAAATGGACTTGTGGAGCCCAGGCATTTCTTGTAAAACCATTGTGGCTGATGTTGGGTCCTGCCAGCCCTCCTTAGCACTCTGGTTTCAGTATGGCTGACAGCTTCCCACTGCAAACACTTACTGCTCTCTGATGGAAGGCTTTCTCTCGCCATAGGAGAGTGGTCAGCTCAGGTGAGGGAAAAATTGGAAGAGTCTGGCCTATGGGGCGAGCCCTCAGCCAATGACAGATGGTACTTAGTGGATAAGTACCCCAGTTTCCTCGCCCCTAGTGGGACAACTCTGAGATGTGTTCTGTACAGTCTCCTAGAAGGTCCCAGTGGAAGGGAGCCTAGTTGTTCACAGAGGTAATCAGCTTTTTTTTTTTTAACTTTTTTTTTTTTGAGAGTTTTTTTGCTATAGGGCGCATGCACTTGCCAGAAAGACAGAGAGAGACAAAGAGACAGAAAGAGAGAAATCACCCTCTAGGGCGGGGTGGGGGGTGGGGAATGGCTATGTTGCAAAC
>NW_006159716.1:3396969-3403097 GCF_000334495.1 Tupaia belangeri chinensis
TGGGGTGCACATGCACACGCACCCGGCATGAGTTTAAGCCACCAGGTTTGGGACTCGAACCGTGGTCGACTACATGGGAGTCCAGTGACATAGCCATTACGCCAGCTGCTGGTCCCAGTAACCAGCTTTTTAACACACTCATTCCCCATCTTCATTCTCCATTGTCTTGCTGGTACTTCCTGGGCTTTCTAAATGAACTACTTGCAACCAAATCCTTGTCTGGAGGTCTGTTTTTCAAAAGCCCAACTAAAGCATGCCTTCGCCATCCTTCCTTCTCAACCCGGCAGCTCATGCATACTTGTTCATTGATTGGGTGATGCTTTGCAGATACCAGCAGGTGGCTTCCTCTCTCTTAGCTAATCTAGTCTCTGAAGGGATTCGTGGATCTGGAGAATATTAGTCAGATATGCTCATTCTGCTGCCTGAGCAAGGCTTGAGCAAACCCCGTTGAGCTCCCAGGCAATCTTCAAAGAGAGATTAACCTGGGGGAAGAATTTCCCTTCATTTGTGTCTGGACACAGCAAGGACTGAGCTGAGCACAGTGTTCTGCCTCAGCTTCCCTGCAGCTGTCGGTCCCTCAGTGCGTGTCCCAATGTCTGCATGGAGCTGCTGCTTCTCCACTCCAGCCCTTACTCAAGTGAGAACTTTTCAACATTTCAGAACTCCTGGGACGGTTCTGCCTCTTCTGTTATTCTTTTCTCAGAAGCAGTGTGCTGTGTGAATCCTCAAGTTCAAGATCTGGCTCTGCTTGGTCCCTGGTCTCTGGACTCCTGGCTCCTGTACCTACTTCCTCCTTTCCACCTTCACCTGCCCCCATATGTCTCCTTACCTTAGAACTCAGCTTTTCCTATTCACCTCCTGGCAGCTCCTCTCCACCTACGCTGCCCTTTTTGCGTTCTTCGGTGCCCCACATGTCCTGCCTTAGGGACTTTGAGCTTATCGTCCCTTTTGCCTGGAATATTCTTCCCCCTTTAAAGGAGGCTCTTTTACCTCCTTCTAGTTCTCACTTAAATGCTATTTTACTTAAAATTGCCTCCACCTCCAAAGCACTGCCCATCCTCCTTCTTTGACTTATTTTTCTTTCTAGCACTTAGGGCCCTCTGCTATTTTACTTTACTTGGTTAACTTGGTAGCAGCTAACCAGAACACAAGCTCTTAGAGAGCAGAGACCTTTCTTGTTCACTGCTGTATCACTGACGTTAGCAGAAGGTTTGGCCAGTGCTAGGTGTTCATCAGGTGTTCACTGCTAGAGTGAATGGGAAAGTGCCTGTATAATAAGCTGTGGTCATGAGGAGGTCATTCTCCTCCTCTGGATCCTGGTATTAGGGAACAAGCCTGTTTCTGCTCTTGTCGTCTGGTGCAGGAAGAGGTGCCTAAAAATACATGGGATTTCCTCAGCCTTGCTCAGCAGCATCAAGACCGAGCTTTGGCCTTCTCAGCCAAGTGGTAGTTTAGTGGGACAGAAAAAGTGACGTGGTCAGAGATGTACCTGCCTTGTTCATCTGTGGGAGTGGACCATAGAAGCAGGGATTCCTGAATCCACCGCTGAGGGCATCTGAGGTCTATACCCTACTTGCTCCAATTTAAAGTGCTTGTAACAGTGTTCTCTGCTTCAGATGAAGACACTATGTGTGTGTATGTGTGTGTCTAAAAGTACCGAACAGTTCAATGAATAAGGTCTCAGTCATATAAGCCTATATAACAATAAAAGGAACGTGGACCAGCAGATGGCATAATCGTTACATGGCTGGACTCCTACATGGTCTACTATGGTTTGAGTCCTGGACCTTAAGGCTTAAAATTCATGGTGGGTGCATGAGCGTGTGTGTGTGTGTGTGTGTGTGTGTGTTTGCTCAAGATTCTGAGAAAAAAATGGAGGAGAAGGGATTGTAGTGTGGCCACCCCCCTGGGCGATGATTTTTCATTCTTTGTCTCACTCTCTGGCAAGCACGTGTGTCTTAGAGCAAAAATCTCTCTCTCTAAAAACAAAACAAAACAAAACAAACAACTTGCAAAACTTCAGCTACTCAGCCAGCTCCCAGAACCTCCAGTCTCCCGAACTGAGAGTCTGCACTGTGCACCTGCCATCACAGCCGTGTGACTCCTTCTCTTTGGTAATGGGGCATGCCTCTCTTTCCAGGGTTCTGACACCAAGCAGCAGTGCTACCCTGAGCCCGTCCCACCTTTCCATGTCCCTTTCTCTCTGACACTGTCACAGTTGCTGCCTGGGGGTGTGAGTGGAGGCTACCTACACTCTACAGACTACATTATAATCACCTGCTTCCTGTTCTGGACCATGAGCTCCTCAAAGGCAAGAGTGGGCTAAATCTTTTTTGAACCCATGACACTTGGCACAGTTCCTGGCCCATGGTAGTGCCCAGTGTGTGTGTGTGTGTGTGTGTGTGTGTGTGTGTGTGTGTGTGAGAGAGAGAGAGAGAGAGACAGGGAGAGCGAGAGAGAGTGCATGTGTGCACATATACAAGTAAGTGAATAGATGAATAGATGAAGCCCACCTCATGGAGTCTAGGTATAAATCTGCTTTTTCTTTCTTCAGTTTATCTCCCTCTGGGTGGAAGTGGTCAGAACTACCATTTGATCCAGCAATCCCACTTCTGGGTATCTACCCAAAGGATAGGAGAACGCTCAGTCGGAAAAGTCCTTGCACATCAATGTTTATTGCAGCATTATTCACGATTGCCAAGACATGGAACCAACCCAAATGTCCACAAACTGATGAATGGATTGGAAAAGTGTGGCATATATACTCTATAGAATACTACTCAGCTATAAAAAATAATAAGACCTTGGCATTTGATAGAAAGTGGTCGGATATGGAGGATCTATTGCTGAGTGAAGTAAGCCAGGCTATGACAGAAAGATATTGTATGTATCCACTTAATGTATACTGACTATCCGCACTCTATGGTAGAGAGCGAAATATTGGAGGACATAAAAGCAGTGAAAATACTTAACGAGAAAAAGACAGTGTGGAATGGGGGGGGGTGAAGAGAAGAGGATAGAGAAAGATAGCAAGAGAACAAATAGAGAGGCAGGATGTTAGTGGGACACAGATATGGCTTATTGCCTGTTGATGATGATGTGTATAGTATTCTCAACTGGATGGGTCTGAGAAGTATTTCATGAAGGGTAAAGTATTTTTACAAGCAAAATGAGAAACAGTGATTGACTGGTTAAAAAATAATTGGAATAATAATAATAATGATCGAGAAAAAAAAGAAAAGATATTGACTGATGAAGTGGGGATTTTAATGTCTCTGTATTGACTGACATGCATGGCATTCCCTTTTGAAAAAGCAATGTAATACACTGTAAATTTATATGCAATTCAATGTAATATAAACAAGATTATGATGACAATAAAAAAAATCCCACTGAATCTCCTCTACTCCTCCTTGTTCATCCTCAGCTGGCTGGTGTCTTCCCTCCCTCCCATGCTCCACCCCATCCGTGGGGCAGAATGGCCTTTTACTGCACAGACTCTGTAGCAAAGCAGTTGGCGCTCTGCCACCAATTGACTGTGTGGCCTTGAGCCACACTTCACCTCTCAGTTACCTCCTCAGGGAGCCAAACAAGGCCTTGCACAGTGCAACAGACCACATAGTCTAGGGAATGATGCTCCTGGATCAAACATGTAGCCATCCAGCTCAGTTTTCTTTCATCAGGGTAGTAGCACTACTGTGTGGGATGACAGGGTTAGGGATGACAAACGTAAAACACCTAGAACACACAGCACCTTGCAGCTGAGCAAGCATTCAGTTAAGGGATGGTCATTCAGGTTGCTTTATTATCATCATTACTATTATTACTATGGTATATCCACACTTCCCTTCTGACTCATTGGGTGTGGCTCCCTCTAGGGTGGTGGGATATTGAGGGCTTCAATCTTGCCTCTGTTTCTCAAGTTGGGTGGTCATGTCAGCATAGATTACTTTGTCACAGGGAAGATGTCTTTATAGCCTACCTCTGATGGGGCAACCAAGGCTGTTCTTCAGTGCTTCTTACTGCCTTGGCTGAAGTGAAACGCACACATATATGCACACACTCAGAGAAGAAACATGATCGTTACTCAAGGTTTCATGATAAATATAAAAATATGGGATTGTCTGAGGGACTGGACCATAGGCTTGTGTCCAAGTAGACTTGTCTCCTTGACCCAAGAAAGAGAAAACTTTGATGCCCATTTTCTAGAAATAGCCCTTGATGATTAGTTGCTAGGATTCCAGAGTGTCCAATATTTATGCTCCCCCCTTTTAAAAAGTGCCAAAGGATGGATGTACGAGAGAGAGGAGAGAGGGGAGAGAGAGAGAAGAGAGGAAGAAAGCACCCCCAATGGAGTGGGATCGTTAACATGTTGCAATCCCCTCTCCTCCATCTCTCTGTCCTGTCAAGACTTGAGGCATGCAAACACATGTGGCCAGAGTCACAAGTGGCCAGAGTCAGGATTTGAACTGTGGTAGATATGTCCCCTTTTGATCCTTATGTAATCCCCCCTTTCCCAGTCTTGGTGTCCCAGGTTTCAGCACTCTCTGCTCCTCCAGGCAAAAGTTCCCTCTTCTGTTATCTCTCACTTGCACAGCCTTGAAGTGAGCATCCTTTAAATTTTTGCCCCTGGGTATCTCACTTATCTCACCCTAGTCCTGCCTCTATTTCTGTCTTGTCAGCTTTCACCACCTCTGGCCTAGTTTGTGAATCAAAGCTGTTCTCTCACTTGACATTGCTGAGACCGTGGCTGGTTTCTTCCCACATAAGAAAGTGGGGGAGATCATTGAGCCCAAGTAGAGTATCTTAGTTCGGAGTGCTATAACAAATATACCACTGACTGAGTTGCTTAAACAGCAAACATTTATTTCTCGTGGTTCTGGAGGCTGAGAAGTCCAAGATCAAGGTGCTGGCAGTTTTGGTGACTGGTGAGAACCCACTCCTGGTTTACAGACAGCTGTCATTGTCTCATTGTATCCTCACTTGATGGGGAGAAGGGAGAAAGAAGCAGGCTCTTTCTTGTCACGTCTCTTCTTATAAGGGCACTAATCCTATTCATGAGGGCTCCATCCTCATGACCTAATCGTCTCCCCAAGGCCTCAGCTCCTAATATTGCCACATCAGGGCTTAGGATTTTAACATATGGATTCTGGGGAAATACTAACATTCACACCATCACAGAGGGGGAGAAGCCCTTCTAGTGACACTTCCCCCTGTGCTACGGTTGGAATTATTCACTTTTTTTTTACCCCCAAGTTCCTAAATATGTAGATTATCTTGCACCACAAAGGCGGGCCTTTCTGCCAAATGCCTTATTAGATCTGCATAGGAGAATTACATCCCCTTTGCTGTCATTCCTCTGACCTTATAATCCCTAAACTGAGTGTGTGTAAGTAAGGAGAGTAGATCGCTGGCCTCTACCCATCTGAACTTCTCAGTCAGTCCTCTGCAGTAGGGTGCAATGATTAGCGTCTGACATTTCCCAGGGATGCTGGTGCTGCAGGTCCAGGGACTACATTTGAGAATCACTGAGCTAGAGAAACCTTTTCTCCTTGCCCTCAGCCTTGGGTTAAATAGCAAAGTCTAGGAATGGGCTGAGGTACAGCAGTAAAATGGGGCACTCTGTGAGGCTGACCCACAGGGGGAAGGTTCTAGGTTCATACACCGAGACCTCCCTGAGAATGCTGGGTAAGCACATGCCTATGAGCTAGGGCTGGCTGACGCTGGGGATGGACTACAGTGTCAGGACCCTGTGGGGTGCTCGCTCGCTCTCTCTCATTCACATAAGAAATAAGTAAACAAGTTTAAAAGAAAAATGACAACTTGAATCTTGTAGACAATACTAACAAGTGCTTGTAAATAATCTCTGAAAAACTAAAAACAAACAGAAGAAAAACAATACAGCTCTCTTCCTGAAGGGAAGGGAATCCTCCTTTCACATTCCCTTCAGAACCCTCTGAAGGGAGAATTCCCTGTACTGAAAACTGTGTGCTGTTGCTGGTGGTGGAGGGGAGTAGAGAAGGGTAGGTTTCCTATATTCTCATGATGATAATTGGCCCACGAAAATGCGGGCTATTTATGAGCCCTGTAATGAACAAGGCACCGTGCACAAATAGGACCAGGAAGAG
>NW_006159716.1:3403128-3407041 GCF_000334495.1 Tupaia belangeri chinensis
CGCAAAGCACACAAAAGCCCACGCATTAGGAGCACAGCGCTTCGGGTTGACAAAGGGCTTCCATGTGCGTTTTCTAATTTGACCCTTAGAGAGACCCTGTGAGGTGAGCCAGGCAATCCATCATTACCCCATTGTGCAGGTGAGGAGTCGCAAGGGGACTTAACCTTTCCGCATGTCTAGTGTGTGCCAGGCACGCTACGTATAGCAGCTCATTTAGCCCTCACAACAACCCTCGGAAATGGGTATTATTACTTTTCATGTAGTCCAGGGAGCTCGAGGCTGAGAAGTTGAATGATTTGTCAAAGGTTACGCGGTTCATTAGCAGCAGAGTCAGAACCAGATCAATTTCTTCTGACTTGCTATTCGGGGCCCTTTCTAAGACACCGTATTTTGTGTCTGTAACCAGAATAAAATTTATAACAATTCGAGTAGTTAGAACTAAAGAGAATCTTGTTCTTTCAGATTCTCTTCAGTCCCCTTTCTGATTTCAGTTTCTTCAACCTTGGATTTAGAGTCCAGGTACTATGGAGAGAGTTGGGACCAGAGAGGCTAAACTGAGCTACAGTAAGAAAAAGGAAGTAGGGCCAGCAGGTGGCGTGGTGATTAAGGATGCTGGAGTCCCACAAGGCCGACTGTGGTTTGAGTCCCAGACCTGGGACTCAATAATAACTGAAAACTTAGCAGGTTGAAAACATGTAGGTGCTCCGGCTTGCTTTCTCTCCTCTCTCGCTCTTGCTCTGTCCCTCTCTGGTCAAATTAAAATAAATACATAAGTTAAATAAAATAATTCATAAAAAAGAAAAAAAAGAAAAAGGGAGTAAGTGGAGAGGAGGTGCTTGAACGCCTTCGTGGCTGAGCAATGGCTGGTCCGTGGGTTTGGCAAGTGAAGGACTCCTGAGCGGTTGCCCAGTAAGGATTGTGAGAAGAGAGAAGGTGAAATGTCATAGAGTTTGTGGAATTTAAATGGGAGCCCTACTAATATTCTTGAAGAGATGCAGGAGAATAAATGTAAAATGACTTTTGGCTACTGGACTGCAATCATTTTTTTTCTGGAGAAGTTTTTGCTATAGGGTGTGTGCACTCACCAGACAGACAGAGAGAGACAGAGAGACAGAAAGCGAGAAATCACCCCCCCAGGGGGGATGGCCATGCCGCAATCCCTTCTCCTCCATTCTCCTCTCGGGATCTTGGGCACGCACACACACACACCCGGCGTGAGTTTAAGCCACCGGGTCCGGGACTCGAACTGTGGTCGACTACGTGGAGTCCAGTGACATAGCCATTATGCTAACTGCTGGTCCCATGGACTGCAATCATTTGATGCTGCACAGAGGATGGGTCACATGAGACCTCAGCTTATAGTAAGGTTACATATGCATATGTTTGAAGGGGAAGACGTTTGAATGTGAAAGGTAAGTTGTGAAAAAATGACTCAGTGTCAGAGACATTAAGGCTAGAAAGAGAGAGAAATAAAAGAGTCAAAAAGAAAGAAAGGGAGGGAAATTATCAGAGAAATGAACATTTACGGGTAGGCATATGGAGAGGTCTCAGGGGAACAGAAACCCAGGAGACATCTCTCTTTTCACTGCTCCCCAGGGCTCTTTACTTCTTACTGTGCTTCCCAAATGCACTGAACTCTTATGAACTATTAGAAATATTTCCCATCGCTACCCACCACTGATGCACACACACAACTGAAAAAAAGTTTTAGGAGAATAATGCTGACTCCTGTGGCCCCCAGTCAACCCCGCTCCCCAGTATTCGTACCCTTCGTAGTGCCCTCCCACCTTGACTCTGGGGTTGCCAGATGGCTGCTTCAGCCGGGGAGACACGAGTGAGGGTGATGCAAGTGAAGGCTTAGTGAGCTCTTGCATGCTGGAACTCGTCCTCCTGGAAGGTTTACCCTAGGGATGCTCCCCCGAGAATTCAGCTGTAAGCCTGTGGGAAGCCCCTTTCAGCCACACGGAGAAGCTAGTAGGAGAGGCTCCTGGCCCCAGCCGGGCCTCTAGCAGATAACCAGCACTGACTTGCCATCTGTGTGGATGAAGCATGTTGGAAGGGGTCCTCCAGCCAGGCAGCCATCCCCTCTGATGCGCATGGAGCAGAGATGAGCTGTCCTCACCAAGCCCTGACCAAATCGCAGAAGCCGGAGCACCTACATGTTTTCAGCCTACTAAGTTTTCAGTTATTATTATTATTTTTTTACACAGGAAAAGAAGATAACCAAATATCTTTAGTATATGCAGTACACCATGATATTTTTTTATTATATCCAATTCTCTTTTATTTTTCAAAATGCTGAATTGATTTCATGACCCACTAATGAGTCATGATCCAGTTTTAAAAGTACTACTCTAATTAATGGCAGATGTGCTTGCGGATAATTTGTCTTCCAATTTCTTTCTCTGTCCTGTTGCTATTGGAACCATGACATAAAAGAAATAAAGGTTACCTTGAGATGTCATCCAGTCCAGACATATGTCTCAGAAAGGGCTGCCCCAACACCATCTTGGGCTCCAGGCTGACCATCTATTCAGGAGACATTTAACTTGGGGGCAGAATTTAGCTCTTCCCTGTGCTTGGCTCTGAGTCCTGCAAGCACGATTTACAACAAAGCATGGTCCTCTTGGTGACGAATCCTGCCAGACACTGAATTCACCCCTTTTCCCACAGATGCCCATTCCTCAGCCCTGTGTCTTCCCCTTTTCTGGGTTAAGATGAAACAAGCACATGGGAGACAAGCAGTTAGCGTAATGGCTATGTCGCTGGACTCCCATGTGGTTGACCACGGTTCGAGTTCCAGACCCGGTGGCTTAAACTCACGCTGGCACATGTGCGTGCGTGCCCAAGATCCCAAGAGGAGAATGGAGGAGAAGGGATTGCGGCGTGGCCATTCCCCCTGGGGGTGACGTCTTGCTTTCTGTCTCTCTGTCTCTCTCTGTCTTTCTGGTGGGCACACAGGTCCTATAGCAAAAACCTCTTAAAAAAAAAAGAAGAAAAAAGAAACAAGTGCATGTATGTGTCACTCAGACTTCTATAAACTGTCCTACCAAACACATAATTCCTTCCTCTAATACAGTGAATCTTGAATCATGTTCCAGAGACCAAATATATCAGAACCACCTGGGGAGTTCTTGAAATGCAGAGTTTCAGACTCCAGCAGCCATATGGCCTCAAAACTCTCCGGAGAGTGGGGCTTTGAAATCTGCATGTTGGACCAGCAGGTGGCGTAATGGTTACTGCACTGAATGCCCATGTACCTGACCACGGTTTAAGTCCCAGACCTCGCAACTTAAAACTCACTCTGGGTGCATGTGTGTGTGCAGACCCAAGATCCCTAGAGGAGAATGGAGGAGAAGGGACTATGGCATGGGTATCCCCCCGGGATAAGTAAGAAAAAGGTAACTTCTTGCTTTCTCTCTCTCAATCTCTATGTCTCTTTAGTAAGTGCCCATGTCCTATAGCAAAAATCTCTCTTAAAAAAAAAAGAAAAGAAAGAAATCTGCATGCTCACAAGTTATACAGCTAGTTCTGCTAAACATTGATATGTAGGCTGAGTTATCCTGAGGGCTTACAATCTGCATCGATGCATTTCAAACTTTTTAATTTCAAATTATTTACATTTACATTTTTGTCCCCATGCATATGCACATATATATGAAAGAAACAGAAGTCTTCTCAAACTACAGAATCTACGTGTGCTGTGTTATTTTATTCATGAGAGAGAATGTGAACACATGCATGCTGGTAGGTGGAGGGAGGAGCACCCCTAGCAGGATCTCACGCAACAATCCCCTTCCCCCCAGCCCTTTGGCTTATTTGGATCTCGGGTATGCACATATCTGGTGTTTTTTTTTTTTTTTTTTTTTTTTTTTTTGGGGGGGTTTTTAAACCCCTTTGGGGTTGTAACCTT
>NW_006159716.1:3407185-3422652 GCF_000334495.1 Tupaia belangeri chinensis
TTTTGCATTTTTTGGTTTTTTTTTTTTTTTTTTTTTTTTTTTTTTCTGGTGGGTTTTCAAGTCCACTTGGGATCTGAACCTATGGTGACCCATGTGGCTTTCAGCACTGTGGTTCCGTAGGACTCTGCCTTGGAGGCTGAGGCTGCGCTGACGTTTTCCATGTTGTTTTATTTTTGTTTTTTGGAATGCTAGTTGTGACTCATTCAACTGATTCACTGATGAGTCTCACAATGCAGTTAAAAACAAACTGACCTAAGCAAACAGTTACCTATATGGTAGGCAGGGCTGAGTCCCCAGTGTGTTGTGATAATGATGATCCTTTGGAGCTGCAAGCCCAGTCCCCCCTTTCCAGGTCCCTTTGCTTCTAATGCTAAGGGTGCTTACTTTCCTGCAGCACTTCCAAACTCCCTCTCCTCAGCGCAGTAATCTGTATGAGAACCCTGGGGTGTTAAGTATGGATTTTCCCATGGCTAGATCTCCCGCAGAGCCCTGTGTAGTCTCGGGATGCAATTGGCTGCAGACTTGAAGGCTTGAAGGTTCCTCTAGGGCTCAGTTTTCAAGGGGCAAGGAGGACTAGGAGCTTTTGATTATGGGGAGAAGAAAATAGGATAGGGTAAGACATTGCAGGAGTGTGTGGGCGAACCTTGGCTCTCTCTTCACGGTGGCTGTTTTTGAGTCCTAAGGGAGCAGCAGCTGGAGTTGGGTGGCAGCATGAGGCTCTCCAAAAGGCAGAGCTGCTTCAGTACCCAGCTGCTCCTGAGCATGTGGGAGTCACCCCTGGGGACTCCCAGAGACAAACCGGAGAAGACAGTTGAGGTGGAACTTTGAGTGTCTGTATCATTACCCAGTCATTTCTGTAACTTCCTCTTGAATAAGTCTTTTTGCCTTGTGTCACTCTTGGGCTGAGAAGTTCCCCAGACTCACTGTCTGCTGTGTAAACAGTACATGTTTGTCCCTCACCAGCCTCTTTCAGGGGCAAACAGGACAACCATCTCAGGCTGAAGCAGGACTGGGGGCTGATCCAGGATGGGGGCCGCTCCTTGCTTCCTGTGTTCTGCTCTCTGGGACTTCGACATGCTTCTCAGACTTCATGCTTCTCTTCAGCCTGAAGAGGCCTTGTCTTCTCTGTCTATCCCTAGGCTTCAGCCTCTCTAGCCCCTCCATCATTCTGACATTTGAAACAGCAACAGAAATCAAAATAGATTCAAAACTGGGCCATTTATGGTGTCCAAAAAAGCCAAACTGATCCCCAAATGATTGATTCGGTGGCTGCAGCTGGGTATGGATGCAGACAGACAGCTAACGAGGTAATTTTTCTAAATGCTAAGTGTAAACAAGATAACGACTCTTCCTCGCCATGTGATTCTACGGGTTTCTCTGGGTCTTCCTCAGTGTTCCGCAGAGATCTACATATCAGTTTGCATTTCTACACTGCTATGGGTTGAATTGAGCCCCCTTCAAAATGTTATGTTGGAGCCCTAACCCTGGTACCTCTGAATGTGACCTTGTCTGGAGATAGAGTCCTCGTAGAGGTCATCAAGTTAAAATGAACTCACTGGGATAAACCCTGATCCCATATATGACTAGTGTCCTTATGACAAGGGGAAATTTTGGACATAGACATGAACATCCATAGAGGGAAGATGGGGTGTAAAGACACACAGAGCAGCTGACTATCTACAAGCTAGGTGGAGAGTCCTGGGACAGATTTTCCCTCAGAGCTCTTGTGAGGAACCAACCCTGTCAACACCCTGATCCCAGATTTCCAGGTTCCAGAACTCTGAGACGATACAGTCCTGTTGTTTAAGCCACTCAGTCTGTGGCACTGCGTTCCAGAAACCCTGGCAAATGGGCACGTATACATTTAAAAACGTCTGCTCTCCTTCCTGCGTTGGAGGAGGGTAGATGGGAAGAAGGCTGAGGCAGATTTACTGGGGTTTCAGCTACACTGGCCCTTCCAAAGCCCTGGCAGGCACCCCGCGTGATGTTTCCGCGTGGTCATATGTTTCTGCAAACTTTGCGAATGGTATTTAAAATGCAGTCAGTATGACTGCTCACTCTTCTCACTGTGAATTTCCCTCTGGCCATTTCCGTCACATCAGGTGGCCTTCGAGAGGCCATATAGTATTCTTTGAACTGGGAATGCATTAAACTGAGGCTTGGTGGGATATATTTATGGCTTGTGGTCAGTTCCACGTGGAATTAAATTTTGCAACCTATCCCAGTGTCGGAATGGCTCCCACCTACTGCCCTCTGTGTCCATTTACCTGGAGATGTGACACAAAGCTGAGGCCCAGTCTATGTCAACACACAAACAGAACTCACAGTGCCCAGCACCAGAAGTATATGGACAGTGGAGAAATACCAAGCTTTAAAATATAGAGCCTGAAGCTAGTCTATTGAAATTCTTCTAATCAGCACACGTGTCAAATTATAAGGTTAGTATTAGAAGGGTGTGACAGACATTAATGAATACATTTTTTTTTGTATCGTGCGTACATTTTCAGTGTTTGTTAGCTTTTCAGAATTTGTAATTTTTCAAGATTTTTCTTATATGAGGTATTTATTTTTGTACCTAATTTTGTGTTTATGATATTGTAGTTTCTTCCTGAAAGGGGCTCCTTAGGCCCAGCCATGGTGGTGCACATGGGAGGATGCTGCAGCTTGGCAGGCCACATGGGAGGCCTGGGTGCGACTGCATGCTCACCCTAGAACGCCGGGTGTGGTGGCGTACACCTGCCGCTCCAGCTACTAGGGAGGTTGTGGCAGAAGAATCGTGACATAGCAAGACCCTGTCAAGCAAAAGCAATAGAAAACAGCTTCTGAAACAAGCTTTGGGCCCCATCCGATTTAGATCAGGCCCTGTGTGTGAGAAATGAGGAGAGAAGGAACACTACAGAGAGCAGGCAGGAAATTAGCAGGAAGCGAAGGGGGGCATTTGGAGACACTGTGGAGAGGAAAGCAAAGGCCCAGGAGCAAGCAGGGAACAGTGAACAAAGCTTTGGCCTGGAATGATAATCCATCATATCTCTACTGTGTCTGGGTTTATCTGCAGTCCTCCTCACTGAAATACAAGTTCCATGAAAACAGGAATTTGGTTTTTCTCCCTCTGGTCACCCTAGAACACTGAACAGTGCCTGGCACATACAAAATACTCAGGAGAGAGGTACAGAAGGGAGACCTTGTGAAGACACAGGGTGAAGGCAGTCCTCTACAAGCCAAAGGGAGAGATCTCAGAAGAAGCCAATGCCTCCAACACCTTGGTTTTGGATTTCTGGCCTCTGTACTTGTAAGAAAATAAACTTCTGTTGTCTAACCCAGCGTCTCTCTTCCAAAAAAAAAAAAAAAAAAGACATTCAGAAAATATTTGCTGATGGAGAAAGGAGAAAGAGAAGAGTGATAGGACTTGAGAATCACAGACTTGCCAAAGCTGAGAAGATCTCACAAGACAATATAATTCAATGGTTTCCAGTGAGTGTGCTCCGGGCCTCTTGGGTGGGATCATTTCCAATAATATGGTATTATTTCAGAAATCCAAAGTCATTTAGGAACCATGCCCTTGCTCACTAAGTGCCAGTAACACCCCAAGTTGTAGGGACCCCTTCAGGTGGGAGATCAGCTCCCATCTGAGAATCCCCCATCTAACTCATTTCCCTCATGATATAGATGCAGAAGACAAGGTGCATGAAGGTCAAACTATTTACCCAAGGTCACGGAGCAAGTTCATGTGAGTCCTGAGACCAGAGTTTGGGATTCTAAATTCCAGCTTACTGTGTTTTATTTTGTTTGTTTTATAGCTTTATCATCTTGCTCTCATGAAAAGTCCTCCCGAAGGACTTGTAGGATGGGGCTGGGGATGACTATGGTTCGCAGAGGGCCTTGAGAATTCCCCTGCGCACCATGGGGTTGATATCACTGTGTGGGGTCTGAAGAGCCTAGACTGTGCTAGAGGAGGCAGACGGTATCTGTCTCTCCTTCACCACGCTTGCTCCTGAGCTAAGTAAGGCACGCTGCAGAGGTGAGTTTTTTAGGGGCCGATGACAAAGCACCTGACTAAGAGTCATCCCTCAAACCTTCTCAGCCTATTAAACAAGGGAAATGGATTTGAAATTGAGCACACGTCAGTACAGCTTTGGAAAATCACTTTTATTAATCAACATTCATTTTATTTTTCAAAGTTACATAATGGTGCCATAAGTTCTCATACTAAGCAAGGGTCTTGGGGCCAGTTGGAAGTAATCACTCCTCAGGCAAACCCCAAGGGAGGGCTGATGCCTTGTTTCTCAGCAAGGCTCAGGAGGCTCTCTCTAAGGGCTGCATAAATGGAGTCTTTTTCAGCTGGGACCCATTTGGTAGCTGGAGAGTATCACGTGTGAGTGCTGGAGGGAAGAACATGTCCCTGATCATCAGGGTCCCAAGAGAGTTTTTCCAGGAGAGTAAAGAAGCCAGGCCAGCAAAACTTGGCCAAATGCTTCCTCTTCCTGGTGCTGTGGAACTGGAGATTCATGGCAAGTTCAGGGTGCACAGAGACTTGGCTAGTAGGGCATCTGGGGTGGACAAACTGGACGTGGTGACTTGAAGGCCTTCTTTTCTTGGACTTCACTAGACTTGGCCAGTAGGGGATCTGGGGTGTTCAAAATGGACATGGTGACTTAAAGGCCTTCCTTTCTTAGACTTCACTGGGGAGGGATGAACCAGGGCTGTTCTCCTGCTAGAATAGGGATGTTGGTGAGAACTATATATTTCAGATTATTGCGCTATGCTTGGCACACAGTAGGAATGCAGCATAGATGATGTTCAAGTTATAGTCATTGATGGGACCAGCAGATAGTTTAATAGTTACAGCACTGGATTCCCACTTAGTTGAATGTGGTTTGTGCCCTGGATCCAGAAGCTTAAAACTCATACTAGGTGTGTGTGTGTGTGCATGCCCAAAATCCTGAGAGAAGAATGGAAGAGAAGGGATTGCGGCATGGCCATCCCCCTGGGGAGGTGGTTTCTCACTTTCTGTCTCTGTCTCTCTGGTAAGTGCATATACCCTATAGCAAAAAAAAAAACTTTCTTAAAAAAAATAAAAAAGAAAAAAGAAGTTACAGCCATTGAACCGTGGCTCCCTGGGCCCATAGATGATTCAGAATATGGGGGAAGGAATCAGTGAATTATGTAGAGGCTGCAGACAAGGCCTTCCTTAAGACATATTCAGCTCTTCCACCCAACCACAACCCCCAGAAGCCTCAGAAGAGCTTAGGGCTTCAGAGCAGGGGCAGAGTGGCTTCTCATCCCCCAGATAGCAAGGATGTGATACTCCATGTTTAGAGATTATTTATTCACTTGGCAGATATAGTCATTGCCTATCTACTATGTTCAAGGTCAGCGTGATTCAGTGCCATTTGTCCATGGGGCCACCAGTGAGGAGGAGCAAGGAGGCCTGAGAAGTTAACAAGGAGGATCCCGAGCAGAAATTGGGCATTGGAAGCTTGGGACCTTCCCATCTCTCTCATCTGGACATTTCTCTTCTCTGCTTTTGGTTCCTTCATATAAAAGCAAGAGATTGATTGAGGTAGCCCCATGGCCACCTCCAGTTCTGATATATGTTTTTATTGGGTTGTCAGAAAAGTCATGACATATATATTTTTTTTAATGAAAAAATGCATCATGACTTTTATGACAACCCAATAACTGCTGGAAGGCACGTTTGCTCATCAGAGAGAGACAGAGACAGAGATAGAGAAGGAGAAAGCACTCCAATGGGGCATGGTCACACCGTAATTCCTTCTCCATTTCTCTGTCCTATTGGGACACTGGACATACATGCACACATATCTGGTATGCTTTTCAAGCCATCAGGGTCAAGATTTGAACCAGTCAATCATGTGGGATGTGACTCCCTTAACCAGTAGGCTATGGGGCCAGGCCCATGGTTTTGACATTTTTAAGTGTCTTCTTGTGTTGCCAGTGTAGCTCCCGCCTCTGTGCTGCTCTGGATGTGGCTACTCCAGGCAGGGAGGAGGCTGCTGCTCCCCTGAGGGAAGGCATAACATGGGCAATGCTTCCTAGGACCAACATCAGAGGCTGGAAATGCATCCCTTCCCAAGGGAACATAGCCATCACTCAGTCAGCATGCACTTATCCCCCGCCCTCTGTTATCCTGCCAGCATTGTCCAGGCTTTGTGGGGGACATGAAGGCAATGACACAGGGAGCTGCTAGAGTTGAGGACACAACCATGCACACCCGAAAAAATAATCGGGATTTCTAATGACACAAGTACAAGAAAGAGGCAATGGGCTTGTGAGTGAAATCTCAGTGGGAAACACAAAGGCCCAGGTTTTTGAGTGAAGAAATGTTTATGCAGTTTCCTAGCTTTGTCCTGAAATGCATTTCTGTGTAGAACTACATTGGTGAAGCTGAGCTGCATAGAACTCACATTCTTGCATTCTCCCTTTGCGTGAACAAGGACTGAGCACCTACCATGCACTGAGGATCCAATATGGAACCCAATAGACAAAGAGCTTACCAGGAGGGAGGCCAATATTGCCAACCCCATGAAGAGACTGCCTCTTATGCCACTGTTGAAGTGTTTTGTTTCCCTTGGGGAAAAAGTGGTCATTTTCAGGAAGAAACAGCATTTTCTTAAATTACTTCCTGACAACTACTGCAAACATGACAGATGGGCAGAATAAAACAACACTGAGTTTAAATTTGAGAACTGGGTGGTCTGCTGGGTTCTCTCTCTAGCTAAGTTGCTCAATTCCAAGGCACCAAGCTCATAGCAAGACATTAAAATCTGCCCAAGCAACATTGTGAGTTACTAAGTGTAGGGAGATGTTGGGGGAAACACTCAGGTCCTAACTGTCATACCTGCTCATGCTGGGGCTCATGTTATCTGGGGGATTATCGGAACTGGAGGTGCCTAGCCAGGAAGAGATTCTTCATTTGCTCATTCAGTCATCAAATATGTGGGTCTTGACTTGAAGGACATACTGATCACTTGCTACTCAGCCGGTGGTTGGTCTTTGGGAAAAGTCAGTGTTCCTACCTCTTCTGGCTTCAAGCTTTGGAAATGGATTTGCTAAGGAAGGGGAAATTTTCAAGATAGGAAAAATGGGGAAAGTGGAGATCTGGAAATCAGAACCAGCAGGTCTTGTCTTGTCTTTTCTTTTCTTTTCTTTTCTTTTCTTTTCTTTTTTTTTTTAGAGAGATGTTTTTTCTATATGGCAAGAAATCACCCCCCCAGGGGGGATGGCCATGCTGCAATCCCTTCTCCTTTCTCCTCCCAGGATTTTGGGCACACATGCACATGTGACCAGTGTGAATTTTAAGTTGCCGGGTCCAGGACTTGAACTGCGGTTGACTATGTGGGAATCCAATAAGGTGACTATTATGCCATCCAGTGGTCCCAGAATCAGCATGTCCTGCAGGGAGAACAAGTCAAGGGATCTGGCTAATGCAGACACGCCATGTTGATAGTAAGGAGCTGTGGTGGTTGGAAGCAGGGAGCAGGGGGTGATGGTGGAGAGCCTTCCATTTAAATATGGATATTATTCTATGGCTCACTGGGAGTCACTGAATATTCCTGAGCCATATGGGGCAAAACAAACAAAGACATGTTTGAAGACAATGCATTTGCTAGCCATGGGCAGGAAAAAGAACATGGAAGCAGTTAAGTAGGCTCCTGGCCTTTGTTGTAATTCTAGGGAGAGGTCTTAGAGTGTGGGAACAAGACTGAAGAAAGGAACATGGGACAGCTGTATCCCAGGTTGTTGACCACACAGTTTAAATCTCGGGCCCAGGGGCTTGAAAAACATGTGTGGCACATGTGCATGCATGTAAGCCCCAAATCCCAGCTACGTGGAGAAATGGAGAAGGGACTGTGGCATGACCATGCCCTGTTGGGGGCTTTCTCTGCCTTCCTTTCTCTGTCTGTCTGTCTCTCTCTCTCTGGTGAGCTCTATAGGGAAACAAGAAGAAGGGGACTGAAGAAAGAAGACGGTTATGTTCAGAAGTGCAGCAGGCTGTGGTCTGCGACACAGAATGAACAGCAATCAGGCCCTGGGGCCACTTAGGCCTGACTCAGCATCTCAGCAATCATCTCCCTCATTAGAACACAGCTCTGAGTGGTGTGTCTGTGATTGTGTGTTTTTACACTCATTAATTTATCTTCACAGCGGAAGGCATTCCAGTGCTTAGTTGTGTCCTCTCTTTAGCGTTTAGGGAATAGAATGGGTGGACCACAGACCACACTTCTCCAACTTCAGCGGTGTTCCGTGAAGGAAGATGCTGGGGTCATTCGTTGTTTTGAATCACGGCTGCGTCTTCTGCAGGTTCCCTGTGCAGGAAGGCTGGAAATCAGAGATGTCTTTTTGAGACGGCTTTATAACAACCTACAAGAAACTTCTTTGTTTTACGCTTCCCTGAAAAAAAGAGCCTCCAAACCCGAACAACAGACTTAACTGCAAATCAAGACTGTCTTGCACCTGCAGGGCACAGATGCCCAGAGGGGCCCTGGACAAGCATCAGTCTTGGTTTCCAAGTCAGCAGCAGCCACCTGTCTTTGTGTCAGCTCTAGCTACAAATGCAAAATAGAACCATCCTGGTAGCGCTGGTCCCCACTCATGCCTTCTACTGCTTCTCTGCCCACTCAACTGCTCCCCAGTTTAGGCACCTTCTCCTCTGTGAAGCCCTTCATTCCAGGCCCGAGAGACCTTGTCCTCCTCTAACTCCTTGATGGCCAGACTCCTTCCTGTTTCTTCTTTTGGATATATATATATATATTAGGTTTGAGCCTATTCTTAGCCTCTTCCAATAAATTCATTGGAAGAGAAAGACGGTGTCTTACACTCACAGTGACACGTAATCTTTCATCTAAATCCAGACACTTCCAAGAGCACTGTACATGCTGCTGATGCCTGCTCATACTTCCTCGAGCCTCACCCTTCTTACTCTTTCTGACCTTTGATTACTGTGAGCCTGAGGCCTTTCTCAGTGCACGCGAGCAGGCTAGAAGGGCCTGCTAGGGGCAGCTCTCAAACAGCAAGAGATGAGGCGTTAGCAGGTGAATACTTGGCTTCCTATTGGGGACAAGGCTACACAGAATGCTCTGCATAGTGTCCCAGAGATTCGGAATAGAGTTGAGCTGGGCTGCTGATGGTGATGACCTGCTCTTCTATAGACCCTAGATTGGCTCCTTTCCTGACTGTGCTATTTGTCCACTTCCCTGCCTTACTGTAACAATAAGTCACTTGTATTCAGATCTTTGTCTTAGAGAAAATCCTGGCCAGGAAGGGTATTGTGACACTACATAAAGGTCTCTAGTCTGGTGGTGCCTAGTATAGTGCTGGGCCAGATAGCTCTTTTTGCCAAGTGATTGTATGAACGGACAAAGACTGCTCTATTGGGCCAGCTCGGTGGCCTGGTGGTTAAGACAGCTGTATCCCAGGTTGTTGACCACACAGTTTAAATCTCGGGCCCAGGGGCTTGAAAAACATGTGTGGCACATGTGTGTGCATGTAAGCCCCAAATCCCAGCCATGTGTAGAAATGTAGAAGAGACTGTGGTGTGACCATGCTCTGTTGGGGTGCTTTCTCTGCCTTCCTTTCTCTGTGTCTCTCTCTCCAGTGAACTTATGCGACTACTGGGGGGAAAATGGAAAAACGCTATTGGTGGGCCAGAGTGGTGCAGCACTAAAACTTGATGCGTTGCAAAGCAGTCCCATGTGGAAAGGTTCCTCGCTCAAGCTCAGAGACACCCTGAGTATACTGGAAACACATGTGTTGAAGGCTGGGAGTGGATCATAGCATCGAGATCCTATTAGGGGTGCTGCTTACCTTCCCTAACCTCCCTGTCTCTTTATTTGCTCATGAAAGAAGCAAATAAATAAACTATAAAAGAGTTTTAAAAAAGAACCAGCAGATGGCATAATGGTTACTGGACTCCCACATGGCCAACCATGGTTCAAGTCCCGGACCTGGCAGCTTCAAACATGCCCAGCGCATGTGCGTGTGTGCCCAAAATCCTGAGAGGAGAATGGAGGAGAAGGGATTGTGGTGTGGCCATCCCCCTGGGAGAGTGAATTTCTTGCTTCTGTCTCTCTGTCTCTCTGGCAAATGCATGTTCCCTATAATGAACATCCCTCTCAAAAAAAAAAAAGAAAAAAAAGAAAAAAGTTCTAAAGAATGCCTGATTATGCACCAGCAAGTGCATGAGAGCCAGTTTCTCATGGTACATAAAGGAACCATGCCTTTTCATTATCCCTTCCTTCTTGCTCTGGCTCTCCCAGATAATGTTTTCACAGCTTCTCTCCCCTCTCCCACCCTCTACTGCTTATGCTCCCTGATGACTTCACTTCCTGTTTCACAGGGAGCACAAAAAGCACTGGAAGAGAACCTTGTACACCTGCCGCATCCGTCTGCACGCCTGCATCTGTGCTGAGGCCTCTGCCTACATGGGCCTCTGGTCATACCTCTCAGGCTCACCCACCCACCCGCTGGATCTCTGCACTTGCTGCTCCTGTCCCCTCTCTTTGCCCAGGCTTTGCTCTTCTCACCTCTTAGAGGCCTTCCCTAGTTAACCCGCACACCTTCCTACTCTTTACCCCCTGTCCTCTGCCCAAGTTGTTTTCATAGTGCTCTTAGCCACTTGACATGCTTTTGCATTGTCTGTCTGCCTCCTTGAAATGTGAACTACACATAGGCAGACATCTTTGTTTGGTTTATTGCATTAAAACAATGTTTATGGAAGGAAGAGAAGTGGAAAGGCTGGCAGTGATTTGAGTGTAAAAAATTGTAGAATATAAAATCAGAAATGGACCTGAGACCTGATAAATTAATCAAATCCAACCTTCTCCTTTTTTTTTTTTTGGAGAGGTTTTTGCTATAGGGTGCGTGTGCTCGCCAGACAGAGACATAGAGACAGAAAGCAAGAAATCACCCCCCGGGGGGGATGGTCATGCTGCAATCCCTTCTCCTCCATTCTCCTCTTGGGATCTTGGGCACGCATGCACATGCGCCCGGCGTGAGATTTAAGCCAACGGGTCTGAGACGCAAACCGCGGTCGACTACGTGGGAGTCCAGCTACATAGCCATTATGCTAACTGCTGGTTCCCAACCTTCTCATTTTTTAGATAAGAAAGTGTAGGCGCTGAGGCTCCCTGGAAATTTGGTGAAGAGGTGAGGCTGGAGCTCCTTTCCTATTTTGGGATTAATTCCATAGTTCATTATCACCACCCTGGGGTCCTAAATCTCCAAGTTTGCGATTTTTGGTGAGCTCATCTACTCTCAGTGCTGTTGTGTGTTTATGTTTCCTGATGTGGCATTAACATCCCCAAAGAGCCAAAGCCCTGAAGATCAGGACAAGGACTTTCTCCTTTGAAAATTCCAGTGCACAAACCTTGCTTCCTGAGCTTGAGCTAGAAGTCCTGGGAGGACCCAACCTCCTGCGCTCCTCTAGTCCAGTGATGTAGTAATAGCCACTCTTTACTGAGCACCCTCCAAGTGCCAGTGGCTTAAAGCCCATTAATGCATCAATGTTGAAGCACGCCCAGGAAGGTAGGCACTGTTTCCCCACTTAATGGGTAATGACACTGAGACTCAAACAGTTGAACGACCTGCCTGGAGATCGCTAACAAGCTAGTAAGTGGCAATGCCAGGAGTCATTCTCACTACATTATGGTCAGGGAGCTGTGAGGCATGGAGCAGAAGAAAAATGTCCGGTTAGAGAACATACATTCACACCTGCTTATCCCTGATGCCTAGAGTCCTTCTGGAAGGGATAAAGATATCCTTTGAACAGGGAAAGCTCAAGGAGTCTAGAACTGAAATAGATTCTCCCCTGAGAGAGAATTTTTATCAGAGGCAGGAGAAGAGAGGACTAGGAACTGAAATTAGGCAGGGGACCCAGAGGCGCAAAGGCTTTGGGGATAGGAGAGCGGGGGCACAGAAGACAGATTCTGTCCAGTTCACCGCGGAGTTGATGGTGCAGGAGAAGTCAACATGTCCTGATGGACTGGGGAATTGGGTATCCCTGACATACCCAGAAACCAGGCCCAAAGTGCTGTCTATTTGATTTGGGATTTTAGTGATTATCATTTTCAAGCTGGACATAAATATAAACCCCCATTGAGCTGGAGCACTTTGCTTTCAAACAACTAGCCTTGCCTTTAGGATTCAACTTGGTGTCTGCTGGCTGTGAATCTCACACTGCCTCTGTTGGAGGTGTTGATTGATATGCCAAGATTTACAAGTAAGCATTGCACCTGCTTCTTCTGGACAAGATAAATGAACAGCTTCAGAGGCAACTGTGTGAAGGGAGAATTGGCCTGACTTTGTGACTACCAGGGCCTGAGTGAGGCCTGTTCTGTAAGAGCTATGCTCCTACCACACAGAGATTGAGAGAATGGACAAGGTCTAGTCCATACCTTTGGCTTCACAGACAGGACACTGAACTTGGGGGGTGTAGGGGTAGTAAAGACTTGGCTCAGGGAAACAGATGGGGTTAGAGACAGCAGTGGAACTAGAAACCCTCTATGCCTTTTCAAGGAACCTCTTTGGGTCTGGCTCCATGACCTTTTTTTGGGCCAAAGGAACATGTGTGTGACTAGATTTCAAAAAGCTTAACATTGAGGGTGTGGTCTGGACATGCAATGGTATTACAAAAGACAGGGCCCCCTGGGCAAAGGCTTTAGCCAGAAGAACACTTAGAAAAGGTTTCCATTTTTCTGAACTGGGAGAACTTAAAAGGAGAACATGAGCCAAGTCTCATGATAGCTCTTGAGACTTGCACTGGGAAGAAAGTATGGCCATTTTGGAATAAGAGAACAATGCTATCGCCTGGAAGAAAAGGAATATCTAATAAGGGAAGTGAAAAAGGTGAGCCCTGAAAGCTGTATTGGTGAGTGTTCCCCATGAGCTGCTGCCCTTGTTCAAGTCTTTATCATTTCTCCCCCAATTGCCTCTTAAAATAATTTTTTAAATTATGAAATATTTTTAAAATTTTTACTTAAAAAGTCTTTACTTATTTAACTCCATTTGTTATTATTATTATTTAAATTTGATCAGTGAGAGACAGAGAGAGAGAAAAGGAAAGCAAGAAAGCAGCCACCAGGTCCAGGACTCAAACTGCGGTTGGCTGTGTGGGAGTTCAGTGCCTTAACCACTATACCACCTGCCTGTCCCAATTATGGAAATATTTTAAAACACAGTAAAATTCAGAGAAAAACATAACATGTGCGTTCCATGATTTATATTCTGTTATTTTTGCTATTTGTATAACATATACACTATATGTCTTTATATAGCAATCTATATCTGTTCAGTCACGTGTTGCTTAACAATAGGACACGTTCTCATAAAGGCATTGTCCGATGACTTCGCTGTTGTGTAAACATCATAGATGGACAATACCAAGTGACGATTCCTCTCAATCTTTTTGTGTGGTAGGAGCATGGTTCTTACAGAACAGGTCTCACTCAGTATCGTCAATATCTCACTTGGTATTGTCAGACTTTACATTTTACCAATATGATGACTATAAAATGAAGAAATACTGTAGTCTTCATTTTAATTTCCCTCATTGCTAATGAGTTCTTCACTGCTAACATATGTTGGGTCGTCGGGAAAGCCATGATGCATTTTTTGCATAGAAAAATATGTTATGACTTTCCTGACAACCTAATGTTTAGTGGCTCTTCATGTTTTCCATCTCTCAATTGCCTGTATCTTTTTTTTTTTTTTTTTTTGAGAGGTTTTCGCTATAGGGCGCGTGCACTTGTCAGACAGAGAGAGACAGAGAGACAGAAAGCGAGAAATCACCCCCCAGGGGGGATGGTCATGCCGCAATCCCTTCTCCTCCATTCTCCTCTCGGGATCTTGGGCACGCACGCACACGCGCCCGACGTGAGTTCTAAGTCACCGGGTCCAGGACGTGAACCGCGGTCAACTACGTGGGAATCCAGCGACATAGCCATTACGCTAACTGCTGGTTCCCAGTTGCCTGTATCTTTGTCTATTTTTCTATTTTGTTTTTTTTTCCTTATTGATCTGTAAGAAATTTATGTCCTAAATATCACTCCTCGATTAACGATAGCAACCTGTCGGTCTCCTTGCTGTTGGTCTCCTTGCTTCCGGTGTCTCCACATGTCAATTTCTCTTCATCGAGGATTTTTGCCTTCTTTCCAGCACTGCATAATTGAACTTTTATGCTGAGGCATAAAATTCAGACTTGATAGGGCCTTATAGACCCTGATGATTTTGCTGGAAGCTAATTTTCCAGTCTCATTTCCTTACTATTCCTCACAGATTCCAACCACCCAAGACTAGCCCTGGTTCCTGGAATGTGCATCATGTTAATGCTTCTGAGTCTTTACAGGCTGTCCCTGCTTCCTGGAGGGCCTGGCTTTTCCATTGCCTACTGAAGAAATGAGACATTCCCTTCTAAATCCAGTTCTGATCTCAGCTCTTGGGTTAGACCCCTTGGTCCCTGGACAGAGATGACTGTTCGTTTATACCATTACCATGGTACTTTCTACCCACTGCCAGCGGTGGTTGTCTAGTAAATAGAGCTAGACATTCCTTAGCCGGAATGTGAGCCCCATTGAAAGCAATCGCTTTCCACCTTATTCAAATTCATGTTTTTGATATTAGTACATGGCAAGTACTCAATGGTTTCTGAATTTTACTTTTTAAATCCTGAGATGTTATTTAAAAGATTACAATTGTTAACGAGTAGGCAGTGGCAATAAAATTGTTTAGCTCATCCTTTCTGTCTGAAATTCACTTATTATTCCTAAAGTCTTAAACTTGATTTCACAAAACAAACTAACGAGAGATATGCAGTTTAGCTTACAAAGAGAGGGAAGACTAGGAGAAAGTCCATTGTGAATAAACACTTTTAAGTGGTTGCTTTAAGTGCTAACGTGATGCTAGACTGTAATTATGATGACAGAGCAGAGTCTGGAAGGAGACTACAGTTCCATTCTTCTCTCATTACATCACTGTTGGAGTGCTGCTGTGTCCTGAGCATCATACTAGAAAAAGGAAGGACACAGCAACTAGAGTGCCTTGAGGAGGGAGGGCAAAGAGAAGAGGAAGGAAGATCATCTACATCACCCAGGAATGACTAACAGACTAGAGGCAATAGAGGGAGTGCAAAACTGTTCTCAAATACTGTGTGCATGGAGCTATCTTTTCGAGTAAGAAACAAGATTCTCCTGTATCATTCTAAGAGGTGCAACCAGGAAGAAAACATTTATAAAGAGATAGATACCTGCCTAATAGAGTAAAAAATTGCACATCCAGAGCATTAGAAAACAGTTTAGCTGCTTTGACGACCGAGGACCTCTCCATTGGGGTATATTTAGTCAGTAGCTAGATGACCAGTTGGCAAGGGCTGATGTCCAAGGAGATCTGGCATAAGATTTTTTTTTTTTTTTGAGAGGTTTTTGCTATACGGGGCGGGTGCCCTCCAGAAAGAC
>NW_006159716.1:3422752-3433536 GCF_000334495.1 Tupaia belangeri chinensis
GGCCCGGCGCGCACCCACGCCCGGCGTGAGTTTAAGCCACTGGGCCTGGGACTCGAACCACAGTCGACTACATGGGGGTCCAGCGACATAGCCATTACGCTAACTGCTGGTCCCTGGCATAAAATGGTGTTTGAGTTTAGATTAGATAATCCATAAAGTCCTTTCTAAAGCTGGAATTCCATAACTTTATGGCTTTGGGTCAGATGGAGCTAACTCAGAGCCAAAGTCTTAAAGAATCATTGAGTCTGGTTAAATAAAATTTAATCATTGGTGGGCAGGAGACCTGACTGTTAGTCTTTCATTGCCTGTCCCCCAATTCCTCACATCATCTTAAGCAACTTTATAGAGGTGTCACAGCAAATATGCCAAGGGTGTCACCTCCACTCTCTTGGGTCTTCTCTCATCCATTCACATTGCCAGACGCTAGAAAAATGATCCTCAAATTTTAATGTACACTAGAATAATCTGGTGAGCTTGTTTATATACACTGATTCCTGGGCTCCAAGCCTGTAGCACATCAGCTGAGCTTAAGCCACTTAGCATACTGTATGCCCATGGCCCCAGGGGTTGTTCTGGGGTTTGGCATGTGAGTAAACTAGAGATGATGAAATCTCATGAGACACTTTAGGGCAGATGGTAGTATTTTCTTCTATCGACTGAGATACCATTAGGTCTGAAGCTGCCACCAGGAGGAGATTAGAAACAAAGCCAAAATGTAGAAAGATTGAGTTTGGGGAGCTGGAAAACCTTGTTCTGATACAATTTGAGCTCTGAATCCAAAAATACCTGAAGGCAGACTATTCCCAAGCTTTGTGGTTATCTGAACTAATTAATTCTGTCTTTTACTTAGGCCAATTTGAATTGAGTTTTCTGTCACCTAAAAGCTTTCCTAAGTGATCCAGACCTAAACACTATTCTTTGTTAACAGATTTGATTGGGTTGGGCTGGTGGAAGAGGTGTGCTTAATTTGTCAAACATGTGCCTTCGCAAAAGTGCATGGTTGCTGTCCAAGCCCTAATGGATCTGTATCTTTTGATCATGGATCGAGAATCCATTAGGTACCAAGCATTCCGCCGGGCTACAAGTGATAAACAGAAATAGAAGATTAAGTCTTTTCCCTTGAAGAGTTTATACTCTGCTATCCTTAAGGTAAAGTTAGCAAGATGAGATAATATGAGGTGAGTGCAAAATGAGTGAAGTGGGGGTAGGAACTTGGAGAAAAATAATTCTGTTCTGGGTCAGTCAAAGAAAATGTCATGGACAAGAGGGCTTGGGCAGAGCCTTGAAGAGGGTAAGAAAGGAGCGAAAGAGAGGATGCAAGGAGGGAAGAAAAGAAAGAGACTTTACTGAGGGCTGGAATGCCATTTCCAAGCACTTTATGTAACTATGAACAATATATGGATCACAGAGTGAAAATAAAGAGTTAGATAAAATTCCATATAATTATACCACATACTATGCTTTGGAGGATTTAATTATACAGACAGATGTGCCTGGGCAGAAAGACGAAAAAACCTAAGTGCATAGGAAAGAGACCTTTGGGGTTACTAGTACACTAACCCTATATGGTAACGATGGCATGAAACATTTCATTAGATAAATTATAGGTTGTCAAGTCATATATGTTTCTGTGGCTTTGCAGGTTAATTGCTCTGTTAATTTTTCAGCAGGGCTTGCCTTCCCTAACACTGATGGTGGATTTAATCTTCATCATCATCTTTTT
This sequence comes from Tupaia belangeri chinensis, assembly GCF_000334495.1. Taxonomy (NCBI): domain Eukaryota; kingdom Metazoa; phylum Chordata; class Mammalia; order Scandentia; family Tupaiidae; genus Tupaia; species Tupaia belangeri. Next base: position 3,424,476 of record NW_006159716.1, read on the forward strand.
TTTTTAAAAGAATTATTTTATTTAACTTTTTTTAAAAAAATTTACTTTAATTTGACCAGAGAGGGACAGAGTGAGAGAGAGAAAGAGAGAGGGGGTAATTGAGAAAGCAAGGTGCCAGGTCTGGGACTCAAACCACGGTTGGCCATGTGGGACTCCAGTGCCCTTAACCACAATACCACCACCATCATTGTCTTCTCACTTGCCTAGGAAAACTGGGGTAGAGTTAACCCTGGAGTATGCTCTGTGCTCATTCCTGTTTTGGGAATGAGGTTTATAAGGGTCATATTATTGGGCCTGCTCTTTTGCTTCTAGGACCTGGGCAGCCTCCACTTCCCACCACTACTGAGAACCCTGGGACAGCCCCTAAAATGAATCCTTTCCAGTCTTTTGCCCAGTGACCTGAAATCATGGTGCTGATTAGTTCTGTACTTATTCCATATATAACACTGGCAGACCCTTGATTTACTTGTTTTTGTTCTACCTATACAACTAAGTCACAAGATCCTTGGAGAAAAAGAGCCTTTTTTTTTTTTTTTTTTTTGTGAAACTGATGTCCATTACCCTTCCCTACTCTAAACCTCACCTAGAGCTTTGCACATTGTAGCACTCAGTATGAAGCTTGTTAAACATATGGGTCTGTCTAATTTTGCCACTATAGTTTGGAAATGTGTCTTACTCTTGGCTGATGAGAATTACACCAAGAGTCTGGATCATGGTGGACCAGGTCTTTATCTTTCGTCTGGGTCACCTTGCTACCTCCAGGTGGGCACTTGGAAGTCTCCACTCTCTCGGAGTCTTCCTCTTCTGTAATTGTCCTTGGGTCCATATTTCAGTTTCTGCTACTCCTTGAATGTCTTTTTCCCCTGGATCATTGTCATGTTCTTCAGGGTTCAGTTCCTGAAAGACTAACAAGGCATTCCTACTCATCTGCCAAGCAATTAGACTAAAAGATACCATTCCTATCTGGTGAGTCTAGGGAAGAGCACATCTTTAAAGAGCACATCAAAAGGGTTATGGAGGGTATCTAGTGGCTCCCCTAGGCAAATGGTCACCTCTGTAACAGTCTATCTCTGGTGCTTAAATTTAATCTTTTGGAATGAAGGCATGTTTCATGTTAAACTAAGACTTCTGTCACCTGTAATGTAAGCTATTATTGTATATTATGATTATTTTTAGAATTATTTATTTAATTTTATTTATTTATTATTATTATTATTTTAAATTTGACCAGAGAAAGGGAGAATGGAAAAGCAAGCCACCAGGTTCAGGACTCAAACAATGGTCCTCCATGTGGGAGTCCAGCCACCATGCCACCTGCTAACTCCTGTGTATTACTATTTTATGTGAATGAGTTTATATGGGCCTTCAAGTGTGCAGATGATGAGAGGAATGGAGAACTAACTAGGATACACTTGATGGAATGGAACATTGCAAAGACTCAGAGTGGGGTAAGGATACCAGGGCCACGGAAGTCACAGAGGGTGAGGAGGAGGTGTGAGCAGGGAGAATGTGAAGCAGTATTCTTAGTGTTAGTCCTGAGTTTGGAGTGAGGCGAGTACTTGAACCACGGGATCTGGATCGATGAGCTTCATTTGTGCTTTCCTTCTCTTATTCAACACACATTAACTGAGTGGGTAATACTTAAGGTGGATCATGTATCAGCCGAATGGTAGCATTTTTAGGGTGAAAGAGGCATTAGGGTCTTTAAAGAGTTCATGTAAAATGCATATTATGAAAATACTATGCATGGAGTTCAAGATTTTTTTGTCACTGAAATAAACTCATACTAACTTGTGATAGCATGTCTGAAAAGGATTTAGTTTGAGGCACTCAGAAAGATGTCATCAATTTGAAAAGAGTCGTCCCTACAGGGGGTCAACATGTGGCATAGTGGTTATATCGCTGGATCCCATGTGGTTGGCTGAAGTTTGAGTCCCAGGCCCAGTGGCTTGAAAAACTCATGCAAGGCGCATGTGTGTGTGTGTAACCATGATCCCAGGAGAAAAGAACGGTGGAGAAGGGATTGTGGCATGGCCATTCCCGCTGGGTGTGATTTTTCACGGTCTGTCTTTCTCTCTCTTTCTCTTTCTGGTGAGTACATGCATCCTATGGCAAAAACTTCTTAGCAAAATAAAAAGAAAGAAAAGAACTCCTGTATAAATGTTATGTTAAGAGCAAAAAGGCAGGCACAGGAAGAAATACCACATGTTCTTCCTCAAACGTGGAGATGGACAAAAATGACCTCATAGAAGTAGAGAGGCAAAGAATACTACTAGAGACTGAGAAAGTTGGGGGTAGGAAATCGAGGTATATTGACTCTGGAAACAACATTACCGAGAGATAAGGGGAACACTTTCTAGTGTTATAAAATATGGCAGGGAGAATATAATTAACAACGATTACTGTATATCTCTAAGTAACTAAAAAAGAGAATTTTGAATATTCCCCAAAATGATGACAAATGGCTGAGATAATAGGTATACTAATTGCCATAATTTAATCATACACATTGTATTCGTGGACTGAAAAATCACATGGCACACCCACACACATGCACAATTATTACGTATTTTTAAAAAAAGCTATAATAAAGAGCCTTTACCAGTACAACATGAATTCTCTTGCAACTAAAGCAAGAACACACATCAGATGTATGGTGAAGCTTGGTGGCAGAGTGCTGAAATCATGGATGCTTTGCAAAGCTTGTGGGGTGATGCCCCAAAGAAATCAGTAGTTTACAAATGGGTAACTTGTTTTAGAAAGGGATGAGATGATGTTGAAGATAACACTCATGGCAGACCACCCACATCTATCTGTGAGGAAAAAAGTGAATTTTGTTCGTGCCCTAATTGAAGAGGCCCAACGATTAGCAGCAGAAACAATAGCCAACACTGCAGACATCTCAATTAATCTTTCACAATTCTTTTTGTAAAAAAAAAAAAAATTATTTAACTATTATTTATTTATTTATTTACTTATTTTAATTTGACCAGAGAGGGACAGAGCAAGAGAGAGAGGTCCAGGACTTGAACTGTTGTCAGCCATGTGGGAGTCCAGTGTCCTTAAACCATCTGCTGGCCCCAATCTTACACAATTCTGACTGAAAAATTATAAGTGAGCAAACTTTCTTTCTTTCTTTCTTTCTTTTTTTTTTTTGGAGAGGTTTTTGCTATAGGGTGCATGCGCTCACCAGAAAGACAGACAAAGAGAGACAGAAAACGAAAAATCACCCTTCAGGGGGATGGCCATGCTGCAGTCCCTTCTCCTCCATTCTCCTCTCTGGATCTTGGACATGCATGCACATGTGCCTGGTGTGAGTTTAAGCCACTGGGTCTGGGACTTGAACCGCAGTCAACTACATGGGAGTCCAGTGACATAGCCATTACGCCAACTGCTGGTTCATGGTGAGCAAACTTTCTGTTAGATGGATGCCAAAACTGTTACACCCAGATCAGCTGCAGACAAGAATAGAGCATTCAATGGAAAATTTTTAACAAGTGGGAACAAGATCCTGAAGTATTTCTTTGAAGAAATGTCACAGGGTTTTGTCAGTACAATCCTGAACACAAAGTGTAACCAAAGCAATGGCTACTGAAAAGGTGGAAGTGGTCCAGTCATAGCAAAAGTGCACTGGTCAAGAGCAAAGGTTGTGGCAACAGTTTTGTGGGATGCTCAAGGCATTCTGCTTGTTGACTTTCTGGAGGGTTAAAGAGTAATAACATCTGTTTATTAAGAGAGCGCTTTAAGAACGTTAACTGAGGGACCAGCAGATGGCATAATGGTTACGTCCCACATAGTCAACCACAATTTGTGTCTCAGATTCAGTGGCTTAAAACTCATGTCAGGCATGTGTGCGTGCATACCCAAAATTCTGAGAGGAGAATGGAGGAGAAGGGATTGTGGCATGGCCATCCCTGCTGTGGGGGGTGATTTCTCGCTTTCTGTCTCTCTATCTTGCGTGAGCACATGTGCACTATAGCAAAAAATCAAAAAAAATAATAATACATCAAAAAAATAAAAGATTGAAAGAAAGTTAGTTGAAACCTTAACAGGAAAACACTCAGGAAAGCTTCAGCATACATAGAGTCCTTCTCCACCATGATGACCCTCCTGTTCATTCTTCTCACCTAACAAGGATGAATTTGTGAGAGTTTCCAATTCTTATTTGGCTTCTTCTGACTTCTTTTTGTTTCCTAATCTTAAAAAAAAAACCAAAAAAACACAAAAAACAACCTTTAAAGCACACTCATTTTTCTTCAATTAATAATGCAAGAAAGATTGCATGACATTGGTAAATTCCTAGGACTCTCAGTTCTTTAGGAATGGATTAAGTGGCCGGTATTATAGCTTAGAAAAATGTCTCGAACTTGATGGAGCTTAGGTCGAGAAATACAGTTTATATTTTAATATTTGTCTTTTAATTATATTTTCCAACAAAGTTTCTGAAGTTCTTTCAATATCTATGTGGGTCAAAAGGCACACTTGGCTGTATGGGCACCTTAGTAATGTCTGGAAGGCTTTGTGCACTAGGAAGATAAATGTTCCAGTGTACTCCAGACACTTGCAAATGAGATGCAGAACAATGGCACGGTGATAACAATAATAACAAATGCTTGCAGAGCAATTTTTAGGTACTAGGCATTGTGCTGAGTGTTTTCTGTGACTCATTTAATCCTACCCGTAGTTACTGATAATACTACAACTGACATTAATATAATCATATATTATTATGTATATATAGACCCTGTACATGTAAGTAATATGATAATGTAATGATAATCCCATTACTTGTCCAGCACCATTGGCAGGGCAAGGGTGAAGCCAGATTTCCAAGGCAGGCTGGCTGGCTCTCGTGCCAGGTTCTTCTTCGTCAGGAGAAGAAGAGACACGGCACCAAGGGGTTGAATAGGGGAGGCAAACTTCTAGATGAGGAAACCAGCAAGGGTCTCCTGGCAGAGGAGTCATTTGGTCTGCTTCTTGAAGAATACAAAACAAGAAGAGCCTTCTTGTGGAAAAAATGGTGGGACCGGAGGCATAGCGTAGTATTCTCAATTCGCCTGCTGTGTGGTGTGTGTCATGTTGGGTAAATTCTCTTTACAAACTAAATATTTACAAGCAATTAAAGGTATAAATAATAATACATTTTTTTAAAAAAGAAAGTAGAGAAAACATGGGCATATTTGGAAGCAGAAAGGACTGGGTTTAGGTCACAGCATTTTGGAATTCATATTAATAGCTAGCAATGATTGAAGCAAACAAGGGATTGTTGTGAGGTTGTCACTATTTCTACTATTTTACAGACGAGGAGCCTGAGGCTTAGAGAGGTGGAATCACTGACCGCGGGTCAGCTGCTTTATACAAGGTGGTGCAGGGAAACCCATCCTGGCAGACTGACTCCGGACAGCACGTTCTTGGTCTTTACACAGTCTTTTGGGGAGTGGGTGATGCAGGATGCTGACAAAGGGGATTTTTAGCTAGATTGAGGAAGGCTTAACTTAACATGAAGGATGAAAAAGTAGGGGAGGAAAGGGTAAAAGACCATGCTATTGGTGTTCTGGGAAGCTCATTTTCAGGGGCTGTGCTTGGTTTTTTATTTGTGGGAGGAAGGTATTTTTTATGAGCGTCCTGCTTCCAAATCTGACTGGAGCTCTAGTAATTCCTCTTGAAGTCTATTGCAGGGCTTTACTTTTCCCTTCATATAAACAAATGAGATTCTCTAAGCGAGGGATTCAGGATATTAGAATATTGAGTAACTTAACTGTCTTCATCAGGAGGGCCAGGAAGTGAGGTGAACGTTATCATTACCGTCTTTCATGTGGCTGGCATGTGCCGTCACCCACTACTGCTGAAGATCCTGCTGTCCTCAAAGACTTCTGAAGAGAAGCTAGAAAAGGTAAGGAGGAAAACATCTGTGATGTCTTTTAAACCAAATGGGAAGGATTTCTTAATCAATGCTGCAATGCTTCCATGATGTTTCCCCAGCCAAAGAGGTGGAGGGTCAGTCTTCAAGTCAGCAGTCAAACAAGTCCCTGCCAGCTCTCTCTGATGGGAGGGAGTTCCTAACTCAGCCAACACCAGCTCCGCCTGAGGTTGGTACTGTTACCAAAAACCTAGAGTATCTCCTCCCCATCCCTGGAGGCCAGTGAACGTGCAATTGGCATCTGTTGCCATTTTCCTTGGGTACCACGCCCTGTGCGAAGGAGTGGTGCTCATAGGCATGAATGATTAGAACCCTCACAGGGTTAGCAGATTCTCAGATCTAATAGCACGTGACAATAAGATATTACACCTTTGTCTGCAGAAATCGATGCTTAGATTGGAAACGCTACCTATTCACTAACATCTGTGATGTAGCTGGGAGCAAGAATTAGAGAAATACAAATTCTAAGTACAGCGGATGATGCTTCGCCATTCCAAATATTATCAGTTATTGCTTAATCTTACTCTGGTTTTCTGTTCTGCTTTAAAGAGAAAATTTAATTGCTCAATTAGTTGTCCCACAAATAGTCAATACATGTCTCCTGTCTCATGGAGCTCACTGGTGGGGATCGATGGTGGAAAGGCAAAGGCATCTGTACCCTCAAGAGGCTGGCAGTCTGGATGGTGGTGGTGGTGGGGAGACGTGAAGGAGACAACTGCCCGAGCAACAAAATACAATTCGTTATAGTCCTTGTGCAGAAGGCAGCTCGATGCTTGCTAGAGGCATCACAACCTTCCAGCTTACACACCTGGCCTGGGTAAACATGCCCAGCTAAGAGTTTTTCTCTGTTAAACTTTAGGTTTTATGCTATTGTATCTGAAAGGCCATTCGTAGTGCTATTTTAACTCTCAGTGGCTGCAGCAAATCTTTTCACCAGGTTGACGTATTTGCCCCAAATGCCCGATAAATTCCGGCCTGATTTTCAGAGCATTTCAAGAGATGTTTTGTGATGCACCCAGAGAGACTGACCTAGAGAAGCCACTTTCCCCCAGCCCACTGCTGAGAATGGCAGAAATAAGCCGACCAGGGGCTGCTGAAACCATCTCCTCCCAGAGGAGCTACAATGAACTCAGGGAAAGGTAATTTGCCTGCAAATCTTCCTTATAGATCAAACCTAATGGGGAGGGAGAGAGTAAAGACTTTCTCATCCCTTACATTAAGAGGATGGCACATGAGGTGGTACATGGAGTTTTTCACCCTGGAACTTCAGTTTCCAGAGTCCCAAGTCTTGGCAGCATCATCACTGCCTCCCCCACAACCAGGTCCTGAGCCAACCAAAGAGAACTCAAGGGCAGATATTGGAATCCAGCTTCTTTAACATTTTGGAATTTCCCACCTCTGAGCCAGGCCTGACTGATTTCCATGACACGACCTCTAAATAGAACCTCAATGAAAAAGAAGGGAGAAGCCACTGCGATACCACTTTGCACTGGGGTCATGCTATAGCCTTATATAGCATGGTGTATCCTTATCAGCTTCCACTGTCGTCTTTGGTAGAAATTGAGGAATGAAGGAGGGACCCAGAGTCTCACTTATGTACCCTGAGTCTGGCTGATCTACGAGCTCATGGTAGCCTGGTCTGGGAAGTTAGAAGCAGGTTTCTAGGGAGCATAGTTTCCCTTCCAGCACTGGGCAAATGGTTCATGTATTTGTTGATCAGGATTCTTGGAGTTTGTACCCTACACCTGGCACTGTCCCAGGTGCTCTGGGTGGAGGGCTGAGAAGCCGCCCCCGTCCTCTAGGTGCTCACCATGTAGCAAAGACCATGCTACCTGTGTTTTAGAGTCTTTCTATGATTACTAAAGCTTGGAATTTCAGATGGAAAAGGTAGGGTTAGGCCCAGTGGATGGCACATCAGGATTTATACAGGTGAAAACTGAGGATAAACTATGGCATGGTGGCAGAGGAAAATGAAGGATGGGTGAGTTGGTCAAATGGCTCTGCAGCTAGGTACATACAGGTTCCAAGAAGCAGCCTCCTATGGGTGAGGAGCCCCCAGGCTGGGAGATGACTCAACTGCTCAACTGCTCCTGGGGTTCGTGTGATCAGGTCCCTGGCCAGTGTGGACAAATATAGCAAGGAGGCCCTCTCTCTAGGGAAATATGTTGGGGGCCCCACTGAGCAGCTGAGGTTCTGGGTGGAGGCCTGACCTACAGGAGTTGTATGGACTCTGGAAGAGCCCCCCATGTTGAAACTTGGTGTCTTGTGGTACCACAGATGCCACAGTGTGATACAATGACATGGTATCCCCTGGCTCTCCAGGCTTCCCCCAGCACATAGGTTCAAGTTGGTAGACTGAGGCCACTGCTGACATTCTAGCCTGGCCAGACTGGACTTAGGAACTGGGGTGGATGCAGATTTTGTATGGATATTTTGAGAAGCATTGATGAACCTAGTTTTGAGGACTATAGGAGAGAGAGGCAGGGGAAACAAGGCTGAGTCATAGGCTCTTGAGTTTTGCAGTTTTTCTCCGGGAGCCCCAGGCTCTGCACACCAGCCCGATGTTGTTCTGCCTCTCTCCCGATCTCCACTGTCTGCACTCTGTTCTCCACCTACTCAGATACCGTGGTAGGTAGAAGCCCGTGCTATGCTGGCCCACGATCTCCATCTCTTCATGTTATTCCCTGACTGTTTTTTTTTAATTTATTTTTTTTTAAATAAATTAATTTACATTTACTCTCTGAGCATTGTCACAACATACAAAATGTAGTTTCCCATCCAGAAGATGCTGCATAGTAGCTTAATCATACATGTTATCATCAATAATTTTCCATTTCTAGTTTCATATATATGTATATACATGCACATATATACATATATGTATATGTACATGCACGCACACATATGTATACACATAAATGTATATGCACATACACGTATGTATATGTATATGCACATATGCATATACATGTGGGCATATGCACATAGGTATATCTATATGCACACACGCACACAGGTATATGTATATACACACATATGTATATGTATATGCACACATGTATATGTATATGCACATATATACATACACACACACACACACACACACACACACACACACACACACATATATATATATATTTT
>NW_006159716.1:3433838-3447181 GCF_000334495.1 Tupaia belangeri chinensis
TTAAATTCTGGGATATAATATTCAACTCCAGACTTGTCCCCACAATTAAGCTGGCCATTTTCTTAGTTTTTGAACTCTTATTTCTATGTGACTGTATTTAATTTTCCTGGTATAGTACTCTCTACAGAATTTTTGGAGATCTTGTCTGGGATTGGTAAATTCTTTCAGATTTGTTTATCTGAGAATGTTCTTGTCTTTTCTTCCCATATGAAGGATAATCTTGCTGCGTATAGTATCCATGGTTGCAATTGCTTTTCCCTTAACACTTTGAATATATTTTCCCATTCTTTCCTCACTCGCATTGTTTCCGATGAGAGATCCACTGATGGGATCCTGATGGGATATCCTTTGTAGGTAACTTGCCGTTTCACTCTTGCCAATCTTAGTATTTTGTCTTTGTCTGTGGTTTTGCTCAATCTGGCTATAATGTGTCTTGGAGAAGATCTTCTTGGGTTGATTCTATTTGGGGTTCTTTGTATTTCTTGGCACTGGATCTTTGAATGCTTCTCTAGGTTTGGAAAGTTTTCTTCCAGGATTTCATGGAATAGATTGTAAATACCCTTATGGATCTCTTCCCCTTCTGGGATACCAATTATCTGGATGTTTGGATGTTTGATGGTATCTAGTATTTCTCATATAGTATTCTCATGTTTTTGGACAATTTTCTCAGTCTTCATGATGGATTTTTCTAGGCCAGCAATTCTATCTTCTACAACTTGAGATTCGATTTTCAGTGTGATCTAATCTTCTTTGAATACTTTCAAGGGAGGTTTTGACTTCCTCCATTATAGTCTTCATCTCTAACAGGTCCATTTGATTCTTTTTTAAAGTGTGTAATTCGTCTTTTAGATCTTGCAAGAATTTCCTCACCTCCTGATGCTTGTCAGCTTCTTTCCCCTGCCTCTTTGGCAGTTCATTGTCTTCTCTTCAATCTCTGTGAGCTTTGTCACCATGAAAATTCTAAATTCTTAATCAGACATTTCCATGAATTGCATCAGAGTGTCTGAGGATGTGGAGGACTTATTTTTCTGTGGAGGAGAGGTATTTTCTTGTTTTTCCATATTTCTTGTGACCCTATGGTGATTTCTGGTCATCAGATGGATGGTACGTTTCTTCTAATTCTTGAAGTTCATTCTGAGCGTTCAGAGGCGTGCAGGAGGAGGTGATCTGCAATCTCTCTTCTGTTCCATTCTCACTCTTTGTGCATCAGAATAAGTGGGAATAGAGGAATATTCTGACCCTGACTGTATTCAGATGTATAGATTCTATTCACTTGGACCTGTCTAGACACTTAGTGAGCAGAGGTAGAAATAGTGAGGAAGAAGTCTCAGCAGAAAATCTTCATTTTAAGTCTCTGAAAGCACTAGTTCACAGCTGAAGTTCAGGATCCATGTGGAAGTGGGCTTGGGTTTGTGCCTTTGTGGATAGAGACAGTTCCTCTCCAGTCAGGTTCTGTTCTGGTAACAGGACTCTCCATCCCCTGACTGCTTTATATGAGGTGACAAAAGGACTTAGCAGTGTAATGAAGGTTATTACTGATCAGTTCTTTGAGAATGGGAGGTTACCTAGATGGGCCTAACCTAATCACAAAAGTCTTTCTAGATTAGATTTTTTTTCTTTTCTTCTTCCTCTTTTTCTTCTTCTTCCTTTTTTTTTTTTTAAGAGATTTTTGCTTTACACTGCACATGCTTTGCCAAAGAAAGAGAGACAGAGATAGTGAGAAGAAAAGTGAGAAATCACCCCCCCCCCAGGGGATGGCCATGCCACAGTTCCTTCTCCTTCATTCTCCTCCTGGGATCTTGTGTTTACATGCACATGAACCTGGTGTGAATTTCAAGCCACTGGGTTTGGGACTCAAACTGTGGTCAGCCCTGTGGTGGGAGTCCAGTGACATAACCACTTTACCATCTGCTGGCCCCCAGGTCAGAGTTTTCTCCAGCTGGGTGCAGAGGGGAAGTTAGAGAGCTATGAAACCCAAGAAGGATTTGAGGTTCCATTGTTTGCTTTAGGGACAGAGGCCACAAGGCAAGGACCTGGAGGGGCCTGTAGGTACTAAGAATAACTTCTGGCTCTAGTGGAAATGAAAGTCTGGGTCCCTGAGAGGGGTAGGGGTACCAGTCAGGGTGTGGAGACTGTCCTTGCCAGAGGGAACTAGTGCACTCAGGGAAGAAGGGGGACCTGGGCTTGGAGCCCAGGCTATTGCGGTGCAGAGACATTATGGTCTGGAGCACTGGGGAGCAGCACCTAGGTAGGGTTTGAATGAGGTGCAGAGATGCATCAGCAAAGAGGAACAGGAAATGGAAATAACTCCCTTCAGAGGTAGGAAATGCCTGGGCCTGCCTGCTCATCTGTCTGGAGTGAGGTGCTTTAGGCATGTGCATCCATACAAGGATGAGGCTGGTATCCCTATGGGGGTTCATCAGGGGGAACTGATCTCTCCCTTGCAAGAGATGTCTTGAGCAGAGCTCCAATCGGGAGTCCAAAGGCCACCTATTTTCTGTAGTGGGAGTCTTCAGGGCTCAGAAAGATGTTTCAGGCAGTGGCTCTAAGTTATGTCCACCCTAACACCAGCTGTACTCTAGGGATGATGCCAACAATAAAGATGTATCACCCTAGATTAAGTCTAGGCATTATCAGTCTTTAAGCATTCAGTGCCAAACACTTGGAGCTAATTTTCTATTATTATCTTTTCCAAAGGAAGTGGCTTTTCAGCCTCTCAGTTCCTTTCCAGCTCAAGAATCGGAGTTAAAATAACAAGTTTTAGGAGGAGACTGACGGAGAACCCCAGATCTGGGAGGGGCACTAAAGATCATATGGTTCAACTTTGCAAGAACTGGGAAGGCCCTTGAAGGTCTTATGGTTCCATGTGCTATTTGTGACTAGCCACCTGGTTGGGTGATTGTTCCAGCCTCTCCTGGAATAAATCCAGTAATGGTAGGCACAGTCCCAATCAGTTAAGCCACTCATTCTACCACCTTTGCACACTTTAATGAACACATCCTCCTTGTATTGAGTAGGTCTCTGTCCCTGTAGCTTCTTCACACAGTACAACTCTACCCTAAGGGCCCTACAGTCCTTTGTCCTTCACAGTTATTCATTCAACAAACTTTTACAGAATGTCTTATTACATATTGGACAAGATGTGGAGGTTTTAGGGAGTGATAAGACTCAGACATGGCACCAGCATCCAATATGGAGTCCCAATATTTGAAGAAGACATACAACGCTTCCCCATGTCCTCTCTTCTCTGATAGGACAATATGGGACCATTAAAAGTCTTTGGTAGACATTCTTTAAAGTTTTTTTAGAGAGGGACTTGTGATTGTTCTTTCAAGACCTGCCCCAGTCGGAAGCTCCCCTGTCCTCTCTCTGTCCTCAGGGCTCCAAGAACTGAAAGTGGTCCTTTGAGGGGCTCTCCCAGCACAGAGCAGTGGGCTCATTGCTCCCTCATGCCAGGTGCTCTTGTGTTGTCCACTCAGAAAAGACTGTAAAGATAGCGCAGGAAGTCACAAAATCCTTGCTGCACCTCAGTTTCCTCATCTATAAATGGGAATAAGGATAGTCTTACTTCTTAGCCATGCTGGAAGGTGAAACATGGGTAGCACAGTGCCGGGTGCAAGGTTAATACTCAACGTGAGCCACCATTGTATTGTCGCTGTCATCATCAGCATCACCCTGCTAGGCCTGCCTCTGGAGCTGATGGAAAACGAAGCCCTTTCATTTTCCCGTGGTGTTCACATTTTCTTCTCCATCATGTACTAGGTGAGAGAGGAGGGAGAAAGGTTTGCTTCTGACCCTAAGGAATTTATCTGATTAGAGCTGGCTCCTCACCTGGTCTGTTGAGATTACTGAGCCGCATCATCTTCTCACATCCTTACAGTAACCCTCGGAGGCAGGTGTTATTATCTCCATTTTACAGACCAGGCAATTGGGGCTTTGAGGTGGAAGTGGCCCAAGGCCGCATAGCTGGTAAATACACAGCTCCTAATGCAAACCCAGATCTCGATGTTCCTGCTCTAGTTACTGCTCCTGGACACCCAAGTTGATTCCTGTCACCAATGCATATCCCCTACCACCTAGTTGCAAGTCACCTATAAATAGTGGGCTCAGAAGACCTCCTGTGTCCTTGTCCAGGCCTCTGCTAGAAGCCATGAAAGCTCTAGAGTGCCAGATACACACCGGGTGGCGATGAGCCTGGATAGGCTGTGCAGAGGGGGTTTTGGGGGCTGGGGATCATGTGCACAGAACCCACAGGGGAGCTGGCAGAAAAACTCAGGACTACCCCCAGCGAACCTCTGCAGCCAGGTTCCCTGGGGCAGGATCGATCCCCATTAGCTGCGTGATCTTGGAGTTTTAGGTTTCTTAGTTGTAAAATGGCAAATAAATAACAGTGCCACTTTATTGGTTGGTTAGGAGGATTAAATGAGATGTATTTTACCAAGTTTTCCGTGCAGAGCTCAATCGATACGAGCCATTATTGTCGCTCTTAGTGTTAGTTTCTCAAGCACAGCCAGTGACTGCCCGATCACCAAAGGCAGAGCCAAGGCACGCAGGCAGCCGCGGGGGAAGAGGCCCAGCTCCCTTCCTGGACTCCTCACTTCTGAGCACAAGCGCCTCAGAAATGCCACATGCGTTGCCAAGAAACCACCTTCCCCATCTATTTTAAACCCTTGAGAAGCTTTCTGTTTAATGTTTTAAAAGGTTACGTTCTAAAGAGGGACATGGTTAAGTAAATTACAGCACATCAACCTGATGGGATATTAAGCAACCATTAGAAGGATAATTATGAAGGTTGTGTAGCACCATACAAAATGCTTATGGATTAAGGTGAAACGAAAAAGCAGAATAAAGAAATTGGATACGCGATGGTCGCCACTAGTGCCAACCACATACCTGTGAGTAAACATACCTGCGAGCTGGGAATGTTCCTCTCTTTTACTGTTGCTTTATGGTTTTTATGGTAAATAAATAAATAAAAGTTGGTGCTATTGAAATCGTGAGTTTATACATTGAAAAAGTGGAACTCTGTCATCCAGGTAGCCTGTAAAAGCAAATGTGGAGTTTAAAGAACCTCCAGGACTGTGCGTAAAAGGTTGTTCCTGCTGCCGTAGTTACATTTTGTGCTATAACTGGTGAGGAATAGAGGACAAAAAGTTCTTTTTGCAAATACAGCTGGTGATTGTCTTTGGCCCCACTCCTTCCTACTCCCCCAGTTATTGATGGTGGTGAGGATGGGGCCAGTTCTGAATGAAGGTGTTTGAATTAAATATCAATAGTTCTTTTGGCTTCTGCTTGGGGAAGAGGACTGGGAGGGTGGGTTGGGGACAGAGACTTAGAAAAGGGCTGTGTCTTTTTCTTCCTTTCTGTACTACTGCTGGAGTAAGAGACCGGGAGGTGAGTGATGAGAGGCTGGCAGAGCCCTGGGCAGGAGGAGGCTGAGTGCTGGAAACCACAGTAAAGCACACACCCAGACAGAGAGCCTTAGGGTTTCTTCAGTGATCTTAAAGGAAAGACAGCGGCTTGGAATCAGAATCATTGTTTTTATTCTTTCTATTTTCTTCCTTTCATTCTTCTTTCTTTCCTCAATCCCTTTCTTCCTTTCTTCATTCTATTTCCTCTTTATGCTCTCTTCCTTTCATTTAATAGACGTTTACTGAACTCTTATCTCTGTTTAGACACTATACTTACTACTCAGTTTAGGGAGATGAGAAGACAGTTTCTGCCCTCAGGAAGTCTGGCCAGTGAGATGAACCGGAAAACAATCTTGACAGGTCAGAATGTAAATGCAGGAAGGGAAGTAATGAGCTCTGCTTGGAGCAGTCAGCAAAACTTCTCCGTGGATATCCTAAAAGTTGAATAGGGAGGTGTTCAGTTGGAGGGGAAGGAGGTTCCCAACAGAGAAAACACCTTGTGCAAAGGCATACAGATGTGGGAGAACAGGGCTCAGACCTTTATGGACCTATGGCCCATTGACCCCGGTTCTGTGTTCAACAAGGAGGGCAATGGACTGTGTGTTCTCCTGGTATCGCTTTCATGGGGCAGAGGTGCCTTGACGTCTCCACTATACTTATCAGATATTTTTCATAGGATCTGTGGATATTATTACGAGAGGCTTCAATGAGTACCCAGCCCCTTATGATCTCAGTCACCCAGAAAGCTGATTGGAGATAGAAATTAGCCTCAGTTTGGGTATTTGGGATCATTGACTGGGTCTATCGCCCTCATTTCAAGGTTGAGAAAACTGGTTCAGAAAGGAGAGATTGGTGACTTTTCAGAAAACAACAGGCCCTTGATAGCAAATGAATGAATATGAAAGAAATATGAATATGAAAGATTCATTGCTGAATGAAGCAAGTCGGGCTATGAAAGAGAGACATTGTATGTCTCCACTTAACATAAACTGAAAGATTAGAGGACATAAAAGCACTGAAAATAGTTATGAATACTGGAGACAGTGTGGAAGGAGGGTGAGAGAGGGGAAGAATATAGGGAAGAAAATTAGGGAGAAAAATTGAGAGGCAAGACATTTGTGGGACACAGAAATGATTTATTATTTGTTGATGATAATATGTGTAGTATCCTCAACTGGACTGGTCTGAAGTATATTTCATATTGGGTAAATTCACTTTATATGCTAAGTGATGTATAGTGATTGAATGTATAAAACAAATTTAAAAAAAGAAAAGAAAACCTAAACTAAGGTAAGATATATTTTTTCCTGTCTACCCTAGAAATAATAAATCATATACTTTTATAATCATGGTTATTTTTAATACTTTCTACACACAAAATGTTTTTCATCTTTTGCATTAGATACATTTTCTACGATGCTAAAAAATAGAAAAAAAGAAGTTATTGAACAAATTACTAGCTTGAACTCAGTTCAAGCCAGGGTTCTTTGTAGCACACAAAGTTCCTTTCTCCACAGGAGGCCAGTCAAGCCTCTTTTGCTTCCCAAGAAACTGCACTTTCTGTTTTCTCTATTCTTCCCTCTCTTCAACTTCAAGGGTGTGCAGCCCTTTTTGGCACTGTAACATGTGTTGTACGGTAACCAGGCCCGCCTCTCACTCATGACTTTCCAGGATTTTCATGTAGGCAGTCCCATTAGGACAATGCCTGATCCCCACATCTGCTAGGAAGAATAGCCTCTGGGTCTCAGGGTCACATGACCTATTCCTTCCCTACCTCCTCTTTCTGTTTCCCTGAGAAACTGATCTAGGCGTTTTTACCTAGAGTAAGGAAATGTATTAAGTTAGGAGGGGAAAATGCAGGGCTCTGGTCTTTCTTCCACGAAGCAACTTAAAGTTTACTCAGAGAAAATCCTTCCTGACTCCGGTCTCATCCTCTTCATCTAGCACTGGTAGGAAACCAGGAGATTTGAATGCAATGACCTCCCACCCCTCCAGACCTGACAGCCAATGAAACTAAGTTTCAAGAGTCTACAAGTAAAGGAATAAGGGCCAGCAACTGTAATCACACTTGCTTCTTGTCTTGACTTACATGTTTGTGAGGTATACAACATGAGACTAGGGGATGATGTAGGTCAGAACCTGAATGTCCTGACAGAAACCAGACTGGGAGACAAATGGACTAAGTTGGACCATGAGGAGCTTCTGCGCCATTTGCCATTTGTTTTTACACCTATAAATTTGTTCACTTGCTTTGGCATTTATGTGGTTTCAGAAGGCTATTATCTTGTCAACATTGTTCTACAGCATTGACATTATCTCTTAATTACACAATTACTTTGTTATGTACTGTAGACCCAGTAATAAAATGTTTGAAGTGCTCATGCACAGACAGGATTTTAAAAATATGAGTTGAGTCAAACCGTCTTGTAAAGATCACTAATAAGTGTCAAGAGACCTCGGTTCTCTTCTGAGACCAAGAAGGGAGAGATTAAGGCCTTGAGAGGAAAAGGAGCCTACTGTTAGTCACCCAGATAGTTACTAGAACAAATTTTGCAGACATGAGAACTCACTCCAGATCACACAACAGCTGAGAGTCGGGGTGGGGGGATGCTAGATCTCAGGTGTGGTGATCCTGAGCCACTGTGTTCCTTTTGTGACCTTTTTCCTGACCTATCTCACCCTCAAGATCTGTCCAGGTCAGCCAGTCAACATTGAGTTGGGGAGCCAACCCCCTGGTATGGGGACCAGGTTCCAGTTTTATACATGCTTAGTGACTTAAGGAACATGATAAAACCCCATTGGGGCTAAATAGCTCCTCTGTGTTAAGAAATTATATCATTGAGATGTTCTTATTTATCAAGAAACAATGTTCCAACTGGAACGTGAAACCTTTTGTGTTGTTGGCATTGATTAGCTCATTAGCTAGGGAATTAGCTTATTAGTTGTGTGTGGAACAACACACAGGATGGTGGGGCAGCTGAGGAAGAAGAGGATGAATGTAAGGTCTTCCTTGAAATGGGTGATCTAGGGAAGGCAGACTGTGTTGGACCATAGATGGAATATTTTTAGAGCTGGAAGCAGCATGAGAATAGTTAAAGGGGTCTCCAAAAGGATAGGATCTACCCATTGCTTCCCATTGCTTACCGTCCAAGTCCAAAACAAGCATGACAGGTACTTGGCATCCCTCCCTTGCAGTGACCACAGAGGATCCTTTATATCTCTAGCCTTGAGGCAGCTCCCAAATTCTTTAATTAAAGCTCCATAGTTTTCTCAGAAGAGGAAACCTAATTACCATCTGTTGTGTGTTGAATCATGTCCCCCAAGAGGCATGTTGAAGTTCTAACCCCAGATGCCTTTGTATGTAACTTATCTGGAAATAGAGTCTTTGCAGATGTAGACAGATGAAATGAAGTAATACTGGATAAAAGTGAATCTAATAACCAGTGTCCTTATAAGAAAGGATAAATTTTTGGCACACAAGGAGATTTCTGTGTGATGACAAAAGCAAAGATCGGAGTTATGTCACCACAAGCCAAGGAATGCCAAGAGCTACTGGGGACTACCTGGGTCTAGGAAGAACCAAGGAGCTTCCCCTAGAGTTCTCAGAGAGAACATAGCCCTACTGACAACTTGATTTAGACTTCTGGTCTCCATAACTATGAGAAAATTAATTTTTGTTGTTCTACATCATTTGTTGTGGTATTTTGCTGTATCAGCCATGGAAGCTAATATGCCATCTTTGGAAATTGTCTCCTTCTGGCCCAGAGTTTTATCTGCTTGGCTTTCTCTCCACTAGATGCCTCTGTATTTTCCATCTTCTTCCACTGTTTCCCCCATTTTCTTTTCTGAGGCTTGTGTGGTATCATCCCCCCATTCCCAGTGTCCTCCTTCCACCCCTCCCATCCAAGTTCTTCTTGTTTGTCCAGGGACAGACTAAATAGCCCTTCTCTGTCCTGTCTTTATTGATTTTTTCCAAAATGTCTTTGCCCTTTATTTAGACTGTTGCAATGTTCTTGCTTATATTTCTATTTAGCTCCTATAGCAGGAGTGGGGTGGTGGGGGGCGGTCAAGAAGGGAAAGGTGAGAGAGAATGCTGGAAAAGACATCTCTCGTTTCAGATTCTGCCTTTGTTCAGCCCAGCAGTGACCAGGAGTGGGAATGGGAGGAGGACACATCACCCCCTAAAAGCATGAAGCTGTTTCTTTAGATAAAAACCTTAAAATATCATGATAGTACTGTAAGAGCAGAGACTGTCTATCCTCTTCTTTTCTTCAGCTCAAGGTGTTTCTAGGTAAACCAATAATCAAGCACAGCTGGGTCTACATCTGAGCCCAATAGTTCTATTGTTTTATATTTTCCAGCTAGATTTGGTCAGAAGGATAGAATTGCCTCACAGTTGGAACCTCTGATGGAAAGCTTTCCAACCCCAGGGTCTAGCCCATGAAGATTTCGTTCATTCTTCCTCACACTCACAGAGGTGTAGAGAAGCTCAGGAAGATATGTGTGGGTGCACATGTATGTACACCCACCCCTAAACACCCTGCTCATCATTGTTTGCTCATCCTCTTCAAAGCATACTATGCCTCTCTCATTGCATGGGCAGTCCAGTGTAGAATGTTCTCCACCAAGTACAGGCTTATACTTCCTTCAAGTCTCAGTTCAAATGATATTTTCTCTATCAAACTTTCCTGGGACCTCTTGAACTGAACCAGTCATCCCTTCTGTGCTCCATAGACCTGTGTTCCTGCCTCTGAGGTCGTACCCACCACACTGTGGTTCTGGGACAACATCACGGCCTTCCCACAGAACTGACAAGGCTCAGAATGTGGTGGGGGTAGGCCATCTTTATTAAATAAATGAGTGGATGAGTGCATGCATATGTTACATCTTGCATATTTTCATAAAGCAGGTTTAAATTCTTTTATAAATCAGATTGTATTTATTTAATGTTTTAGTCCCTTTTATATGGCTATAACAGAATGTCTGAGATTGAGTAATTTATAAAGAACAGAATTTTATTTATTTTTTTTTATTGTTCTGGAGGCTGGGATGTCCATGATCAAGGTATTGGAGGCTTGGTGTTTGGTGGGGGTCTGGTCTGTGTTTCCAAGAAGGTGCCTTGCACCCTGTACCCTCCAGAGGGGAAAACACTGTTCCTCACTTGGCAGAAGTGAAGAGAGAGAACCCACTTCCAAAAGTTCCTCTTGAAAGGCGTTAAACCCATCTCTGTAAAAGGAGCCCTCGTGGCCTATTACCTACCTCTTAAAAGTCCCACCCTCCAGTAACATTACCCTTAGGTGACCCAGTTAGGGTGTAGTTTCAGGAAACTATCCTGGAAGCTCAGTTTAGGTTCCCAAACTGCCATTCTCAGTTGAGGAGTGTGATTCCAGACCCTGGTCCAGTCCTCATGAGTCAGAGCTGCATTTTCAAAGTCCTGCAGCTGATTCCCATACATATCGAACATGAGAAGGACGGACCTCGACTATGGTGGAGCTCAGCTAAGCTATAAGTAGGATCTCCCTGGGAGATTTCAACACTCCAGATGCCAAAGCCCCTCTTCAGAGGGATGGAATCATAAACTCTGAAGGTGAGACTCAGGCATCAGCATGTTAAAGAAACGATCCATGATTCTAATATGGACCCAAGATTGAAACCTTCCAGCCTAGAGTAATAGTTCTGGATCTTGGCTATATATTAGAATTATCTGGGGCTTAAAAAATATTTATAAATATTGGTTTAACAGGTCTGAGTGAGGCTTAGACAAGGATATTTTATTTTTTAAAGCTTTCTAAACAATGCTGAAGAGCAGCAAGGTTGGGAACTACTGGTTTACATCTATTTCTTCAGTATCCTGCCCTGTTTGTACCTTAATAAATACTCCTGGGTTTAAAACAGGTAGAGTGGGTTCTGTGGTCTGTAATTAGGATCTGTGGCAAATATCTCTCTCCCCATCATGTGAGCGTCACCTGTTTTTGCTGCATCTGAACCTGGGCTGGTGTGTGTTTTCTCATTTACTTTGGAACTTAGAATAGGAGGATTTAATTGAAAGAGGCTTTTGAGAAGACCCATTGGGAGAAAGTGACCAGAGAAACTAATTACCAACAGACTGGCTAAGAAGAGTGAGTCACAGAGGAACTGGAAAAGCCAGCCCTATCTGAATATCGAGGAAAGTGGAGGAAAAAACCCAATTGGCTAACTAGAAGGAAGCTTCATATTTCTGGTAGGTGGGTTTATCATTGTGAAGTAACCTCTCAGAGGAGAAATCAAGAAGTCTGAGACTTGAAGGAAGGTCCCACTTGTAGAGGGACAGGGGTTTTTGACCTTCACTTCCAATGTTCTTCTTCCCCTCCTGGTTCTGCTCCCTTTTTGGCCCAAAGTCCAGGCACCTCTGGCTTCCCCTACTCGGATGTCTAAACAACAGCTAGTATCTCCTCCTCCCCCACATTTGAAGGTGCCTTCACCGTGCCCCTGTTCTTAGGGCAGTTAGCTGGCAGCTGCCTGGCCAAGATTATTCATCTCTAGGCCCTGTGGTTGGCACTAGGATTTAAAACAGGAGCTCGTAGGCTAAAGGGCAATTGCAACACAGTCCGAAAACTGCTATTCCAAAGGTACAGAGCGCATGTGGCAATGGGGCAGGTTCACAGAAGGTAAAAAAATCAGGAGTCTATAATATATATATATATATATATATATGGAGCTGAGGAAAAGCTTTGATTTTTGGTAAAATTTGCGAGTCCACAGCTTTCTGATCATCCTTGCACTGCTCTGAAATCTTGTATTTCTCCTTCTGTGTGTTGAAGATCTCACCTTCCTGGTGTCTGGGCTTCCGTAGTTTCTTTTTCTTGAAGTAAGCATCAGTAAAGTGCTTTGGGATTTTTACTTTGCTAATATCAATTTTCGTGGACGTGGCAATGACAAATTTCTGGTGTGTTCTACACAGTGGAACTCGATTGAGAACCAGCGGTCCAGTTACAAGTAGCAAGGCACTGCTCAGCTGCTGCAGGAAAACCACTCTCTTGCCTCTGTGGTGTCCAGTGAGGATGATCAGAATGGTCCCAGGAGTGACGCTGGCTCGCAGCTTTCTCACACGCTGACTGAAGGATTTTTTGCTGTGGCTCAACAGCTTTCGAGGCACAACTTCGGTAGGATAATACCTAGGCATTTTGCACAGTTTAACCACCCGGGTACCACCATTCTTGTCTCCACCAACTGGTTTTGTGACAATTGCAAGAACCTTCTCCTTTTTCTTTTCAATCCTGGATTTAGTGGCCAAGTATTTCCTCTTATATGTGGCCTTCCTGGAATACATGGCAGACCAGGAGTATCTGCTGATGCCCTGGACTAGGACAGGGTTTTGGCTGCAGTGGGGCTTCCCCTTCTTGGGCTTTTTAGCCTTGGGGTCACCCTTTTTAACCTTGCCACTGGCATATGCCTTCTTGGCTTCAAGTTTCTTCTCCTTAGTATCTTGCTTTGCAGCTTTTTCACCTGCCATCTTGTATAGTGGGAAAGAGCGAGGTGTCTATATTATAAAGGGGAGCCATAAAGGGTAAGGAGCATGAGAAACAAATACAAGCAGAGAGCATCCCAGACACAGGGATGCAAGGCTATAGATTCCTGGAAAGCAGAGAGGGTCCGTGCCTTTTCGCTGCTTCTCTCTAGTGACTGGCTCAGCTTTCACATGTAGAAGGGTCTGTGTGGATATTGAATAAGTAAAGGAATGACAGTATATTGGTTAGAAAGCCATCAGTTGCCAAGCAGAAAATTCTTAAACCTCAAACAGAGAGAAAATATTTTAGTCACATAACAAAAAAGTAGCATTGGTAGAATTCTGCCTCCACATCTTGGCAGCAGTTTCAGAGCTCACATCCTGACACAGTGATATCCAGAGGCAGAAATAAGGCTGCTCTCAATGGGGCTTTTTTTTTTTTTTTT
>NW_006159716.1:3447679-3451756 GCF_000334495.1 Tupaia belangeri chinensis
TTTTTTTTTTTTTTTCCAGTAGGGCCTCAGGAGAACTTTTCTCAGTTCTCATTGGCCAGAAGTAGACCACATGCTCACCTATAAACCAATCACTGGCAAGAAGAACATGATATCTCTGATTTGCTAGGACCACTCTTGCAGGCTCAGTGTTAGAACATCCACTGCAATGGAAAAGATGGGAGTGAGCCTTTATAGAGATCCTGGGACCTTTAATTTAACTGCATCTTATTATCTGGGAGCATTTTCTCCCAAAATTACTGATGTGTAATTTCTTTTTTTTTTTCCTTTTAATTTCTTTTATATATTCAATCACTAAAATATCACTACAGCTAAAGTGAATTTACCCAACATGAATATACTTCACACCAGTCCAATTGACGATATTATATGTGTTATCATCAACAGATAACTGTCTGTTTCTGTGTTCCATAAATGTCTTGCCTATGTAATTTTCTTCTTGATGTATAATCTCTATTGCTTTAGATTATCCTTGTTTTTTTTTTTTTTGAAGTTTTTGCTATAAGGTGTGTGTGCTCACCAGAAAGACAGAGAGAGACAGAGAGATAGAAAGCAAGAAATCACCCCCTAGGGGGGGTGGCCACGCCGCAATCCCTTCTCCTCCATTCTCACAGGATCTTGGGCATGCCCGCACATGCGCCTGGCGTGAGTTTAAGCCACCAGGTTTGAGACTCGAACTGCGGTCGACTACATGGGAGTTCAGAGACATAGCCATTATGCTAACTGCTGGTCCCTAGATAATCATTTTAAAAGTAGAGCTACGTTTTTAAGAATTTGAGCAGTTGTGAAATCGTTAATAATTACTATGCCATTATTGATATTTCAAGGGATATTTTGGATTAAAAATGATAAAGCTTTGTATAAATTACTTTTTGAAAAAATAATACATGAACTTGGTAATTAATTTAAAATACCAAGGAGTTTACCATGAGAATTAATGACTAACTCTGAGAATTTCCCGAGTCTTGGGGGCCAGCAGGTGGTGTGGTGGTTAAGTTGCTAGACTCCCACATGGCCAGCTGTGGTTCGAGGCCAGACCTGGCAGGCTGGGGACACGTTGAGCATGTATGCATGCATGCCCAAAGTTCCCAGAGGAGAATGGAGAAGGGATTGCAGCATAGCTATCCCCTCTCTGGGGATGGTTTCTCATTTTTCCTCTCCTTGTCTCTTTCCATGCCCTATGGCAAAAGACAAACAAACAAACAAACAAACAAAACCCAACCAAAAACCTAAAAACAAAACAAAAAAAACACCAAAAATTCCTGTCTCTTGTCAAAATCAATATATATTCTCATTCTCCTGATTGAATTGTCTAGTAAGCAACTGACATGAATTATGCTTGTTTAACTTTACACTATTAGTATTTTCTTTCCTAAATACTCCAAAATGATCTATTTCCTAATATGTTCTAAAGACTTTCCATTCATGTGCAGTATACTGTGAATTATTCTCACAATCCATGTGTAAGATATTGAGATATTTTTCTCTTACTCCTAACATCAAGTTGTTCCATAATATCTGCCACTTTATTTTATTTTTTTAAGAATTATTTTATTTATCTTTATTTATCATTATTATTATTTTCCAGTTTTATCAGAGAGAGACAGAGAAAGAGGGAGATGGAAAGTGAGAAAGCGAGCCACCAGGTCTGGGACTTGAATTGCAGTTGGCCATGTGGAAATCCAGCGCCTCTGACCACAACGCCATCTGCTGGCCCCTTATTTTAGAATTTTGACTTGTCTAGTAACTCAAAATGAAGTATCTGTCTAGCCATAGTACAGTTAAGTACGTTGTACTTTGAATTTATATTTAAGTACATTGTATTTGAATTGATATTTAAGTAAATTAAAATTCATATTACAGAATATTTGTAGAATAGAATTACAATTTGTATATGCATAAATATGCATACATAATTATATTGTGAAAAATATTGTTCTCATGTTTTTCTCCACCCCTTCGGTTCTGTCTTTCTCACAGTTCTTCTCCCTAACACTTCAACAGGAATGTAAGCAGTCAAATAAATGCTCCTCATGTTGGTGATGGAGAAGTGGGAGAGGGATGAAGTGGAAGAAAAAGCGTACTTTTTAGGACTGAGGGAAGGGATTTTTCAGAGGATTCCTCCTAGAAGTTAGATGGAACCCCTTCATTTGCACTAGAAACTGCTAGAAGAGAAGTGAGAATTGTAGTTGTAAAATCAAAGTACTACTTTACTAAACGTCCTTCACCTTGTCTTTTACACTTGGATACCACTCCTTTTTTTTTTTTGAAGGGGTTTTTGCTATAGGGCGTATGTGCTCTCCAGAAAGATAGGGAACGCAAGACAGACAATCCCTTCTCCATTCTCCCCTCGGGATCTTGGGCACGCATGCACACATGCCCGGCATGAGTTTAAGCCACTGTGTCCAGGACTTAAACCGTGGTCAGCTACATGGGAATCCAGTGACATAGCCATTACACCAACTGCAACTGCTGGTCCCTTGGATATCACTTTTAAATTGATATTTCTGGCTTTTGTATTTTACTTGAAGTGGTAAATAATTAACTCGAAGTAAACTATTAACTCTAAGTAGACTGTGAAAAATTAGATGTGTGTATATTATACTTTCCAGAGAAAGTATTAAACATAATATATAGAGATATAATGAAATAGTTAGTAGATAAATTAAAATATAATACTAAACATATTCAGATAATGCAAAAGAAGGCAGAATAGGGAAAACAGAGGAACAAAAAATGTAGAGGAACGAAAAATTAATAAAATAGTAGGAATAAATTCTGTCATGTAAGATTAATTAAAATACATTAAATATAAATGTTCTAAAATCACCAGCTGAAAAAGAGATTGGCAGACAGGCTGCTAACAAAAAATAGCAACAAAACAACATCCTAACTATATGTTGTCTGCAAAAGACCAAATTTAAACCTAAAGATAGAATAGGTTTAAGTTAAAGGTAAATAATGGAAAAGATACAACATTCAAACAGTTATCGAAAGATGACTGGGAACCAGCAGTTAGCGTAATGGCTATGTCGCTGGACTCCCACATAGTCGACTGCGGTTCACGTCCCGAACCTGGTGGCTTAGAACTCACGCCAGGCGCGTGTGCGTGTGTGCCCAATCTTTCCTAAATACTCCAAAATGATCTATTTCCTAATATGTTCTAAAGACTTTCCATTCATGTGCAGTATACTGTGAATTATTCTCACAATCCATGTGTAAGATATTGAGATATTTTTCTCTTACTCCTAACATCAAGTTGTTCCATAATATCTGCCACTTTATTTTATTTTTTTAAGAATTATTTTATTTATCTTTATTTATCATTATTATTATTTTCCAGTTTTATCAGAGAGAGACAGAGAAAGAGGGAGATGGAAAGTGAGAAAGCGAGCCACCAGGTCTGGGACTTGAATTGCAGTTGGCCATGTGGAAATCCAGCGCCTCTGACCACAACGCCATCTGCTGGCCCCTTATTTTAGAATTTTGACTTGTCTAGTAACTCAAAATGAAGTATCTGTCTAGCCATAGTACAGTTAAGTACGTTGTACTTTGAATTTATATTTAAGTACATTGTATTTGAATTGATATTTAAGTAAATTAAAATTCATATTACAGAATATTTGTAGAATAGAATTACAATTTGTATATGCATAAATATGCATACATAATTATATTGTGAAAAATATTGTTCTCATGTTTTTCTCCACCCCTTCGGTTCTGTCTTTCTCACAGTTCTTCTCCCTAACACTTCAACAGGAATGTAAGCAGTCAAATAAATGCTCCTCATGTTGGTGATGGAGAAGTGGGAGAGGGATGAAGTGGAAGAAAAAGCGTACTTTTTAGGACTGAGGGAAGGGATTTTTCAGAGGATTCCTCCTAGAAGTTAGATGGAACCCCTTCATTTGCACTAGAAACTGCTAGAAGAGAAGTGAGAATTGTAGTTGTAAAATCAAAGTACTACTTTACTAAACGTCCTTCACCTTGTCTTTTACACTTGGATACCACTCCTTTTTTTTTTTTTTTAAGGGGTTTTTTCTTAAGGGGGTATTGGGTCCC
>NW_006159716.1:3451794-3453241 GCF_000334495.1 Tupaia belangeri chinensis
AAATCACCCCTCAGGGAGGATGGCCATACCGCAATCCCTTCTCCATTCTCCCCGCGGGATCTTGGGCACGCATGCACACATGCCCGGCATGAGTTTAAGCCACTGTGTCCAGGACTTAAACCGTGGTCAGCTACATGGGAATCCAGTGACATAGCCATTACACCAACTGCAACTGCTGGTCCCTTGGATATCACTTTTAAATTGATATTTCTGGCTTTTGTATTTTACTTGAAGTGGTAAATAATTAACTCGAAGTAAACTATTAACTCTAAGTAGACTGTGAAAAATTAGATGTGTGTATATTATACTTTCCAGAGAAAGTATTAAACATAATATATAGAGATATAATGAAATAGTTAGTAGATAAATTAAAATATAATACTAAACATATTCAGATAATGCAAAAGAAGGCAGAATAGGGAAAACAGAGGAACAAAAAATGTAGAGGAACGAAAAATTAATAAAATAGTAGGAATAAATTCTGTCATGTAAGATTAATTAAAATACATTAAATATAAATGTTCTAAAATCACCAGCTGAAAAAGAGATTGGCAGACAGGCTGCTAACAAAAAATAGCAACAAAACAACATCCTAACTATATGTTGTCTGCAAAAGACCAAATTTAAACCTAAAGATAGAATAGGTTTAAGTTAAAGGTAAATAATGGAAAAGATACAACATTCAAACAGTTATCGAAAGATGACTGGGAACCAGCAGTTAGCGTAATGGCTATGTCGCTGGACTCCCACATAGTCGACTGCGGTTCACGTCCCGAACCTGGTGGCTTAGAACTCACGCCAGGCGCGTGTGCGTGTGTGCCCAAGGAAGTGAGGGGCAGCAGATGGCGTTGTGGTTATGTTGCCCGACTCCACAATGGCTGAATGTGGTTCAAGTCCTGGACCTTGTGGCTTGGAAATCATGCCAGGTGCATATATATGCATGCCAAGATCCCTGGAGAATGGAGGAAAAGGGATTGAGGTATGGGTACCTCTCCCAGAGAGTGATTTCTCATTTCCCTCTTTCTCTCTCTTTCAGTCTGTCTTTCTCATGAGTGCACATGCCCTAAGGCAAAAGCCTCTAAAAAGAAAAAAAAAACAAAAAAACTGAAATGATGTAAAATGGTTCAGCTAGTGTGCATAATAGTCTAGCAATTACTCAAAAAATGAAAAATAGAATTATCTTATAATCCAGAAATTCCATTTGTGTGCATGTATCCAAAAGAATTTAAAACAGGGTTCTAAAAAGATATTTATATTCTTATGTTCATATCAGCATTACTCACAATAACAAAGAGGTGAAAGCAACTCAAACATTCATCAACAGATAGATAGATAAATAAAAAGTGGAATATACATACAGTTGAATGTTATTCATCCTTAAAATGGAAAGAAAATTCTTTTTTTTTTTTTTTTGGAGAGATTATAGGGCCTGTGTGCTGGCGAGACA
>NW_006159716.1:3453932-3504609 GCF_000334495.1 Tupaia belangeri chinensis
AAAATTTTTTTTTTTTTTGGAGAGGTTATAGGGCATGTGTGCTGGCCAGACAGAAAGAGACAGAGAGACAGAAAGCGAGAAATCATCCCCCGGGGGGATGGCCATGCCGCAATCCCTTCTCCTCCATTCTCCTCTTGGGATCTTGGGCACGCACATACACACGCCCTGTGTGAGTTTTAAGCCACTGGGTCCGGGACGCGAACCGCGGTCGACTATGTGGAAGTCCAGCGACATAGCCATTACTCTAACTGCTGGTCCCAAATGGAAAGAAAATTCTGACACATGATACAACATTGATGAACCTTGAAGACAATGCTAAATGAAATCAACCTATTACTAAAAGACAAACACTTGTATAAAGTATACAGAATAGTGAATTTTTTTGAGAGGTTTTCTTTTCTTTTTTGGGGGGGGGCGAGGAGAAGTTTTTCTACAGGGCACGTGTGCTCGCCAGTAAAACAGAGAGAGACAGAGAGAAAGAAAGTGAGAAATCACTCCCCTCCCATGGGCGATGGCTACATTGCAATCCCTTCTTCTCCACTCCCCTCTCGGGATCTGGGGCATGCACGCACATGTGCCCAGTGTGAGTTCAAACTGCTGGGTCCAGGACTCGAACCGTGGTCGACTACATGGGAGTCCAGTGATGTAACGATTATGCCATTTGCTGGTCCCCAGAATAGTAAAATTTATAAAAGTAGAAGATAGAATGGTGGTTTTCAGTTTCTGGGAAGAGGGGGAAGTGGCTGAGATGTTTAATGGACACAGAATTTTAATTTTGTAACAATAAAATGTTGAGAGATTGATTGTACACACATGATGTGAATATTCTTAACACTTAAAAATGATAAGAATTAAAAAAAAAATTGCCAGAGTGTATATGCCTTCACTGAGAGAAAAACAGAGGGAGAGATTTAGAAAAAGCACGAAAGCAACTGTCATGGGGTACGGTCACCCTGCTATCCTTTCTCCTCCATTTCTTCTTCCTTTAGGAATTTTAGGTACATACACACATGTGCATGCTCCTAGTGCGTTTCCAAGATGCTGGGTCTAGGTTTCAAACTGCATACCAGCCATGTGAGATACGATGGTAAACTTTATGTTAGTATTTTATTACAATTTTTAAAATAACTGAAGTGGTTAGATTAATGTCAAAGTAGGACTTCTGAACAAGGAAAGTTACCAGGGAAAAGAAGAACATTGCAGAATGATTAAAGGGTCAATTCATCAGAGGAAAAAACCTATACATGTATATGCACCTAACAGTAAAACTTCCAAATACACAAAGCAAAAATTGGTAATACTGAAGAATGAACTAGAAAACACACAATTAGGGATGGCTGAATGGTTACATCACTGGTCTCTCACGTAGTCGACCGCAGTTCTAGTCCTAGACCCAGCAGCTTAAAACTCATGCTGGTCGTGTGTGTGTATGTGTGTGTGTGTGTGTGCCCAAAATCTCAAGAAGAGAATGGAGGACAAGGGATTGGGGCATGGCCATCCCCTGGGGGGAGAGGGGTGATTACTCACTTTCTGTCCCTCTGTCTCTATTTCTTCTTCTGCCTTATAGGAAAACAATCTCTCTCTCTCAAAAGAAAAAAAAGAAAAGAAACACATAGTTATATCTAAGGACTTTGACATTCTTCCCTCAGTGGTTGATACAACAAGTAGATCTAAAGCCAGTAAGGATATAGAACACCTAAATAACTCTAGCAACCAACTTGACCTAATGGACATTTTAGAACACTCTATAACAAAATGCAAATTCTTTAAAATTTTTTAAAAATTAATTTATTTACATTTTCTCACATTTACTTTACATATCAAAACATTTTTGCTCATACTTCATAGTTCTTGAGAGTTAATAAGCAAATTTCAAAATTTCCAAAATACTAAATTTCAAAGATAACTTTCAAAATATTTATTATAATTTTGCTTGTGACTCTTTAGCAACAGAGACAGTATGGTTTCAAATATTTTTGAGAAAATATTTACACGTCAACTACTCAAACTGCTGAGAATCAAACACTCAGCCCAAAAGTCACATGAGAACCTTCCCAGCTCAGCTCTGCATATCAGGTATTCTGTGGTTTACCATCTGCTAGCAAAGATCAGTCTCTTTTTCTTCCTTCAAAGTCTTCCTCAAGGCAATCCTCTGGTTGTGGCTGCTCTTTTGCAATCTCTACTGATTACAATGCTGAGCTGGAAATGTCCAGGTTATTTTATGGTACAAATTCTTTCATATGGCTTCTCTAATCCTCTGCCAGGCAGAACATTTTATGGTGCAAAGCAATCTTCCCAAGAGCTTCTGTTGGCTTTCTTGAGATCTACCTTAGTTCCATAGTTTTCTGGTCATATCTTCAGAAATGACATTCCAGTCAAATCCCTGGCAATGACGAATATTTCCAATTTCTGATGCAAAGCAATAGGTATTATAGAACTTATGCAAGTAACCCTTCTGCCACAAAAAAAGAATACTCACGAATGTTTTCCAATTCCAGAGGGGTCAGGAAGGGATAAAAGTTTATGTTTCAAATTAAAAATAAAAAAGCAAACAAAAAAAACCATTTTAACAAATTGCTGAACCTACCAACAACTCAATAGAAAGCAAAATTTTTAAATCTGAAAAGAAAGCATAGTAAAAAAAAAAATCAGTACTGTTTTAGTCAAAAGGTATAAAATTCTATTCACCAGTTCAGTCTCATGTAATTAATCTCTCTTCTGTTGAATTTGCAGTGTTACTGTGGTCCAATCTTTTTGTTTAAATCCTGGAAGTTAACAATCAACATTATTATTGATATTTCTAGACTTGTTGCTAGCATTTTCTTGGTTGCTTTTTGCTCTCTTATTTCTGTCTGTGTGACAACTCCCTTGACAACTTCTTGGGGAGCTGTTTCTGGTATTGCTAAATTCTTTCAGGTTTTGTTTATCTGAGAAAGTTTTCATCTTTTCCTCTCATATGAAGGATAATCATGCTGGGTGTAGTATTCTTGGTTAAAATTGTTTTTTATTTAACACTTTCAATATATTTTCCCACTCTTTGCTAGCATTGTTTCTGATGAAAGGTCCAATGTTAGCCTGATGGGATAACCTTTGTAAGCAACCTGACGTTTCTCTCTTGTCAATTTTAGTATCTTGTCTTTGTCTGTGGATTTGGCCAATCTGGCTATGATGTGCCTTGGAGAAAGTCTTCTTGGGTTGATTCTATTAGGGCTCCTTTGTATGTCTTGTGTCTGGGTATTTGAATGCCTCTCAAGGTTTGGGAAGATTTTTCCAGGATTTAGTGGAATAGATTATCAGTGCCCTTATCACTTTCTTTACCCTCTAGGATACTGATTATCAAGATGTTTGAGCACTTAATGTTATCTAGTCTTTCTCATATATTATGCTCAAGTTTTTGGGTTATTTTCTCAGTCTCTTTTGTGATATTTTTCTGGGTCAGAGATTTTTGTCTTCAACATCTAAGATTAGCTCTTCTGCATGGTCTAACCTGCTTTTAATATTTTTGAGGGAGGTTTTGACTTCCTGTATTAGAGCCTTCATCTCTAATAGCTCCGTTTGATTCTTTTTTATGGTGTATATTTCTTTAGTCATTGTCTCTTTTCTCTCATAACTTCTGGAGTTCATCATTTCTCTTTTTTTTTTTGGAGAGATTTTCACTGTAGGGCGCGTGCGCTCGCCAGCCAGACAGAGAGAGACATAGAGACAGAAAGCAAGAAATCACCCCCCCAGGGGGGATGGTCACGCCGCAATCCCTTCTCCTCCATTCTCCTCTCGGGATCTTGGGCACACACGCACACGCGCCCGGTGTGAGTTTCAAGCCACCGGGTCTGGGACGCGAACCGTGGTCGACTACGTGGGAGTTCAGCGACATAGCCATTACGCTAACTGCTGGTTCCCGAGTTCATCATTTCTCATCTCTTGCATCTCATTTAGTTTTAGCACTATGAATTTCTGACTTTTTTATTGGATAGTTCCATCAGTTCCATTGTACTGTCTGTGGATGATGAAGGGCTGTTTTTTCACTTGGGGGAGAGATATTGCCTTGCTTTATCATATTTCTTGTGCCTTTGGTGATTTCTGGTCATCTGATAGATTATACACTTCTTCCTAATTTCTTGGAGTTCATTCTAAGTGTTCAGAGGTATGTGGGAGGAGATGATCTATAATCCTTCTGCAGTTCTGTTTCCCTGATGCTCACCAAGCACCCTGTGCTTTTGACCTTGGAACTGGATATTACAAGAACATCACAGTTTCTAGGGAATAAGTCCACTTGAGCTGAGCTGCGGGGTTTCAACTGAGAGTTCGGAGGCATGTGAGAGAAGATGAGCTGCACTCTCTGCAGCTTCATATTTCTTCCTGCTGCTCACTCTGCAGTCTCTCTTCTCTGAATTTTAGTCATTTGGTGGTGTATTCACTTTTGGCTAATTGATTAGAGAAGGTTTCTGCAACTGTCTGAGCTTTCTTGGGCTTTGGAAGATGGGATTTAGAGCAGAGATTCAGTCACCTCAGTCCCAGAACATGACAAGGCACACCTCAGATTTAAATAGCTTCTGGCTGAGCTTATGTAGGGTCTGAAAATGCATATTCCTTTTAAAATGTGACCTTTTAATGTACAAGTCCTCCCAGCTTCCCTTCTCTAGTTCCTCATTCATTTAATTGTTTCTTTCTTCCTACTTCTCTCTCTCTCTCCCTTTCCCATTTTTTTATTCTATTAACTATCTCTTTTTCCTCCATTCTTATTCTTTTTTCTCTTCCCCCCCTGTAGTATCCATATAATCTGTCTAGTGTTCTTTTTACAAAATTAGTTGCTTCTTGTTCTTAATTTAAAAGCAAGTGAATTTTTTCTTTCTAAAATTGTAACAGATACAATAAGGTTGTAAAATTCTCTGTTGAAAATTATGTTTATGGTACTATCCGTGATTTGATTGTTGCATACTTCATGTACACCTTGAAAAACATATTGCATTCTATAGAGATATACAATGATTGAATGTAATAATAATAAATCATAAAATAAAAACCAGACAATTTTAAAGTAAATTGCTTTTTGCATGTGGTGCTCAATTGATTTCTTCTCCCAGACTCTGGTCCTGCATGTCTACTATAAATTACTTTGGAAACTCACAGCAAGACCACTGGGGATAGCAGTTGTTAAGGAAGAAGTGCTTCCTGGATGAGGTAGAATTTGGAGTGGGATAGAGCTTGGATTAGTAAAAAGAGAACTTTTTAGCTTCTCTCTGCCTTCAAAGCACTGTAAATGATCTGGCTGTCCATATAACGTTGTGTGAAGAGGGCACACACATGGGCGCATCCTTCTTTTCTCCATTGTGCCTTTCTCTTATGGTTCCTCCTACGTATTTGGGGGAGGATTCCTCCTTTCCTGTTAAGTGCCTTTTCTCTTCACTTTTCAGTCAGGCCTCTGAGATAACTGTAGGCTTTTCTCTCCTGGGACTTTTCTCCATTTCCCCCTAATTGCCTAATATTATCTGGCTAAGGTTTGCAATTAGCTTTGCTACTTCTCCCAGAGCCTGCCAGCTCATTATTGGTTTGTCTCTGGATGCCTGGCAGCCTCTGCTGCTCTGTCTCACTGGCCTTGAACCAGAGCCCGAAGCATGATCCAACAGCATATGGCCTGCTTCCTGAGACCTCTGGGGACCTCTATCCATTCCTTTGTCTCTCTAGGTGAATGACACTTCCCTTTTGGAGTGAGAGGCTGCTTTCTGAAGCATGCATACTACTTGAGAGGATAAGCACAAGTGTTTGTGAGTGCCAACCTAGGTGGTCACACCATGTGTGCATGCGGGTGTTCAAACTCATGGGGATGTGTGTATCTGTATGTCAGGGAGAATGTGCCTATGAAATGGTCTGCTCAAGCAGCTGAAATCATCAGCAGGTGTCAGGTGGTGCACACCCACCTGAAACCTCAGCACCACTGCTTTCCATATGGACCAGCTGTCCTGTAAGTTCCTGTATATATCTGATGCTATGGTCTGTCACAAAGCATCCAAGCTATGCTTTCAAGGGATCTAGGAGGTCCTCCTCTAACTCCAAAGCTTCTTCTCCATTGAGGCTTGAAGTTTTGCTATATGGGATTGCTTAGTTTCAGTTAAGCATTTTCCCTTCTAAAAATACAAACACTCTGGAAGGAGGCACTCAAGGCCAGAAAGATGAGAGATAATATAATTAACCTCCTTTATATTTTTACAGGTGAGGGAGGAAAGAGACATGCCAGTGATGTTCCTAAGGTCACTTGTAAAGTGCATGGCAGAGCTAAGACTGGAACAGTCCTTCTCATCCCTGGTCCAGCACTCACTACTTACCTGGATTAGAGGGCACTACCTATGGGCCCTTTACAATGTGTCATATACATTCAACACAGGCTTCCTTCCCCAGGGGGGCCATTCTTGTGAATGCAGTGAGCAAGACCAACTAGAACAGGAGTAGTGGTGATACTGATGAATTTGGGTTTTTTCATAACTGAGGGTAATGGTTTTTCCTCTAGACCAGTGCTGTCTAATGGAAATATGTGGGCCACAAACATGAGCCATATATGCGATTAAAAATGTTACGTTTGTTTATTTTCTAAGTAAACAAATAAAAGGGGGGAAGGAATAAAAAGAAACAAGTAAAAATTTTAAGTTTATTTTAAAATTTCTTTTCTTCTCTTTTGTTTAATTGCTAGATGGTATGTGCACTCACTAGAGAGACACAGAAAGGGAAAGGGAAAAGAGGAAGCAGCTCCCAATGGGCATAGTCATGCTGTAATCACTTCTCCATTTCTCCATCCCATCAGGAATCTAGGCACACAGACAAATGCACCCAGCGTGTTTTTCAAGTCTCTGGGACTGGGATTTGAACTGTAATTGGCCATGTGGGATATGGCTTTCTTAACTACTAGGCTATGGGGCCAGCCCTTAAAGTTTATATTTAATTGAAAAGTCCTAATTGTATGTATTTATGGGATACAATGTGCTGGTTTCATATATGTATGTGTCATGGAATGATACATGATTAAATTATTACATCAAGCTAATTAACATACCAGCATCTCACATACTTACTGCTTTTTTGTGGTGAGACCAATTCAAATCTACTTTCTTAGCAATTTTGAAATAGATGTTGTGAAATACAGTCATCATGCTGTGCAGTAAGTCTCAGAAACTTACTCTTCCTGTTTAGCTGAAACTGTGTGCCTTCTGGCTGATATCTCCTTGTTTCCATCCCTTCTTTCAAGGAACAGGTAAAATTAATTTTAATAATGTACTAAATTTAACCCAATTTATGAAAAGGTCAATATTATAAAAAAAAAAACTATCACTTTAACAGGCACTCTGTATAGAAAGTTATTGAGACATTTAGCTTTTCTTCTTTTTTTGCAAAGCCTTTGACATCAAGTGAGTGTTTTATATTTACAGCTCCTCTCATTTGGACTGGTAGCGCCAAGGGCTCAGCATAGGGATCGTGGCTCCCATGTTGGACAGAGCAGCTCCCAATCCTAGACAATGTTTATTCAAAGGCGCATTTGCACCCACCACTCTGACTACAGCACTGTCTACACACACCTGTCTCCTGCAACGCCAGTCTTCATAGGCCAGTAGGGACCTCAGGGCCATCCAATCCAAAGGAGTTTATATTATATTCCAGAGAGTGGAGAGATGATACATAAATCAGGAGTGTGGAGCAAGGAAGGATGTAGAGGAGGTGCCTGAGGCATTTGCTATCAGCCCAGTGCATTGTCATTATTGGGTGCCATGATGAGGATTTGCAGATTACCTTATCGAATGTTAACTAAACTAACTCCCATCAAAAGGCAAACAGCTTAAAGCTATCCCAACAAAGAAATCACAAATTGAAGATAATATCTGTGATGCAAGCACAAGTGGACACCAAGAAATGGCTTAACTGACACTTCTTACTCTCAGGACAAGCTTGTGATGAGATTAAGGCAGTGGTGATGGGGTCGGCCTCCAACTTTCAAAATGATCAGGAAGGCTGTCTGGAATGTGACTGTATATCTATATCACTCTAAGAACTTTCGATGGCTTAGAATATTAATATGTGATAGTTCTAATTTTTTCATGTGAGTTTTATCATGTAGACACTATTTGTTCCATAGTATGTGGACATAATTTACAAATGTATACAGACTTTAAAAACATTCATTGAATCAGATTGCCTTCTACTCAAGACCCTGCAATGACTCTCCAATCTACTCAGGGTAACCCTCAAACCCTATGATATGGCCAACAGGCCCTAACTTCACCCCATCACCTTTTTTTTGTTGTTGTTTTATATGAAGTTTACTTTAAATTTT
Organism: Tupaia belangeri chinensis; assembly: GCF_000334495.1. Classification (NCBI taxonomy): domain Eukaryota; kingdom Metazoa; phylum Chordata; class Mammalia; order Scandentia; family Tupaiidae; genus Tupaia; species Tupaia belangeri. The sequence continues at coordinate 3,462,247 of NW_006159716.1, forward strand.
TTTTTGAGGGAACCAGCAGTTAGCGTAATGGCTATGTCGCTGGACTCCCACGTAGTCGACCGCGGTTCACGTCCCGGACCCGGTGGCTTAAAACTCACGCCGGGCACGTGTGCGTGCGTGCCCAAGATCCTGAGAGGAGAATGGAGGAGAAGAGATTGCAGCGTGACCATCCCCTCTGGGGGGTGATTTCTCGCTTTCTGTCTCTATGTCTCTCTCTGTCTGTCTGGCGAGCGCACGCGCCCTATAACGAAAACATCTCAAAAAATAATTTAAAAAAAAAATGGGGGAAGGGACCAGCAGGAGGTGTGGTGGTTAAGGCACTGGACACTCCCACATGGCCAACCACGGTTCAAGTCCCAGACCTGGTGCCTTGCTTTCTCACTTTTCCTCTCTTTCTTTCTCTCTCTCTCTCGGTGTCTCTCTCCAGCCAAATTAAAATAAAATGAATGAATAAATAAAATAAACAATTTTTTCAAAAGAAAATTTTGAAAAAAATATGAAGTTTACTTATTTCATTCATGATTTAGCTCACTTGCACATCAATGAGAGGGAGAGGAAGAGAGAGAGAAGTGCCCTCAAAAGGACCCTATCATGCCACGATCCTTCTTTCTCCACCTCTTCAGGATCCTGGACACATATACATGCAACTGGCATGTATTTTCAGGCCAACTCAGGGATCTGAACCTATGACCAGCCATGTGGCTTTCTGGACTGCAATTTTGCTACCAACTGTGCCACCAAGCTGGACCCCCATCACCTTTCTGATTTCATACGCCTTCCCTTTACTCCAGCCACACTGACACCCTCACTACTTGCCACTTTTATTGTATCCATGCAACAAAATATACTCTGTTTTCCTAATTTGTAAGCTTTTTATAAGTGGTGTTATAGCATCTGAATTTTTCCACTATCTTCCTGATCAACTCTATAGTCTCAAGATTCATCCATGATAATTCATATAGCTAGAATCCATTCATTTTTTTATTACTATATAGTACTCCAGTATATACAATAAGTCCAACTCATTTTAAAAGATATGTTTCTAACTTTTCTTTCTATTCAGAATGGGCCCCTATGAACACTTTGTGCAGGTATTCTGGGGCTCATGTGCCTGCAGGTGAGTCATAAGTGTGCATGCCACCCACCACCATCTTTTTCACACTCAGTGACTTTATATGTTGTTTTCCTCAAGCCTGGACTCTCCTATTCACTGATTTTACCTTGTCTGCCAAACTTCTGTTCATGTTTTGAGACCAGATCATGTGTCATCCTCTCTGAGGAGCCTTCCTCTCCAAGCTCTGACACTGTTACCTGGTATGTGCAATGTACTGGAATGCCTCTCACTCTGTACTTTAATTAGAGTGAACTACCCTAAGCTCTCTTAGTCCATTGGACTTCTATAGCTAAATACTATACACTAATTGACTTATAAACGACAGAGATGTATTTCCCACAGTTCTGGAAGCTGGAAATTCCAAGATTATGGTGCCAGGAGATTTGATATCTGATGAAGACCTGTTTTCTGACCCATAGATTGTGCTGTCTTCTTGCTGTGTCCTTTCATGGCAGAAGTGGTAAGGGAGCTCTCTGGGGCCTCTTTTATGAGGGCACAGATGCTATTCATAAGGGCTCTGACCTAAGCACTTCCCAAAGTCTTCACCTCCTAATACTGTCGCTTTGGGGGTTAGAAATTCAATATATGAATTTGGGGAACTTGAACATTCAGACCATAGCATCTACTTACCCTAAACTGCTGGATTAAGGCAAACTCTTCACTGGCTCTGTGATACATACTAATCAGTCTCCAAGATCTGCCGAACCTTTACAACTGGTAAGCTGCTCTCTAACTGTAGCTCTATATTCTCATCTATGGAAGTATACACTTACCAGAAGCTGGTCAGTTTGCTCCAAACCTGGTCTGGCTAGTTCTTCTTCTTAGAATAGTTACATAACCTAATTAGATGTGACATGGACAATACTGTGCAAGTGTGTAAAAAAACAACAAAAAACCCCCCCAAAAAACAAAGAGTTATCTTCATGCAACATAAGCTGAATGCTTCAGAAAGACACACAGAAAAGCTGATGCATGAAGGGGATTGGGGGAGTTGATGTTCACAAATGTTGTTATACCACGGAGGCAGCAGGTGGTGTGGTGGTTAAGAGTGTTGGACTCCCATATGGCTGACCACGGTTTGAGTGTCGGACCTGGCAACTTCCTTTCTCACTTTTCTTCTCTCTCTCACTCTGTCCCTCTCTGGTCAAATTAAAATAAATAAATATATGTTAAATAAGAAAAATAATTCTTTTTTAAAAAAAGAAAACAAATGCTGTTATCCCGTGTGTGCATCTTCTCTTCAAGACTGAATTTGAGGGCAGAGACCACAGGGGCTGTATCCTCGTGCCTTGCATTCCAGCCCAAGGTCTGAGGCAGAATAGGAGTTGAGAAACATATGGTGATCCAAAAAATGAATGAATTAATAAATATTGAGGTTTTAAATATTTCACTCACACTCAGTAGGTGTGAGTGAAGTAACTGTAAAAGACTAGAAAATGACCTATAAAAATCTCAAAGGATTTTGCACTTGGACTGCTTTGTCAAGTGTCCTTAAATCCTCATTCCAATTTAAAGAAAAAGGAACAGGAAAATCGTAGTCTATGCATAATGCATACTGTTTGTGAGTGAAAGATGACGCTGGGACTTCAATGTATAGACCTACACTCCAAGAAAAAACATTGGTCTTTTAAGTAACAGGAGAATTGGTGTTTGTATATATTTCAAGTTAAAAAATATTTAAGAGATGTATGTCAGTTTTGATCCCAGCTGGGAAAAAAAAAATGACATGCTCAAATTAGATACCTTGAAGAGAGTTTAATAGAAGTATTACATATAAAAAACTATGAGTAAAATAAGGGGAAAAAAATAAGGGAAACCACAAATTAGGAGGATGGATGGAGGTTCCTGACAACAGAGGTTTGGATTGAAGGAGGAAGCCAGTTTGCCCAGGCAGAACAAGGAAGGAACTAGCGGAATAAATACCTTGATCTCTCACTTCTCTCTCCCTGCGACCCTGTGCCAGTGTTTCCTATTGGCTAAGCCCAACAGGAAGGCAGAGGCAGAGGAGACGATTGATGCAGTCTACGCAGGTGAAACCCCAAGGGAGAAAGCAGTTGGAGAATGGAAGAGAGTAGATCTAGCACAAACGAAAGATGCCCAGCATGGAATCGTTTGTTATGATTTGCCACTTTGACGTTATCAGACAAACTGTGGGTCCAAGTCCTGCCAGACTGGATGGTTTCTTCTTTCTTTCCTTCCTTCTTTCTCTCTCTCTCTTTGACCGAGGGCACATGTGTTTGCCAGAGACAGACAGACAGGGAGAGAGAGAGGGGAAGAAAGCACCCCCCATCTTTGTCCCTGTGGGGCATGGTCACCCTGCAATTCCTTCTTTTCCATTTCTCAATCCCCTTAAGATTTGGGGCATTCAAGTACATGTGCTTGGTGTGTTTTTTAAGCTCTCAGGGCTGGAATTCAAACAGCAGTCTGGTTTATGGATCTGGGCCCCAAAATACTTGTGTATGGGGCTGGTCCTTTTTATTTACTTTTAGAGTTTGTTTCTTTCATGAACAATAAAGGTAGAGAGAACAAGACAGACAGATAGCATGTCCACCAGAGTCTTTGTATGTTCTCCATCTTCTTTTTTAAAAGGTTCTTATGACCATATTCTTCTTCTTCTTTTTTTTAATTGCTAGAAGGCATATGTGTGAGAGAGAAAGAGAGAAAGAGAGAGAGAGAGAGATCCCTCAATGGGTCATGGTTGTGCAGCAATCCTTTTCCCTCCATTTCTCCATCCCATCAGGAGTTGGGGCATTCGCACACATGTGCCTGGTGTGCTTTGCAAACCACTGGTATTGGGACTTGAACCATGGTTGGCCATATGGAATCTGGCTCTCCATGCACAAGGCTTTAACTACTGTGCTACAGGGCCAGCCCTCAACGGAGTCTTCATGTGATCAGCTGCTCCGTCTGTGAGTCCTGGGTCATAGGTGTGCTCATGCCTGATGTCCTCAGGGAGGTGTGCAAACCTGGCCCCTTCCTGTGTGAGTCAGAGTCACAGCTTTATCTCTGCCACCAGACTGTGAGTGTACAGAGGCAGAGGTTCTGTCTTGGGGTTTTGGGATCTCTAGGTCTTGGCTTTTGGAAGAAGCCCAATAAATTATTGACTGAATATCAGAGACACCACAAAAAAAAATTATTCATGAGAAAGAACACTAGTCTGTAGGTTTATTTATTCATTTAGCAAATACCTATTGAGTGCCTCCTATGTGTGAGACATTGCTCTAAACAAAGAGAATGCAATGGTAAACAACAAAGCTACAATCTGGCTGGAAAGGCAGTCAGCTAATTCTTTTCCTCAACCACAAACACCTACTGAAGAGTAACTATGTGCACTATCCTAGGTGCTGGGAGTTGAAAGATGAGTTAGGCAAAGCTGTTGCCCTCACTAAACTTATGCTTGGGTGGGCATATTGTATCTGTAAGCAGCCATTTTTGGAGCTAAGGGGGAAACAGTAGCACCATTTAAACAAACAAACATACAAAAACCAAAAAAAACCCCAAGGGACCAGCAGTTGTCGTAATGGTTATGTCGCTGGACTCCCATATAGTCGACCACAGTTCAAGTTCCGGACTAGGTGGCTTAAACTCATGCTGGGCGCGTGTGCTTGTGTGCCCGAGACCCCGAGAGAAGAATGGAGGAGAAGGGATTGCGGCGTGGCCATCCACCCTGGGGGGTGATTTCTCACTTCTGTCTCTCTGTCTTTCTGGTGAGTGCATGCACCCTATAGCATAAACCTCTCAAAAACAAAACAAAATATCCCCCAAAAAACAAAACCCAAAATAATGAGGTCTGCAGCTCCTGATAGATGAGAGGCAAGCAGAAGCCACTTCAGGTCATAGAAAGACAATCCTCTGAGCTGGATGGAAGCCAGAGCTTAGGGCACATGTCCTCACAGGGTAAGGGTGTCCTTGCTAACCACATCTGATCCCTTGGTGTTGGATGACTAGGATAGGTCCCAAATAAACAAACCTGAGCCCTACACTTCTCCAGTGACAGGTCCTTACACACAGTAGGCCAATTAATTTTCATAGAATTAAGAGAATCAAACCACTGGTATTGGGACTTGAACCATGGTTGGCCATATGGAATCTGGCTCTCCATGCACAAGGCTTTAACTACTGTGCTACAGGGCCAGCCCTCAACGGAGTCTTCATGTGATCAGCTGCTCCGTCTGTGAGTCCTGGGTCATAGGTGTGCTCATGCCTGATGTCCTCAGGGAGGTGTGCAAACCTGGCCCCTTCCTGTGTGAGTCAGAGTCACAGCTTTATCTCTGCCACCAGACTGTGAGTGTACAGAGGCAGAGGTTCTGTCTTGGGGTTTTGGGATCTCTAGGTCTTGGCTTTTGGAAGAAGCCCAATAAATTATTGACTGAATATCAGAGACACCACAAAAAAAAATTATTCATGAGAAAGAACACTAGTCTGTAGGTTTATTTATTCATTTAGCAAATACCTATTGAGTGCCTCCTATGTGTGAGACATTGCTCTAAACAAAGAGAATGCAATGGTAAACAACAAAGCTACAATCTGGCTGGAAAGGCAGTCAGCTAATTCTTTTCCTCAACCACAAACACCTACTGAAGAGTAACTATGTGCACTATCCTAGGTGCTGGGAGTTGAAAGATGAGTTAGGCAAAGCTGTTGCCCTCACTAAACTTATGCTTGGGTGGGCATATTGTATCTGTAAGCAGCCATTTTTGGAGCTAAGGGGGAAACAGTAGCACCATTTAAACAAACAAACATACAAAAACCAAAAAAAACCCCAAGGGACCAGCAGTTGTCGTAATGGTTATGTCGCTGGACTCCCATATAGTCGACCACAGTTCAAGTTCCGGACTAGGTGGCTTAAACTCATGCTGGGCGCGTGTGCTTGTGTGCCCGAGACCCCGAGAGAAGAATGGAGGAGAAGGGATTGCGGCGTGGCCATCCACCCTGGGGGGTGATTTCTCACTTCTGTCTCTCTGTCTTTCTGGTGAGTGCATGCACCCTATAGCATAAACCTCTCAAAAACAAAACAAAATATCCCCCAAAAAACAAAACCCAAAATAATGAGGTCTGCAGCTCCTGATAGATGAGAGGCAAGCAGAAGCCACTTCAGGTCATAGAAAGACAATCCTCTGAGCTGGATGGAAGCCAGAGCTTAGGGCACATGTCCTCACAGGGTAAGGGTGTCCTTGCTAACCACATCTGATCCCTTGGTGTTGGATGACTAGGATAGGTCCCAAATAAACAAACCTGAGCCCTACACTTCTCCAGTGACAGGTCCTTACACACAGTAGGCCAATTAATTTTCATAGAATTAAGAGAATTCCTGTTAGCCTTTCATCAGGATGTGGGTGCCCTAGAAACCAGGTTTAGGAAATGAAGGAAGAGTTGGCAGCCCAGTGGCGCCCTGACAGGGGAAGGGGATAACATTACCTTGTTTAGATGCTTGGGATTTTTTTTTAAGAGCATGTGTCCTTGGGCTCTATATACCAGAGCCAGTCTTGTTCTTATGTGGGATGCTAAAGAATGGATCAGACCTAAGTTTCTATTATATTACTATCCCCCAAACTCTTTTTTTTTTTTTTTGAGAGATTTTCACTGTAGGGCGCATGCGCTCGCCAGACAGATAGAGAGAGACATAGAGACAGAAAGCGAGAAATCACCCCCCAGGGGGGATGGTCACGCCGCAATCCCTTCTCCTCCATTCTCCTCTCGGGATCTTGGGCACGCACGCACACGCGCCCGGCGTGAGTTTTAAGCCACCGGGTCCAGAACAGGAACCGCAGTCGACTACATGGGAGTCCAGTGACATAGCCATTAATGCTAACTGCTGGTTCCCTATCCCCCAAACTCTTATACTCTCAAGCTTTGGAAGTCCATTTTCCTCTTACGTATAAGCATCAAATTGCAGAGGAAATGGTATTTCTCAGGGGATAAGAGGCTGGGTTCTGGTCTGCATTCCTCCCATCTTGGTGTGAGACTCTCAGGACTCAACGAGGTGAAGTGATCTCTTAGAGTCCTTGTCAATGTGGTCACTCGCTCTTTTTAGACCATTTTCCCCTCCCTGGGCTTTGGCTGCTGCCGTTCGGTTGCTCCCTCTTGCTAGTGCTTCCTTGGCCACTAAAGAAGCTGCTGTGAATCAGCAGGATTGGTTTTAAGCCTTGGATTTGGAGGCAGCTGCTTACCCAGCGCAGTTTTGCAGGCTGAAGAAGGGACTTTCCTCCTTACACATGTCCCAGGATACCTCCCGTATCGGCCTTTTGATGTTTGGGACTGTTGTACTGTGGACAAAGCCTTCCGTTCCACAATGAAGGATCAGAAATAGAAACGAATGCACATGTGTTTGGCATTGCCCATAACAAGCTGTTCTTGGCCTCTATGCTGTTGCTCGTGCTGGCCCCTCTGCCAGGAATATCCTCCTGCCCTCATTTCCCTTGTACGGATCCTTTAAGAGTCAGTTCAAGCCTGTCTTGCCCTGGAGGAGTAGTAATTGATTTCTTTTGATTGCAAGAAACAGACTTATTCAGATAAGCTCCAATAAATGCTGGTGGGAGTGGGGAGATAAAGACAATGTAAGCCCTGGGGTGGGGGCGGGGGGTGGACTTCATGACGTCCACAAGGAAGAGTCTAACCATCAGTGTCTTCCAAAGAGACTGCAAGACCTTGAACGTAAGGAATATGTCTTATTCATTTTTGAAAGCTCAGACATACCTAGGACATACTAAATAGCTGCTTGTTGAGTAAATGAATGAATAATTGAATCACAAGTAAGGGTAGAAGATACGGGACTCTGTCTTTGAGGCATTTATGGTCTGGTTGAGAAAGTAGAAAGCGGGTGGGAAGTTAGGTAAAATAAGAGATAACACAGCACAAGACAAAAGTTAAGAACTGACAGGAAGCGTGCCAGAAGAGCACATCAAAGGCATCTTGGGGGAGACAAGATGCAGTTAGTAAATAGCCCGGAGAAAGACTTTTGTTCACACTAACACGCCGTTAACTAATGTGAGTGCAGACTTTAGCTGGAGAACATTAGAGCGAACCTAGAACTAAGATTTTAATTTCACATAGGATTCCACAGGAGGGCGTCAGAAACAAATCTCAGAAGACCTTTTTACTTGGCTGTGGGCTCCTCTAGAGCAGCAGGTGCACGAGACTCCATCGCAGCTCTTCTGGGGAGGTGAATGACCTTCGTGGTCTCACTGCAGGCAGGATCTATAGGGAGAACAGGGCTTGTGCCTACTGAGCCAAGGCCAGCTGCCTGTGGTGAATCAACAGGGCCTCTGGGTAGCCCTCAGGATGCCACAGTGAACAAAGAGAGTCATTCTGATGTTTCCTGATTTTATTGATGTAAATCAAAGGTCCAGAGAAGAGCGTTCTTTGCAGTCTCTGTTTTAGAGATTAGCCCCTGGGGTGAGTCCCTTTACCAGTCTCTCTTCTGTTTCAACGTGTTTTATTTTTTAACCTTTCCAAGGAATTTTGCTGCTAGACAAACTCTGTCAGCTTGCCAAGGATAAGCAGTGAGGTTGGGAGGAATTCCCAGGGTCCCCTCTTTCCTAAAGGTTACTGTCAGCCCCACACTCTGGAACTTCATCTCTTCTTGTACTTGAAATGGAGAAAGTAGGAAAACCGAGGCTCAGGGAAACTCACATTTCTTCATGTTTGCGCGATGCCTGGAGTTTCTCGTTTTCCCACCTACACTCACACTGCTTTTGCATTTCATTCATTAAATGGTTCTTCATACAGCCCTCTGCTCTAGGCTTTGGAGCATGTACGTTTGGCTGTAGGTGGCAGAACATTCACCCAGTAGTGGATTAGAGGGTATGGACACTCATTAGCTCAGCATGTAAGACGGAAATCCAGCATGGGGTCTCCAGAGGCTGACAGCTTAGCAGCTCAGTAGTGCCATCAAGAACCAGGCTGCTGTCATCCTCCCTCTCAGCTTTTCTTAGAGTGTCAATGGTGTCTCCCCTCAGAGGGCACATGGCTACCCAGCCCCCTCTGGTATTCTAATGTCTGAAGACAAAACCAAAGCAGGTCAGGGCCCTTCACCTCTGTCTTTTTGCCAGGGAAGAATAGCTTTGCTGGAAGATGACTTCTTTTTACATCCATTGGCCATCTGTGGGCCACTTACCTGTTCCTAGCCCAACCACAGGCAAACCAGAATAGGATGCCACAACCGGCTGCTCTGGGCCAATCGTGTTGTACTGCTCGTGGGCGGTGCACCAAGGCACCAGAATAAGATGGCCTGAGTGCAAGTCCTGGTTCTACCACTGCTGAATTACATCACTTTGGGCAAGGAACCTAACTCCTCTGGTCCTTGGTGTTTCCATCTGTAAATTGGTGATCATGATATCATTGGTCGATGTAAGGGTTAAATGTATTAATGTGTGTAGGGTATTTAGCATAGTGCATGACTCTCGTTAACTGTCAACTATTAACACAATCACCATCCCCAGGGCTGAGCATTTTCTAGCCTGAATAAATTCAGGAAAGGGGTAACAGAGGTTGGGTAGGCAACTCCAATGTCTACCACAGGGGGGCTGCCTTTCAGCTCACAGATGAAAAGACAAGCAATGTTAAAATCCTGTGCTAGTACAGGAAAACGGGAGCCCTCAAATAGGAGGGGAAGACTTCTTGGAGGAGGTGGCACTCATGTACTATTTTAGCACATGTAGCAGTTGCTCAGCAAAGGCTAATGCGAGTGGGTGATGAAGGAAGGTTTTCTAGACAGAGGCAACAGCAGGCCTAGAGACTCAAGTGTGCAGGACACGTAGCGACAGTTAATTGCACTGAGAGGATGGAGTGGGAGCCAGCAGTAGCTCTAGACATGTGTGCTGCCAGGCTGGCGAGGGTGCAGACGCTGAGCTAAGGAGTTCCATCTTTTTCTACAGGCTATGAGTTTTAAGCTGGAAGTAGTCCTGGATTTGTACTTTTCATCCATGACTCAGGCTGCGATGAAGAGGATGGAGGAGATCGGAGTGTGACCCAGGTTGAAGACTACAGCAATATTTCAGGGAGCGAGGGCCATGGCCTGAATTAGGGGAGCTACAGGAGGATCAGGGGGAGGGAAGAGCAGTCAGTCAGCAGGGAGTGGTCATTCACTCTGTACAAAGAAGGGGAGGCCCAGTAAGACCCTAAGATTTTGGCAGCAGGAAGTGGTCATTCACTCTGTACAAAGAAGGGGAGGCCCAGTAAGACCCTAAGATTTTGGCTTGGATAACTGAGTGGGCAGGGGGTGGTGGAGAGAAATATGGACAGAAAGAAGGAGCACTTGCAAGCAGAAAAAACAGCAATACGGGCAGAAAATTGCAGAGGAAAGGGGCTGATGCGTTTCAGTTTGGCCCCTTTGGGTCTGAGGGCACCTGGAAATATCATTAAAGCCTTGAGTACGTCAAGTCTGACGCTCAGGAGAGCGATGTAAGCCAAACATGGAAGATTCTGAAGTCACCAGCATGGAGAAAAGAGGTAAATGCTGGAGACAGAGGAAATTGTCCTGGAAAAACAGAAACATGAATAAGGGGGGAGCCCGGCTGTTCTGAGAATTGCGAGTGCACTGTTCTCTGGGCAATTAGTGGACCAGGAATGGTTCAAGGCCAATGCATAGCCAGGCAGGGCCTTGCCTGATTACTGTGCAAGCAACTGTTATTCAAGGCTCAGCTGGCCCCGGGAATGTCTGCAGGCCCTTCAGAGGGAGGCAGAAGAAGGAGCCCTGTAAACATTAGCATTTACGGGGCAAGTGGAGACAGAAGGCAGCCTGAGAAAAAGATGGAGGGGAAGAGTGGGAGTGGGAAGAGGAATGGATGAGAGGAATGTTTCTGGACCAAAGGAGGTCATGGAGCCCAGTTCATGTATCTTGTCTTTTCAAATGGGCTGAGGAGCCTTGAAGACGTAGTACGTATTCCTCTTCTATTTCAGCAGTCTCAGTGACAGGTATTTGGAATATTAAATTGTATTAAGAATTTATATTAGATTGTAGTAAGAGTCTGCTTCTGGAGTGGAGAGGACGGGGAAGTAGATGATCTTTCTGATTGTACCCTGTGGGAGAGGTTAATGTCATAGGTTTTGGAACTGTGGAGCTGAGGCTGAGAACTGGCCATCTGTGTGGCATCTACATATTATTGATTGTTAACTATTAACACAATCACCTGTCTATGAAATGGTTACTCTATGAAACAGAGACATTAACGCCTTCCCCAAGGGTTTGGGCAGGGTTAAAACAGTATGTTAACAGTCAGCGCATGCGGGCCTCGTCCAGCAGCGAGCGCTGGCTACGTGGTAACGAGCCTGGTACTTCGCTCCTTGACCAGCACCCAGCCCATGATGGGAGCTCTTACAGCACATTTTGAATAAAGATGGGAAAATATTTTTACTAGTGGAAAAAAGCCCGGAGGAACATAGGCTTGCCAAGAACTAAGGGAGAAACTTGGACCAGGATATATGGGACGAGCAAACTCTCCACAAATCCGAAAGCAAAACAGCAAAGGCAAAACAAAAGACAAAAGCAAAAGAACTCTCAATAAAGAACAGGCTGGCCTCAGGGAGCAGGTTAGAGAGATCCAAGAAGAAAACAGTAAGAGCATCCCCTGCATCTGGGTTCTCTAACTATTCTGTATCTTTGTAGTCTCCACTCCATGGAGTTCGTGGTGGAAAGAACATGGATGTTCAAGCTGGAGAACTCCACGACCGAGTCCCTACTGCCTCACTTACCACCTGTGTCATCTCATAAAAGTTATTTAATCTTGGGCCACCTGGTAGCATGGTAGTTAAGGCAGCTGGATCCCACGTGGCCAACTCAAGTCCCGGGCCCAGCACCTTGAAAAACATACTAGATACATGTGCGTGAATGCCCAGACTCCCAAGAGGAGAATGGGACAGGAACTGTGGTGTGACCATGTACTCTATGGGGACATTTCTCACTTTCCCTCAGTCTCTTTCTCCGGAGAATCAATATTCCCTATAGAAAAATTAAAATAATAATGATGATAAAAATTTAAAGTTATTTAACCTCTGTGCTTTGGTTCCCTCATCTGTAAAATGGTCAAGCCTGCTCCAAATGAACTTCGTACTCAGACTGACTGTTATGGTGCCTGGCAGATGGTGGGTACTCAGTAATTATTTTTGCTTTGTTTCTGCTGGTGCCTTAAGTATGGCGGTTTCTGTGGCGCTCAAGAAGAGGGGCTCCGAAAAGTATTCTGACTAGAGAGGAAGGCCCATTCTGAGGAGGGAAATAGTTGCAGAGAGAATTTGGAAGGATCTTGTTCTCAGTCCCTGTGGGAATGGAAAGGCAGCAGGACACAGGCAAGTAGTCAGTGTCCAGGGGGCCCCGTGGAACCCTGACACGTGGTCCTTTTGTCTCTAACATGGTGATAGTAACTTAGACACAGCTCCTACTCTTCTCTGCCCCTAAAAACCTGGGGCTGATCTATAGCACCTTCTCTGCTGCCTCCCAGAGGCCACTGCCAGGATGACTGTCCCAACCAAGCCCTCCTTTTTTTTTTTTTTTTCTTTCTTTCTCTTTAGTTCATACATTTAAAACTATACATCATTTAGCTTGTAAACTGAGTTTACCCAACATGAATACACTTCACATCAATTCAGTTGAGGATACAAAACATGCTATCATCAACAGATAATCCATTTCTGTGTCCCATAAAGTCTTGGCTCTCTATTTTCCTCCTCAATTTCTTTCCTTATACTCACCCTCTTAACCCACTCTCTTCCTCCATTGTTTCCAGTATCCATAACCATTTTCAATGCTTCCATATTCTGTAATCTTTCAATTTCCACCATAGAGTGCAGATAGTCGGTATATTATAAGGGGAGACATACAATGTCTCTCTTTCAAAGCCCTCCTTCAAGACACCAATGGCTTGGTTCCTTTTGTCCCATTTGGCTCCAGACAAATACTCAAGGCTTAATCCCTACAAGGGAGGAAAATAAATGCCTGAGGCACCTGAGAGGCATGGGATGTGCCCTTTCGGACTCTAGAGTCTGTAGGTTCTGGAAAGAAATCTCTCAAAGGGCTCCCCATCTCCTCCAATGTGTTTGTAGTGTGCAATTATGCAGCACTGAGCAGTTTCCAAAAATGCTTTGCATTCCAGTAGGGTAGGTGGGGAAGCTATTACACAGAGGGAAATAGAGCCACAGAGAAGAGACCTGCCTGAGATTGCATGACTGATAAACAAAGCCAGGACTAGAACACAAAACTCCCAGCCCAGACCTATTCTGTGTTGTGACAAATCGAGGGCCCAAGCTCCTTCTCTTCAGCCTGTTGAGGTGGACCATTTGCTGACAGCTTGTATGAATTTGAGTTTCATTGTTTCTTCCCTCTTTCTTCACTGCTGAGAGGGTATCTGTCTTCCTCTCCACCCTTCTTTCTTCTTCCACACTCACTGTTTTCTTGAGTCCCTAAAAGGTGTTTTGAAGGTCAGTATCCCACTCCCCATCTCCTAGAGAGCCCTGGCCAATCACCCTGGGGATGTCTCTGTCCAAAATGCAGACTCAGGAAATGAAGCCATTTCCCAGACGGCTTAATGGTATTGCTTGGAGCACAAGAAAGTCACACGTTCGGTGACGCATTGCAATATTTATCTGTGTGGGCATCCCTGTTCCCTCTAAGAGCATCTGCCATGGCTGCAGCACCGCCCAAATGGCAGGCAAAATAAAGTGTGGCATTCCATTAAAGAGCAGGAAGAAGTTACCAGCATTGATTGAAATTCTCAGGTGGAGAGAAACGGGTGGTGTTTGAAGAGGAGAATTTAATTTGATAATTTATATTCCACTTAAGTTCCTTCTCTATTTGACTGCTAGTAAACAGCTGTAAACTGTCCCAGCCATCTTTGCAGGGAAGAAAAAAAATACAATCTTGATTGTAAAATGGCGATGGCAGGACAAAATGTCAAGAGGACTACACGCCGTCGGAGGACAGGCAGCCTGGTGTCGGTTGAGATCTGATCTGAGGCAGAAGGCTCTGTTTGCCTCTTCCTTCCTGGCCTTCACTGTAAAAAAAAAAAACAAAAAACCCAAAAACGTGATCCAGGAGTTTCTCTCTTGCTCTGAACTTCTCACTGTTATAGGGAGCTCAGTGGTCTGGTGGAGGGAACAGAGAATTTACAATCAGAAAACAGGAGCTCAAATCTGGTTTTGGCTCACACGTTTTGCAGAATCTTGAGCAAGTCATTGACTCGCTCTGAATCTGGAGGATGACCCCAAGAGCTCACACTGTCTTCCTCCAGGATGCAGTAAGCATTGAATGAGTGAATAAATAAATAAATAAATACTTATTTAAGAAATGAAGAGGGGTGTGGATGGTAGTGAGAAGTAAGATGTGGCAGTGGGTATTAAAATGTTTTGTTTTGCAAGGCTCAACCATGTGGGATGATTCTGTGTTCATATCCAGTGACCTCCCTGCATGTACTGGGCACATTTGTGCCCATGGTCTAGGGCTGGCTGGAGTTGGGGCTGGATTGTAGTCAGGACCCTGTTGTGGGTCCTCTCTCTCTCTCTCTCTCTCCCTATATATATATATATATATATAATCAATAAGTAAGTATTTTTAAAAAGAGAGACTACGTGTGACAGCATCTTATGGCCCAGAGGGTCCCTCTCGTCCATTCTCCTCTTGCTCGATCAAGAGCTCACACTGTCTTCCTCCAGGATGCAGTAAGCATTGAATGAGTGAATAAATAAATAAATAAATACTTATTTAAGAAATGAAGAGGGGTGTGGATGGTAGTGAGAAGTAAGATGTGGCAGTGGGTATTAAAATGTTTTGTTTTGCAAGGCTCAACCATGTGGGATGATTCTGTGTTCATATCCAGTGACCTCCCTGCATGTACTGGGCACATTTGTGCCCATGGTCTAGGGCTGGCTGGAGTTGGGGCTGGATTGTAGTCAGGACCCTGTTGTGGGTCCTCTCTCTCTCTCTCTCTCTCCCTATATATATATATATATATATAATCAATAAGTAAGTATTTTTAAAAAGAGAGACTACGTGTGACAGCATCTTATGGCCCAGAGGGTCCCTCTCGTCCATTCTCCCCTTGTTCGATCACTTGGCCTCCCTGAGCACATCAAGCATGTTGAAGCCCACCTCAGGCCCTTTGCACTTGCCATTCTATTGTCTAATTCCCCCCTCCACTTCATTAAGAGTCCCACTCAAATGTCACCTCTTTAGAATTTCTCTAAACACTTAAAATGAGATCCCTATCATCTTTCTACGCTAGTGCCTAGAAAAATACCCTGCAGGAAGTAGGTATTTGACAGCTATTTGTCAGATGCATGAACTCATGTGTGAATGAACCATGGTAGCTCAAGGGCAGCAGAAAAGCACATGTCAGGACCCAGGAGCACAAGGTGGGAGCAGATGGAGGACAGGGGCACTGCGCCTGTGCTTGGCTATTCTCTGGCCACTGAAGGGACAGCTGGGGTCATCGGGAGTGAAGTGGGGAATGAGGGCTGTGGGATGCTTGGGTCAGCATGGCCAGTGCCCCGATTCTCTGCAGGGCCCTCCTAGCTGAGCTCCTCCTTGCTTTCCCAGTCTCCCTTCATGCTTTTTTCATCCCTGCAGATCCTCTGCAGAACTAATGAATAATGACAGGCTCATAATTACAGTGACATTTGAGCCTTCATTGTCCCAGATACTCAGCTCTCAGAGTCAAAGGTCTGGTCTCCACTGCCAGCCCCTGCTCATGGCCTTTATTTCAAAGTGACTTACTTCTCCTAAACAATCAGAATGGGACCCGGTGGGATGTCCTGCTTGGATGACGTTAGCCTTTCAGCTGGTGGCAGCAAATCACCGAACAAGGGACCCAGGCTGGAATCCTGGTGGTGCTGCCTCCCCTTCCTGGTCTCAGTTTTCTCCTGCTAAGGCCTCAAAGAGTTGGACAAGCATTGTGGTTTTCCTACTCTGGACTGCCTGGGTAATGCAAATGACGTTATTTGGTGTCTACAGAGAATCAGAGAGCAGAACAAGGCTTTGAACATCACTTGGTTGAGAGATTTTCACTGGGTTCTGTGGACACCTATGGGGCTTCTGAGTGGGGAAAAGGGAAGCGATATTTCAACACCCCTCCCCACTTCAGCCAGGGCAGTTGAAGTGCTGCATGCTTTCCTAATGAATAGTAATTAAGATTTCACTTGAACCCCTAGAGCAGACAGTTCCCAAATTCCCTTTCAATTTTGGCACTTGTGGTCTTTATTTCCATAAGAGCAGGAAGGCTCAGCTGTGTACAAGACTTCTGCTGAGAACTGTCCATCAGGGAACATAGGAAAGTGCGTGTTGCAGAGTGGGCACATGTGTCCCTGCAGGACTAGCCTGCACAGTCCGAGCACAGAGTGGGCGCTCACTCATTATTGACCGACCCGATGGAGAGCCAAAGGTAGGCCTTGGCACAAACACACATTTCAAGCAGCATTCAGGAGTTCATCCATTGCACAAGTATTTATTAAATTCCTGCCTAGCATTTTTCTAGGCACTGGGAATATTACTGGTGACAGAGGGTCTGATTTTCCATGGGAAGCAGCGGGACAAGTCTGGGGACACTTCAGTGGACAGGCAAATAGTTGACTTGATCCTCTGACCCTTGAAACTTGCTCTGGTACCTCCTGGGTGTACCTGACAGTAGCCACTAGCAAGAAGTCCTTGAGTGTCCCGAAACCCACTACAAACCCCTCCCCAGGTAAGTGCTTGGTCTAAGTGGTTTCTCATTCAGTTGGGAAGGAGTCCTTATTCTTGTCCAAGCATCATCATCTCCTGATCCCATTATTTAATCGTTCGCACCTTTGACGACACTCTGGTCCTGGTCTCCATGGAGGAAGCAGGCACAACAGACAACACACAAAGCAATGGCTGGGGCCAAGAAGGGAAGGAAGTGCCTCCAGAAACCTACAGACAGGGGCCAGAGGGAACCCCCATTGGAACATCAAGAGTCACAGCAGTAAATCGTGCTGCTACCGAGGAGTACCTAGGTCTCACTGAGATGACAAGAACTTTGAATGTGGCTCTCCTAGGGGTGGAGGGTCTCAGGTGGCATACCTAGAATCCCTCAGTCAAACTGGCTTAAACAAGGAGAAAGTATATCTATTTCACCTGAGGAGAAGTTCAGAGCAAGGGCAGTCATCAAGGCCACACGGCTAGAAGTAGCTGAGGCTGACAGGTCTGTGACCCTGACATGAAGGAGAGCCCTGGGAACCTCCTCATTCACCCTCCCCACCCCTCTTAGAACAGCATCAGAGCCTCTGTGGAGGTCAGCTGGCTGAGAGGGTCTTTTGAGGTTGGTAGCCAAGGCCACCTGCAAGTAAGACTGACCTAAAAGAGGGTCTGTGTATGGAGGTGGGAGGTGATGGGAAGGCAGCCTTCAGAGAGGTCAGGGATGAGCACAGAGTCTTGGAGGGATCTCCTATCTGGAACAGGTGGCAAGTGGGCTGTTGGGATGAGGGGTTCAGGATCCAGGCCTTGGGACAGGGTGGAGGGCTTGTGAATATGTAGACTAGAAAAAAGGAAATAATCTTCACCGAGGGGCAGGCACTTCATATTCACCATCTCTTTAATCCTTAAACCAACCTTGTGAATTAGCAGGGGGGAAGAGAGAATGGCTAAGCAATGTGTCTAAAATCAGTTCAACCAGAGCAGGATTTGAATCCATGGCTGTCAGGCACCAACATCCAATGGGCTTTGATTTGCCAGGTTGGGGAGAGTCTTAAGAGAGGCTGCCACTCAGCGGATATGGGTTTGTTTAGACTCACCGGGGTGCATTGGTGTCCACTGGCTGGCCAGGTTAGCATGGGCCTGGATAGGCTGAGCTGTGGACTGGAGGTCCACAGGACATGACTGAGAAGGTGGCAGGAGCTGTTGGGATGAGTGGTCCTTGTTACAGTGAATCATTTCATGCATTCTGTGAGCTCCTCAGCACAGCAGAGACCTGGAACAAAGGTGGAATTTCATTTCTTCTCACCCACGACAATTTGGTTTTTATTTAATTTTCATCCTGAATGCATCCTTTCTCCTTCTCAGGCTGCTTCCACAAGCAATATCCAGCCTTTTGGGAGTCGTGGCATGCTGTCTTTGTTTGCTTGATTTCTCAACACCTTTCTCCTACCTAAAGTGCTGCCTGACAAGGATTTTTAAAAATTATATTACCATGATTTCCCCTGCTCTTTTATCCTTGCTACTTTTAACATGAAAAGAAAGAGAATATGTTTTTACATATTCTGTAATCTCCCTACCTCTCACCTGGGTGGGTTGCTTCTTGTCAAGGAACAATCATCTCATATCCTTGGAGCCTTTACCTGAACATCTGGGGGTCTGAGTTCCAACGAAGGGTGAGAGATCCTTGGGTTTGACATGTCACTCTAGAAAACACTCCAGTATAAACCGAAGCCACTTGTCTGCTCTGACATGAATCGCTGTAGCCCAAACACACTCTTTAACACACAGAGATCAATGCACAGAAAAACTGAACTTCTCAAGGGTGAGCTATGTTTGCAGAAGTAAGCCATTTACTGTTTATTGCATACACTTTAAGGTTTTTCAGGGAAATAATGCTTCTTCAATGATTAGAATGTACAAGAGCAAAAACTGCAGGAAGTTCTAATAGGACTATTGGAGATGCCCCCCACAGCAGAGGGGACTTCAAAGCCATGAGTCTGGGCAAGAAGAGAAAGGAGAGTCTGTGGTAATTTGTACCAAAGACATTCAAGAATTTAGTATTTTAAAAATAGATGGGCCAGAGACCAGCAGGTGTTATAATGATTACATTGTTGGACTCTCACATAGTCATCTGCTGTTTGAGTTCTGGACCTGGTGGCTTAAAACTCATGCCGGGTGCATGTGTGTGCACTTGCATGCCCCAAATCCCAAGAGAATGTGGGAGAAGGGATTGTCACATAGTCATCCCCTCCCCAGAAGGTGATTTCTTGCTTTCTGTCTCTCTGTCTTTCTCTATCCCTCTAGCAAACGCACGCTTCCTATAGCAAAAATTTCTAAAAAAAAAAAAAAAAAAGGAGATGGACCAGCCAGGTGGGTGTGGTAGTTGAGGCAGTTAGATCACATGTGACCACTGCATGGTTAGAGTCCCAGATGTGATGACTTGAAAGACACACCAAGTACGCATTGTGTGTGCCCAGAGTTCCAAGAGGAGAATGGAGAAGGGATTGCAATTTGGTCACCACCCCCCCCATGGGAAATGATTTCTCTTTCCTCTCTCTCTCCTGAGAACACATATAGCCCATAGTAAACTTAAAACAAAAAAAATTAGAAAAAGATATTTGCCATGGGGCATCTGTGCTTGCCAGAGAGGGAAACAGAGACAGTGAGAGAGAAAGTGAGAGACGACCATGCTGCAATCCCGTCTCCTCCATTTTTCTTCTGGGATCTTAGGCATGCATGCACATGTACCTGGTGGGATTTTCAAGTCACCAGATCCAGGGCTCAAACCATGGTTGGCCATGTGGGAATCTAGCAACATAACCACTACACCATCTGCTGGACCCCTAAAAAAGAAATTTAATGTAGTAAAGGAAGAGATAAAGAGTCTGTGACAAAGAAACAGTAAAAATTCAATGGCTTTCCTTATGTCTTACGTGGCTGTCCAGAGACAGGTCCCTGATGGGTAGATAGCCCAGTGCTGTAAGGTTGTCAAGAGTCTCAGGCTCCTTCTCTACAACATGGACCTCATCCACGTTGTCACCGTTGGGTTGCAGGCATGATGTCTGAGTGATATAGGGGCATCAATGCCTAGGCATTTGAAGGACAAAACCTGCAAGTCATGGGTATCATTTTTCCTTCAATCCCTTTGGCAAGAGTTTGGCCCCATTGCCACGGGCAGTCAGCTGCAAAGGAAACTGGGATATGTGTTCTGGTTGGGAAGCCATAGCTCAAACAAAGGACTCCACTAGTAAAGGAGTGGGGGATAGATTCAAGGGATTAATTAGCAGATTCTACTACAGAGAAAAAAAAAAAAACAAAACAACCAAACACAAAGAAACTTCTAATCATTCCCTCAGTCAAGTTGATCTTTCAAAACAGCAACCCTCTCTTTTCTAAAATGCCACGTTAAATGAACCACTGAAGTGAAATTAGATGGCTTCAGAAAAAAGAGGCCACTCAGGCCCCTTTAATAAAGCTAATTACTAAAAGAATGCAGCCCCTTGTTTGCCAACACCCCATGAGGTCGAGATCTTATTTTTTTCTCTCCAAGAAAGCAACAGGAACAATAAATAGCACCACACTACACAATATACATTTTATTCTGGAGCACAAAAATTCTACCTGGAGGCTGCACTGACAAGGCTTTCCAATCTTTCCTGAGATTTAATACAGAAAATAAATTTCATTTCAGCACTTAGTACCGCCTCGTGGTGGGCTCTCGGTAAATGGTTGTTGAATAAATGCTTTAGAAAGTGGCCATCTCAGTAACGTCTGGGGACATCATGGAGGAGGGAGTTGGCTTTCACAAGCAGAGATAGGTTTTCTTACCCTGTTTATGCAAAGAGAATGGAAGATGTGACTTCTCTTGCCACAGTCAGGCCCTGCCAAGCAGCCTCAATTCTGGAGTTGTTCTAATATTCATTTGGGATGACTATGTCTATGTGAGGTAGAGGGTAGTTTCTGTGCAAAGCCTGCCTGTATTTAGGTCTCCATCACGTTAGTCATTAAAAGTTGGGAAAGGAGGGAAATAGAGAGGCAGGACATTTATGGGGCACAAAAATGGATTGTTATCTATTGATGATAATGTGTGTAGTATCCTCAACTGAACTGACGTGAAGTATATTCGTGTTGGGAAAAATTCACTTTACAAGCTAAGTGATGTATAGTGATTAAGTATATAAAATAAAATTTAAAATATTTTCAAAAGTTGGGAAAATCAGTATCACAAACATAGTTGTGTACTGGTAATATTTTGGCAGGTATATGAAATGATCACCATACATGGAGACTCCTACTGGGTGGCCATTCTCAGAAGGCTGTTGGTTCAGGGCAAGGAGCTAGAGAGTGACCAACATTCAGAAATAGGCAAGGAAAGGACCAGCAGTTGGCGTAATGGCTATGTCACTGGATTCCCATGTAGTTGACTGCAGTTTGAGTCCCAGACTTGATGTCTTAAACTCACGCCGGGCGCGTGCGCGTGCATGCCCAAGATCCCGAGAGGAGAATGGAGGAGAAGGGATTGCAGCGTGGCCATCACCCCTGGGGGATGATTTCTCGCTTTCTGTCTCTCTGTCTCTCTCTGTCTTTCTGGTGAGCACATGAACCTTGTAGTGAAAGAAAAAAAAAAAAAAAGTAGGCAAGGAACCTGGCAGGCCAGACAGCCAAGACCTGGGAAAACAGGGACCATTGTTGCAGGAGGTGCTGGGCCAGAGCAGGCTTTGCCCAAGTGTCCAGGAGGCAAGTCTGTAAGAACAAGGAGAATAATTACAACAGCAGCAACATTTATGCAGCGTATAGCTAAGTGCTTTGGGTATGTATTACAGTTCTTAGGAGATCAGTCCAATTATCGTGCATCCCCATTGTGCAGATGGAGAAATGGGCTCTGAGATGTGAAATAATACCTCCAATTTATGTACCGACCAGCACTCTACTCCAGGTCTAGCAGATTCCAGAGCATGTGTGTCACCACCTCCCCACTCTGCCTTTCCAACACGAGGAACAGAGAAACAGTATGCAGGAGAGGAGGGCTGAGCGGGCAGCGGGGGAAGAGGGCTTTGATGATGGAGGCATCCGCCAGCTTCCTGAGCAAGTCAGGGCACTCTCCCCCTGGGTAGTCTAACTGTCCACTTCTCAGATATGGCAGTTACCTTTTATCTCTGCATCCCTAGATCCTTTCTTACAATGTACATACAAGAGATGGAAGAGAGGGAGAACAAAGAGAATAGAAAAGAAAAGAAAAGGAGGGAAAGATCAGGGCAAGACTGGAGCCAGTGTTTCACAGTGTAACCCGCAGACCAGAATAACCTCTGACAAATCTGCTGGACCTTCCCCTAGCTCTAGGAAAACCAGAACTCGGAGCTCTGGGCCCAGAAATCTGCATTTGTAGCAAGCTCCCAGGGCTTTTTTTCTGTGGACCAAAGTCTCCCCATCTGCACAGATAAGGCCACTTCACTAGGGCCTCTGCCAGCTCCAACATTCTGAACCCACATCAGGATTCTATAGAATGCGCTACTTCACTTCAAATGTCATGCATATAAGAAAAGTAAAAGCCGGGACCAGCAGTTAGCGTAATGGCTATGTCACTGGACTCCCACGTAGTCGACCATGGTTTGAGTCCCGGACCCAGTGGCTTAAATTCACGCCGGGTGCGTGTGCGTGCGTGCCCAAGATCCCGAGAGGAGAATGGAGGAGAAGAGATTGCGGCATGACCATCCCCCCTGGGGGGTGATTTCCTGCTTCCTGTCTCTTTGTCTCTCTCTCTCTTTCTGGCGAACGCACGTGCCCTATAGCAAAAACCTCTCAAAAAAAAAAAAAAGTAAAAGCCTAGGTCAAAAGCAAAATCTAGCACCTGATTATACTTCTGAAGGCAGCTGTGCCTGTTTTTAATGGATCATTTCATACAGATTTCAGGTTTCTTAAAGGCACAGACTCCAGTTTCCTAATATCTAGGTTGGCCATGAACCTACCTGGCATGGAGCTGCTGGAGAATCCCACTGTGTGGGACTCCTGGTCAACCGCCTGCTCTGGGCCATCTCTCCCCCAGCTCCATAAATGTTTCCACAGCTCCCCTGCAGCTCCCCAAATGCCTTGAGACACAGTTCCACACCTCTGCTCATTTCTGGGGTCTGACAGAAGAGCCAGTCCTCCCCCTCCCTTGTATCATTCCCTTCTTAAAAAGGGGCTATGGGCTTTGCTTTTCTCCCTTAATCATTATTTGTTTGTTTATCTTTCTGCTGTTTTCCAACCCTAGGGACAGTTTTGCTTACCAAGCCAATTTGAATTAATTTTGCAGGGACAATTCCACATGACAATGTATCAATTGCTGTATTAAAATCAAGATGTATTGCATCTCTCCCATCCTTCCCATCCCTTAATTTCTTAGTTCCCTCAAAGGCACAATCAAGTGTGTCTGGCATAATTTGTTCTTTATAAACCCAGACTGCTCATTGCCTGTACTTGTGATTTTAGAAGGAGTTTTGGCAGTGTTTTATTTCTATAATACTTTTCTTTATTGTATGTGGTGATTGAATCTTGCTGATTCAGGTGACAGTGAGGTGGACCGTGGGCTCCAGCTCCTTGCCACCAGGACTTTTCCAGGTTTCTTCCATCCCATGTAGTCCTCTGCCCTCTGGCCATGAGACAGCCACACTGTCACCTCGGGGATAAGGTCACCAAAAGCACTTGCAAACGGGCTCTTTGTCCAGGTCCAGGCTCAGCAGACAAACTTAAGGATAAAAAGGAACATGCAGAATGGTGGAGCAATGACAAGCACAGTGGGTGTTAGGGATTGACCTGTGTCTCCTTTAAAACTGTTGAAATTCTAACCCCCAGTGCCTGTGATTGTGACCTTATTTGGAAACAGGGTTAGTGCAGATGTGGTTAGTTCAAGTTAGGTCATTGGAATGAACCTAGCCTACCATGGCTGGTATCTTTATAAAAGGTGAAAAATTGTGCAGAGAGGGACCAGCAGTTGGTGTAATGGCTATGTCGCAGGACTCCGATGTAATCGACCGCGTTTTGAGTCCCGGACACGGTGGCTTAAACTCACGCCAGGCGCATGTGTGTGAGTGCCCAAGATCCTGAGAGGAGACTGGAGGAGAAGGGATTGCGGCGTGGCCATCCTCCCTGGGGGGTGATTTCTCACTTTCTGTCTCTCTGTCTCTCTCTGTCTGTCTGGCGAGCGCATGTGCCCTATAGCAAAAACCCCTTCCAAAATAAATAAATAAATAAAAATTGTGCAGAGATGGGCATGCAGGGAGAAACCCGTGTGAAATGAAAGCAAAGATAGGGGTGATGCCTCTACAAGCTGACAAATGCAAAGATTGCAAATGCACCTCAGAACCTAGGGAAGAGGTTTTCCCTCAAAGCCTTGGAAAGAACCAGCCCTGCCCAACATCTCAGCCTTCTGGACTCCAGAAAAAAATAAACTTCTGCTGTTTAAGCCATCTAGTTTGTGGTACTTCAAAATAGATGTGGCAGCTTGAGGAAGCCAATACAGAGGGCATAGACAAAGGCTCTACAGTCAGAGACCTGAGTTTGAATCCTAGTTCCACACTTTGTGACCTTGGACGAGTTAAAGAAACTCTTGGAGCTCCTATTGCCCCATCTAAAGTAGAATCATCCCAACATCCTACTTAATAGTTCCAGGGGGTGTACCCGTTGTTGGTGGTGAATTGCCCACATTCCTACCACTGGTCCAGAAGTTACCTCCTGTCCCCTGTGTCTTTCAGCTTGAAAATGTTTTCTTGGGCATGAAGCATCTAGGCTGCTGGGTTGCAGGACATGCCAAGGAGCTAGAGTCTTGGGAACAACCTTCAATGAGGAATGCAAGTTCCCTCTCTGGGAGCCATAAGCCTGAGCCCTCTTCCTTATGGTCTCCTGGTGGCCCCCCAGGAGAAGGGCTCGAACCCCAGTTGTTGGGAGCAGTGACTCCTCCATTAACACACCCTTTAAGGGCTCGTATGTCTTTGTTAACTTGCGTCCCAATTCGCTCATACTAATTCCCGGATCACCTCCCGACGAGCAAGTAGTCACTTGCTCCCAAATATTTGCTTCAGGGTTTGCTTTTGAAGGAATCCAAATGAAGACAGGATGATTCAAAGAGATGATGTATAAAAGTACTTACAGCATGTGGCACACGGTAAGCACTCAATTCATTTTCAGGAGGATGCCGTGCTTCGTGTATGGCATGAGTGATGTGCAGCCAGTCTGTGGAGCTTGGAGATGGGAGCTGCATGTATGTGCATCACACCGCCAAAGTCGGTCAATATGTGTGGACCATGCCTCCAAAGTCAGTCAATGAAGGTGAATGGGCTGTCTGCTCCACGGCTGTGTGCACCCTGTGGGCCGATGGTCTATCATGTGACTCCCAGGAGTGGGAACAGCGTGGATACGCAGGCATGGGAAATGTGCTCTGGTGTGCAGCAGGAGTAATGTGTTTAGGTGCTGCCTGAGAGTATACATTCCAGGGAGTTTAAGCACATGTGCCAGTGTCGCTGTGCAGTGTGTTAGGGGCAGCCGTTCATCCACTGCCACTTCCAGCCTCGAGGCCCAGACTCGAGTGTGTGGAACCTTCCAAACACCCTGGAGAAAGTGCACCCACACTTGATCAGAGCCAGACCCACCTCTGTCAGCTGGCCTGCTGCCAGGAATTGCTTGATTTATTGTCCTATTCTCTGGCTGCTTGGGCACTGGGAAACAGACACAGCCTTGAAAAAGTAGAAAATCCAACCAGACTAATTGTTTCCCCCCACTCCCCATTCAATAGCCATTTATTATTGTTATTATTATTATTATTTACCTTACTGCCAGGATTTGCCTCGGCTTTGCTGTAGAATGAATGTGAGGCCTGTGTCACAGAAGCCCGTGTGGTGTAAGCTGAGGGCTTGCCTATATCCTAAGCAGGGAACACACATTGGGAGAGTGGGAAGAAGCCTCAGAGCCTCCTCAGTGATGAGCTGATCATCATTGTACACATGAGAAGATAGTTTGTAGTTTACTGTGGAGCATTACTAGACCAGACCTTGTAGTGGGACCTGGCCAGTATGCAGTAGGATGATCAGGAACATTGCTGGCTTCCACCCAGGAAATGCCAACATCTCCATCCTCAAGCTGTACCAATCAAAAATATCTCCAGGCATTGCCAATGTCCCCTGGGCTACAAAATTGTCCCCAGCTATCAACCACCGTTATAGAATGATCAGCACACATGTGTAGACACATAAAATGAACATTTTGTGCTTGTGAATTATCTGAGAAGTCAGCTCACACGGTGGTGGAGAACTGGAGTTATTTCAGTGTGTAGTGAGAGATACCTAGCTTCAAATTTCACTTCTTACTCACTAGCTTTGTAACTTTGGATATAAAATGAAAATCAAATTATACCACTCCCCTGTTTCAAATCCTCTACTAGTTTTGCATCGAACTTAAAATAAAATTCATGATCCTTACTATTGTCAATAAGACCTAAGTCTCCATTTATACCGCTCTCCGTTTTCATGTGCTCTCTTGCAGCTATATTGAGCTCTTTTCTGTTCCTTGATTTGCAAAACTCTTTTTTTGTTCCTACTTCAAATATTTTGCGCTTGCCATGCCTTCTGACTAGAGTAGCCTTTCCCCAGAAAGCCGTGTGTCTGGTTTTCTCTCATCATTTACATCTAAGCTTGGTGTTACCTCCTCTGAAAAGCCTTTGCTGACCACGCTGGCTAAAGTAAACATTCCTGCCCAGTCACTCTCTGTAGCCTTGCCCTATTCTCTTCTTCATTACTTTTCTTTCTTTTCTTTTCTTTTCTTTTCTTTTTTTTTTTTTTTTTTTTTGGCCATAGGGCACATGCACTTACCAGAGAGTAGTCCCTAGAGGGAAAGCTAGGAATCACTTCCCGGGGGGATGGCCATGCCATAGTCCCTTTTCCTTCATTCTTCTCTCAGGATTTTGGGCACCCACATACATGTGCCTGCTGTGATCTTCAAGTTGCCAGGTCCAGGGCTTGAACCATGGTTAGCTATGTGAGAATCTAGTGCCTTAACCTTCACACCACCTGCTGGCCCTCTTCATTATTTTTCAACATTACTGATTTACCTTTTTCTTGTTTACTGTCTTCCCTGCAACAATGTAAGCTCCATGAGAGCAGGACCTACAGCAATATTAGATAATATGCTTTTATAAGTCTATGGTAAAAAATAAATGAGATAATATAATCATAAATAATATAGTTATTTAACATTAAAATAATGTAACGATATAATAAAATATTAACACTAGTTATAATAAAGCACTTAGCAAACACATGGTGTATATTAATAGTAAACGCTTGGGATCAGCAGATATTGCAATGTTTATGTCGCTGGACTCCCACATAGTTGACTGTGATTTAAGTCCTGGGCCCTGGCAGCTTAAAACTCATGCTGGGGGTGTGTGCATACATGCCCAAAATTCTGAGAGAAGAATGGAGGAGAAGGGATTGTGGCATGGCTATTCTCACTTGGGGATGATTTCCCACTTTCTATATCTCTTATCTTTTTTGTTTTGTTTTTTTTTTTGGAAGAGGTTTTTGCTATAGGGTGCGTGCGCTTGCCAGAAAGAGAGAGACAGAGAGACAGAAAGCAAGAAATCACGCCCCGGGGGGATGGCCACACCACAATCTCCTCTCCTCCATTCTCCTCTTGGGATCTTGGGCACGCAAGCACACGCACCTGGCATGAGTTTAAACCACTGGG
Organism: Tupaia belangeri chinensis; assembly: GCF_000334495.1. Lineage (NCBI taxonomy): Eukaryota > Metazoa > Chordata > Mammalia > Scandentia > Tupaiidae > Tupaia > Tupaia belangeri. The sequence goes on from NW_006159716.1 coordinate 3,489,711, forward strand.
TCTGAGACTCAAACCTCAGTCGACTACATGGGAATCTAGTGACATAGCCATTATGCCAACTGCTGGTTCCTCTATATCTCTGTCTTTCTGTATCTCTGTGCATGCACTCTATCTCAAAAACAAAAAACAAACAAACAAAAAAACCAACCAAACAAAAAAAACCCAAAACCCAAACAAAAAACAACAAAAAAACCTCTAAAAAAATTAAGTGCTCAGTAAATAGTGATTATAACTTAGCATTTTTATCATGTAGTTTAGAGATACTCTATCATTGGGGCATCCCCAAATCATCCCTTTTACATTTTAATAGCTCTCCACAGGACTCCTTCCTTCCAAATTTAGATTCAGAAAATGTTGAACATTTTCTGGCTAGGGTGAACATCTGTCCCAATTTGCCTGGGACTTTTTTTCTGGTTTAGTTCTGAAAGCCCTGCATCTTGGAAAAACCCTAATCCTAGGCCAACTAGGATGGTTGGCTTTCTTATTCCTAGCTTCCAGTATGACTTTTCGATAGGAGTAACTGTAGCATAGATTGGGGATTGAGTTAAATGAGAAACCAGGCAAGGGGTAGTCCACGCTCTCTGTTGGTGTGGTTTTGTGGTCGGGGTGATAGCAGCTGGGCCGGCCATGGCACAGGCATAGATTCCTGTAGTAGGTCAGTTCTAAAAGGTTTAATCCCAGTATTTTTTTTTTCCCCCAACAACTGAGTATAGAGTCTTTTTCTTCTGCAATTCTAATGATTTTTGTGAGCTGTTTATATCCTTATTAAATCACTCTCTGCTTAAACTACCTGGAGAAGATTCTGTTGTCTGTAACTGAGAAGCTCAACCAAAACATTGAGCAATTGTGTAAGTCTCTTCAGTGAGGTCCACAATGTAGTAAAGAACCTCTTGAAGGATGCTTGAGATAGATAAATTTCTATCTGTTCTTTCACTTGGTAATCCAGTTCTTTCACTTGGTAAGACAAGGTCCCGTGTCTGTCATTTTAAATGCCCCCAAAACAAAGTCTGTTGCTGTATAGCAAGATCCTTCCCTTTTGATGTGTAAGGCCATAAACAGAACCTTCTTGCCTCCTAGGCATCTGTGCCTATGCACTAGGCAGACTGAGGTTTCAACCCCAGTGGTTCTTGGCTATCACTCAGTTAGCTGAAGAATGTAGACATCCCCAGATTGAAGGTGGGCTATGACCTGTGTGAACCTTGAAAACATTATGCTGAGTAAAAATAGACATAAAATGTCATATATTATAATATTCCATTTATGTTAAAGGGCCAATATCCATAGACATAGGTGGGCTTGGGAAACTGACCTGGCACAGGAAATTGCTCCAGGGAAGACTAGCTATTCCTGGTCAACATGCTTAGGGATTTATAACTCTCATGGATGGTCAGGACAATCACAGGTACCAGGATATTTGGATCTGGTAAAAGATATTTCAAAAGGAGTTTTTCTTTCTTTCCCTCTTTCTTTCTTTCTTCCTTTTCTTTTCTTTTCTTTTCTTTTCTTTTCTTTTCTTTTCTTTTCTTTTCTTTTCTTTTCTTTTCTTTTCTTTTCTTTTCTTTTCTTTTCTTTTCTTTTCTTTTCTTTTCTTTTCTTTTCTTTTCTTTTCTTTTCTTTTCTTTTCTTTTCTTTTCTTTTCTTTTCTTTTCTTTTCTTTTCTTTTCTTTTCTTTTCTTTTCTTTTCTTTTCTTTTCTTTTCTTTTCTTTTCTTTTCTTTTCTTTTCTTTTCTTTTCTTTTCTTTTCTTTTCTTTTCTTTTTTTCTTTCTTCCTTTCTTTCTTTCTTTTTCTTTTTCTTTTTCTTTTTCTCTTTCTTTCTTTCTCTCTTTCTTTCTCTTTTTTCTTTCTTTCATTTTCAGTCACTGTGTATCATTAAAGCATGCCAAATGAATTTTTCTGTCATTAATATAATATATAATATTATATATAATATATAATATAATATATTGGTTCAGAAAAAGATGCTACCATACACATTATAATCAACAGATTTCTTTCCATTTTGGGTTCCTTAAATGTTTTGCTTCTTTCTTTTTCCCCTTGATTCCCTCCCTCTCACCCTCCCCTATTTCCCACCCTTTGCTCGCACTGTCTGCCGTATCACCATTGCTCTCTCTGCTTTTATATCTTCTAACCTTTCAGTTTCTGCAAGAGTCCTGACACTCATTTTATATTGAATGGGGACATACAATGCCTCTCTGTCATAGTCTGGCTTGCTTCACTCAGGAGTAAATCTTCCCTATTTGTCCATTTTCTATCAAATGCCAGGGTCTCTCTCTCTCTCTCTCTCTCTCTCTCTCTTTTAATGGCTAAGTAAAAATAATGCTGCAATAAACATGGATGTACTTTTCTGAGAGCACACTCTTATCCTTTGGGTAGATACCCAGGAGTGGAATTGGTGGATAACATGGTAGTTCTATTTGCAAGTTATTTATTTTTTTTTAGAAGTTTTTGTCTTAGGGCATGTGTGCTCGCTGGAGAAAGAGAGAGAGAGACACTGTGAGAGAGAGAGTGACAAATCATCTCCCCTCTAGTGGGAATGGCCACTCCACAATCTCTTCTCCTCCATTCTCCTCCTAGGATCTTGGGCATCCATGCACATATGTGTGGCATGATTTTTCAAGCCACCAAGTCTGCTCAGTCATGTGGAATTGCAGTGACGTAGCCACTATGCCATTTGCTGGCCCTATTGTAGGTCTTTGAAGAACCTCCATATTGCTGTCCACAGTGGTTATATTAATTTACATTCTCACCAACAGTGTAGGAGAGTTCCCTTTTCACCACAGCCTCACCAGCACTTATTGTTCTTTATATTTTTAATCTTAGCCATTCTGAATTGGGTTAGTTGACATCTCATTGTGGCTCTGATTTGCATCTCCCTTGTGAAAAGGGATGCTGAGTATTTCTTTTTCTAAAATTTTTTTCTTTAATTATTTTATTTATCTTTATCCATTTATTTATTTATTTATTTTTATTTGACCATAGAGGGATAGAGTGAGAAAGAGAGTGAGAGAGAAAGTGAGAAAGCAAGCTGCCAGGTCTGGGACTCGAACCAAGGTCAGCCATGTGCGAGTCTAGCACCTTTAACCACCACACCACCGGAGTATTTCTTCATATGCTTTTTGGCTGTTTGTGTCTTCCGTAGAGAGCTTACCTGAATAAAAATGATTAACCCAATTAAAAAATAGGCAAATGAGCTGGAGAGACAACTCCCAAAAGGAGTTTCAATCTGAAGGTAGGAATTAAGCTCCTAGTAAGCTCTTCAGATATCTGGATTCAACCCAGGGGAATGTGTTCAAGGTGGGTTCTGGGGGGAGATCAGTACCAAGAGACATTGTCTGGGACTCAGGGGAAAGCTCAAATTAGAGGCAGAAACTTGGATTCCTTCAGAGACAATCTACATTTATCCTTGAAATAGTATGAATCCTTGTAGAAATGCAGCCTTGCTTTGTATCTGTACGATTTTGAGTTTTCACGAATAGTGCCATGTCATGGTTCTGCTTCTGTGTCTCACTTTTTTACTCCTAGCACTTTGCTTTTAGATACATGTGTTTATTCATGTATTATTTATGTACCATAACATGCAAAATCTTAAATGTGCAGTTCAGTCCAGTTGGTGGAGCAGTTGCTAACAAAATTAATTGCAGTGCTAGAGGCCACATAGCTGATGGCAGACTCGAATCCCCAGGTCAGCCTCAAACCATACAAGGCGTGTGCATGTGTGCACAAGATCCTGATGAACTCAAGGGTGAAAGAAAAGGGATTGCAGAATAGCAAGAGCTTGCCAAAAGTGCTTATCTTATCTTTCTATCTCTAGCAAATGTGTAGTTCAATTATTTTAATAACAGTTTTACTGCAATATACTCCATATACCACAAAATTCAGTTTTAAAGTTTTAGCACTTCTAATTTATTCACAGTGTGAAACCATTACCAACAGCTATCTAATTCAGAATATTTTCATCATCCCCAAAAGAAACCCCTGTAACCCTCACTCCTTATTCTTCCCTGATTTTTGCTCCTGGCTACCACTAATCTACTTTCTGTGTCTATGGATTTGCCTCTGCCTCTATGGATATTGATCATTTAATTTAAATAGAATCATATAAGACCTTTGGTGTCTAGTTTATTTCACTAGGCATAATGCTTTCGAGGTTCATCTATGTTGTAGCATGCCTTGGTACTTCGTTTCTTTTCACTGCTGAGTAATATTCCCCTGTATAGGTATACCATATTGTGTTTATTCATTCATGAGTTTATGAACAGTTTATACATTTAGCTATTATGAATAGAGGTGTTATGAGTATTTATGTACAAATTTTTGTGCGGACATGTGTTTTCAAGTTTCTTTGGTATATACCTGGAGTGGTCTTGCTGGGTTGTAAGTTACTTGTTTGATCTTTAACATTTTGAGGACTGCTAAACTGTTTTACAAATGGTGGCTGCAGTATTTTATATTCCTGCCAGCAATATATAAGGGTTCCAGTTTCTCCACATCCTCACTAACACCTATTATCATCTTTTTAAAATTATATTGCTATCCTAATGGGAGAGAAGTGGTATCTCCATGTGGTTTTGATTTGCATTTCCTTATCAACTTATGATGTCATCTCGTGGCCATTTATGTATCTTCTTTGGAGAAATGCATACTCAAATGTTGACTGAACTTTAACATTTGTCAAAGTATCCCTATGTGACCATATCCCAGATCAAGATACATGCCAACAAAATATAGAAGAGTCACTTGTGCTCCTTGCTAGTCAACCCCTTCTCCCAAGGGTAGCTACTATTCTGACCTCCAGTACTGCAGTCCAACTTGCTAGCATAAACTAGTTTTGCCAGCTTTTAAACTTCATAGAAATGGAATGGTGCTAGATGTGCTCATTTATGTATGGTTTCTTTTACTCAATACAATACATGTAAAATTAATGACTTAATTAATTCAGGAAGGAAGAAGGGAGGGAAGGAAGGTGGGAGGAAGAAAGAGGCAGGGAGAAAGAAAAGACCCCTCCGTTCTCTCTAACTTGTTCAAGGCACTAAGGTTGAAGCAGCCAGTCTTGTGGTCAGACTTGGGGTGTCACCATTTCCCAGGAGTCCTGGCGGGCCAGAGAGAGCAGAGCAGTGCAGTACCCACTACCCGAGGAGAAAGGAATTAGCAGCCTTCTCCTCCTCCCACTAATTGAGCACTCATGTGGGCAGGCCTGGGCTTTATTAGGTTTCCATTTCATCAAGGTTATAGATGAGATTTCTCCTCCTTCTTTTAAGAGCAGGTTGAGATTTATACTCTGTCCTGGGCAAAAGACTCTATAGGCTTCATTTTTCTTCCTGAGACTTATTACTTTGAAAAGAGATGGGTTGGGCTGCATTCTTCAGAGAAATCCCCAATTTGAGAGTCCTCCTGTCCACTCCCAGTCCTCCCCCAACAGGAGGGAAATAGCTTGTATCTGTGCCTCTACCTCCTAACTCATGTCTCTCCTTCCAGGTGCCACCTCAGTCTTACCCCAACCTACCCCGCCCAACCCTCAACCAGGACTGGACTCAGGCCATCGCTCCTGTCCTGGGGAGGGGAGGCTGGGGCAGAGGATAGGGGATGCACAGGGGCTCTCCAAGGCCATAGACAGCATTCCGCTTACCATGAGCAGGTGCACAGCAGTGGGATGGCTCTTGTATGCCTATGTGAAGGCCCACCCAAGGGAGATGGGCTCTAGAACCACAAGACTGTAGATCACAACATGAGATGCTAGAAAGTACCCTACAGCTTATGCTGCTTGGGGGTCTTGGGAGTAGTGGGAGGAGAAAAGAGAGTTTATGAATTTGTAAACTTGCGTCTCTAGTGCTGTCATTTCTGCCCCCTTCCATAGAATTACAGAGTGTCACTGCTGGACACCAGACAGTGTAAGAGGATGTAGTCCAACTTGTCCTGCACCACATAGACAGCAAATGAAAAAGGAGAACATTTCCTCAAGGAATGCACTCCGCGATTATTTCAGCAAGACAAAAGAGGAAACCACAGCTCCCAGTGCTGTCCTGGACTTCTGATGTGTGTGTGTGTGTGTGTGGTGTGTGTGTGAGTGTGTGTGTGACTGTGTGCATGAATCTCCTGCTTTATTTTTGGAGAGGTTTTTGCTATGGGATATGTGTGCTCTCCAGAGAGACAAAGAGAGACAGAGAGATAGAAAGCGAGAAATCCCCCCCCCCCAGGGGAGATGGCCACGCCACAATCTCTTCTCCTTCATTCTCCTCTCAGCATCTTGGGCAAGCACACACACGTGCCTGGCATGAGTTTAAACCACCGGGTCTGGGACTTGAACTGTGGTTGACTACATGGGAGTCCAGCGACATAGCCATTATGCTAACTTCTGGTCCCCTATCTCCTGCTTTAACCTGACCTTCTGACCCTGGGTTAATCCTGCATGGAAGGGGTTCCCATTCATAACCTGATCTTAGATCCCAGTGGGGCTTTTCTTTTTCTCTTCTTTGTTTCTTTTTCTTTCTTTCTTTCTTTCTTTCTTTCTTTCTTTCTTGAGAGAAGGAGACAGAAAGAAAGAGATGAAAAAACAATGAGAAAGGCCTCCTGGCAGAGAAATCTAAGATAGACAGGGCAAGACAAGAGAGAAGAATAGACACAGAAATACAGAAAGTGGAAAAGAAATGCAGGGAAGAGCAGGAAGAAGGCTGACCAGCAGACTAGGCATAGCACACGGCCCACTCTGCAGCTGTCTTGTTGGTGGGGTAGCTCTCCTGCCTGCTCTCTAGCTCGGCTGTGGGGGCCCTGGTCCTGAATGGGGTCAGCTAAGCCCAAAGCTGACACTCAGCTATTCTGTACACTAGGCTTTCCTTGCCGAACCAGACTGTGGTTAAATGAAGGGTAAGGAAAGGTGAGGGAGGAGGAGGCCTGCAGGGGCCAGATCCCCGGGATGGCCTCCGACCAGAGCCTCGGCAGGCTAGTATTTGCTTTGGTCCTAGAATCCCTGTTGGGGGCAGCAAAGGAGACACAATGAAATAGAACTAAGAGGAAGCATGGTGTTTGTCCTGTGGTGTCAGCAACCCTGTGTGATACATAAATCAGGGTTGGACTGGATGGGCGACTGCTATTTCCTGCCATTCTGCTGATCAGTGGCTGAGCCAATTCCCTAAAATGGCAGAAGCAGAGAAACCATGAACATTAACAGGGGTGATGAACTGACCAACAAAGGCTGGCACAGAGAGCCCAGATGTAGTACCCTGAACCCAGATGTGGCACCCTGACGTACAAAAAGCCAGGTGCCCTGGATTACAGACCCAACCCCACCACTAACAAGCTGCCAGAGGATAGGCAAGGTACTTTAATTTCTCGGACCTCAGCTTCCTCACCTGTGAAATGAAGCGAAAGTGAAAACAACTGCCAAGTGTGGTAGTCATCTAACAAAATATACCAACCCTATTTCTGCTCCCTGGTCAAGGTACAATTCATAGTCTTTCTCTCAACCTCTGTGAGAAGGTGCTGGGGTTTTTGGACTCTGGGCAACACAGCAATCGATCCTCAGATAGAAAAGCAAAGCCGTAAAGCTCTCTGGAGCAGCTAGAGCTACTTGAAATGCTCAGAAGGCAGCCAAGCCTCATGGACACCAGTGGAGACACCTTGGGTCATAATGTAGGTGGCACAAAGCCAGTCACTGTTAAACTCAGCTGTTCTTAGTCTCTTAATTTAATGGAAGATGAACCAAGGCAGGGGGTGAGGAAATGACAGCTAATGCAGGTTGAACAAATCTTATTTTGGAAAATCTAGTTTTCTTAGTGGAGAGGAAGAGGGATGGTACTGACACTAACAGCCAAGCCAAATGCAGAAGCCTGGAGGGGCAAGAGCCACAGGCAGGGCCAACACTGCACAAAGCCCCTGCTCAGATCTGATGAGCAACTGTCTCAAGTCAGGCTCTACACCCCCTGCACTCACCAGCCCCGAGGTAACATCACTCACTTCTCTTCTCTTGCTCACTCTCTCTGTCTTCATCCTTGGCTGTCAATTCATGTGTCTCAAAATGACACAAGTTAAACATCTTAAAGAACTAGGGATTCATCATGTGGCAATGTCAACTCAGGAAGCATTACTTCTCAGAGCCTGTCACATACCCAGGGATTTTCATGTCAATAGTGGATGATTACAGGGGCCTTGATGCTGTTAAGTACCTATATTCTTTGTGTTATGATCTGATTAATAAGTGGTGTTAGAGGCTGAATCAGGTACCCCCAAGGAGAGTTGACATTCTAACCCTGGGTACCTATGACTATGACCTTATTGGAAATAGGGTCTTCATAGCTGCAATTAAGGTAAGATGAGGTCATTAAGGAGATCCTGAACCCAATATGATTGTTGTCCTTATTGAAGAGAGAAGAGAAATGGGAAGAGAAAGAAGAAGAGAAGAGAGAAGAGACAAGAGAGGCGAGGAGAAGAGGAGAAAACAGAGACAGGGGGAAGGTGCCTTGTGAAGATGGAGGCAGAAAGCCACAGTCAAAGGGACCACCAGAAGCTGGAAGAGACAAGGAAATGTTCTCCCTTAGAACTTTCAGGAGAAGCATGGCCCTGCCAACACCTTAACTTCAGACTTCTGGCCCCCAGAGCTGGGAAGAGAGTGCGTTTCTGTTGTTAGAAGCCACTCAGTCAGTGGCACTTTGTTCTGGTGGCTGAAGGAAATGAATACAGGAAAGAAAGTGGAGTTAAGTGGAGATGCTTGGGGCTGGGAGAAAGGAAGTATTCCGTTTGAGATGAAGTATTCCACTTTAGAGAACCCTGGGGCCTCTTCTCTTTATCCCTGCTACGTCCCTGTAGTTTCTTCTCTCCTCTTTTTTCTACTTTCCAGTCAATGGATCCTTCAGTTCTTAATCAACACACGGTTGGCAATCTGCTTCCATGGGCCTGGTTTTGTGCCAGAGGTCAAGAGGGCACAGTAACATCAGGCTTGAACCCTCCCCCTTCCTGACCTCACAGTTACAGAAGCAGTGCCTGGGTGAAGTAACAGGTTCAGGACCCAGAGCCGGATCGCTTGGATACAAGCCTGACCTCAGGCTTACCCTGACTCATTCTGAGCTTGTTTCCTGCTCTATAAAATAGGAAAACAATCCACCTACTTTGAATGAAATGGGAGATAATACAGGTCAAGTGATTAGCATGAGCATTTAATCAGCATGAGTTATGGTTGTGCCTTATTTTCAGTGCTTAAGAAATAACAGGAGCAGGACTCAGGATAATGCAGGGTAAAGTGCGATAATGCTGGCACATGGTGCAAATGAAGCATTTTGAGAAGGCAGAAGAGATGGACTATTTCTATTCATGGGTCAGGAAAGATTTTGAGTGGTAGCATTTGAATTAAGCCTGGAAGGATGAGTCAATTTCACTCAGGGCAGAAAGGTGATAGTGTGTGTGCATGTGTAGGGGGTCGGGAGTTTGGGGAGGGATCAAGGACTTTCTTCTGGAGGAAATCACATGAGCTGAGGTGAAGAGATTGACAGGCTCAGCAGACAGAGCAGAGCCATGTGTGTAAGGCTTGTTGGGTGTGGTGTGGGAAGTGAGACTTGGGTAGGTTGGGTCTGGATAGTTCTGGCTCAGATGTCAGGGGAAAGAGGATGGTTTTTATTCTGAAGACTGTGACCTCTTTGGGAGTTAGAACAGTTTTGTTGGATTGGAGATGGAGAGACCAGCAAAGGCTCAGAAATCCAGTGGCAAAGTCTAAACCAGTCTGGTATGGTGAAGAAAGGCAGATTTTAAAAATTAGGGAGAAAACACTGAGGGAACTCAAACCTGGTTGGAGGTGAGTGGAGAGAGAGGACATCTAACATGATTCCCTGGCTTCTTTGCAGTATTATCTGGAAGGGCAGTGCTGGGAGAAGGCAAGGGTCACATGACTCCCTATGTTCCCACTCAGTCACTATCCCCAGAGTCTGTGCCAGAACGGTGCTCTGTAAAAGCCAATGTTTGTTGAATGAAAAGAGTATGGTTTTTATTCTGAAGACTGTGACCTCTTTGGGAGTTAGAACAGTTTTGTTGGATTGGAGATGGAGAGACCAGCAAAGGCTCAGAAATCCAGTGGCAAAGTCTAAACCAGTCTGGTATGGTGAAGAAAGGCAGATTTTAAAAATTAGGGAGAAAACACTGAGGGAACTCAAACCTGGTTGGAGGTGAGTGGAGAGAGAGGACATCTAACATGATTCCCTGGCTTCTTTGCAGTATTATCTGGAAGGGCAGTGCTGGGAGAAGGCAAGGGTCACATGACTCCCTATGTTCCCACTCAGTCACTATCCCCAGAGTCTGTGCCAGAACGGTGCTCTGTAAAAGCCAATGTTTGTTGAATGAATTTGATGCCATTAGTGGGGAGATAGAACAAAGGAGGAATGACAAGTATGGAGAAGTGTGGACAGTTTGGTTAAGCTTAAGGTACCTGTGGGACCCTACATCGAGCCATGCAGAGGCTTGCTAGATACAAAACCTTGGAGTGAGTCGCAGGATGCAGATGCAGACTTCGGAGCCAACTGCAGCAAACCGAAGACCAAAGCCACCCACATGTTTGAAGCCCAGAGATGGCTCACATCTCTCAGCAGCCTGCAGGCTCCATGAGATCTGTCATAATGATTACAGGGACAATCTCAGATGCCTGATAGGGAGGGGGCATGGCGATGGACTAAAGTAAACCAATTATCCTCACAGCAACCTTCAGAGGCAGAAATGTGCAGGTACATTTTCCTGCGAAAGGACACAGAGCAAAGGGACTGAGAGAGTCATGTGCCATCTCAGAAAGCAGCCAGGCCTGGCACAGCTGTGGGGAACACCCAAAACTCCTTCCTTCTTTTTCCTCTCTTGAAAGCGTCAGCATGAATACTTTCCTCATCAAGAAATGATTTTTAAGAATTTGTTTTTGAAATAAAAATGGTTTTACAGTTGGGAAACCCTGCTGGCCATAATGAGATGTGTTTTAGGAGATCATTAACCAGCACTTAGAGAACAGTGATGACCTATAAATGTATTCACGGATTCAGACCCCGGGCAGGTGTCACGGACAGATTACAGCGGCTTTAGGGATGGTGTCAGCAATAAGGAGACACAGTTGCCCCCAGATACCAGCCACAGTTCCATGCACACCTCCCCCCACCTACCCACCTACTCTTCCCTGCTTCTGTGAGGCTGACCCTCAGTCTCAGCAGCTCCTGAAAGCTCTAACACACCTTTCTGGAAAAACCACAGGTTCTAACCCAGGTTGTCATTATCTTTATCCCTTCAACCTATATATACCCAACCTGTTCAGCCTCATCCAAATGGCTCATCTGAATGCTTTCCCCAGTCATCTTGTGTCCTCACCTCTGACACCCATTCTGTGGTTCAAAGATGCTGATGGATACGTGGACATGTGCCTTTCTCAGAGAGTCACACACGTGTGCATGGATCTGTAATATCTACTGCCCGGAGGTGCTCAGTAATGCTTAAGTTGCTTCCAAATGCTGGTTATGCCAACTCGGTCTCCTCCTGGCATTCTGATTGTCTCCCCAGTTGAAGAAGTGATTTTGCCCACCTTCTTTGTACAAATCCTGCCCCACTCTGTGGACCCCGGTGGAGCTCTGCCTTCTTGGCAGTGCCCAGCCTGTCCAACTCCCTCATCTAGCTGTTGTCTGCCTTTAAGACAGGGGCAACCCATTTGCACTAAACTGGCATCTCCCAACCAAGTTCGAAACTTAGTGTAAGCCTGATAGGGTGCTATTTGGTAACTGTCTTTGCTTCTCAGTAGACTCTGAGTACAGCAGGAAAATTGGTCGCAGAATCAGTCACCTGAGAGGACTAGATTAATTGCATTGTAGCTTAATCAGAAAATGCTGATTTGGAGCCTGGCTACAACCCAGGCATTGGCAGCACTTGTGGGCTTGTATGCACATGCACACCTGGAGAAGGGAAAATATCTCCTTTCCTTTCCACTCCACTGAGCTGGCTTGCAGTTCAGGAGGCCCAGGTCTGAGTGTGGAGGCAGCATGTGCAGTGGGAGGAAGGCTCATTTATGCTCTGGAGCTGGTTGAGTGTGATAGGGCTGTCACCCCCACTGCTGAGACGATGTGCACAGGGGAGAACAAAGGGACGAAGCTGTGCAGTCTGAGCCCAGGAAAGGATACCGCCATGCCTGAAAGGTATAGGACGGGAGAGGGTGCACCAGAATCCCAGCCTGAGGCTATTTCCTTAGGCAGGTTGGGCTCACATCTGGTAGTAGGTTGTTACTTCAGATGAAAATACACACTCATATGCTCATGGGCACCCACGGAAGCAGCTGTGTTGCTTTCATGTCTCATGTGATAAAGCCATGCAACATTTTGCAAAAATAGATCATCTAAAGAGATGATTGGGTAACAAACATGAAAACTCAATAGAGACAAAAATTGATAACACTGGAAGGAAATTCAAATAAAATGTAAATGGAGTTATAAAAGAACACACACACACACACACACACACACTCCAGGGGGAGTAGAATGACAGTATATGCACAACTCCCAAACACACCCTGCTCACTCACTGGCACAGTAGAGTCTCCAGCTGGTTAGTCCTGATAGAAAAGTAGGAACAGGGAACATTTTGTATTGTGCCAGTGAAGTGAAAGGGGTGGGCACAGAGTACGAAATCTCATTGATTATTGATCAGTAACATTTGTTCATTAAAAATTTATGGTACACCTCCCTGTAGCAAATACTGAATAAGACACAGAACACATCCTTGATCCTACCTTTCAGGGCTAAACTCCTACACATAGGTAGGTTTCAATGCAAGCTCTTCTGCATCGCAAATGCATGCACACACATGCACTCATACACACTCACATTCTTATGTACACAGACACCCAGAAGTGGGCAACGGTGTTTTTTTGTTCCATTATTCACAAGAAATGCAAAGATGAAAGCTTATAGTTTTAATGCCCAACTCTTGGCCCAACACCATTTCTCTTGTTACCTCTCCCAGGGCCAGGGGTCAAGTTTCAGATGAAATGCCTTTTTAATGTTCATCTGGGAACTCAGAAGGAAAAAGAGGTGGTAATAACACTCCCTTTGTAACCTGTCTGTCTCTCCAGCACTTGAGAGAATTGGATGCTATTAAAATAAATTTAACTCAAAAGGTCAAAGGATGCTGGAGATGTGACCAAGATAGGAAATTCTGCAGCTGCAGCCTGGTGGGGGACAGGGCCTCTCTACCCAAGGGTCTTACAGACAGTCCCTGAACGGTTTCTCCCGCAACTGGGGTGGCAGCCTATTCCAAACAATTTGCAATTAGTCACATCCATTCTTCTCTCAGTGGCACCATGGGCAGCATCTCCTGGTCATCCCCTGAAAAACTTAGGTAAAGGTGAGATTAGACCTTACCTTGGGGGAGCTCCTCAGCAAGGAGTAAGTCAGAGCTCTGACTTCAGGTAGTCCCTATCCTCATCCAGGGGAACTCCGCATGGACATACAAACAAACAAGAGAAAATAATAGTACTGGAACATGGAGAAATATTTGCAGTGCTATTAGCATTTATATAGAATTTAAAAGCATGACAAACAATTCCACATCTTGCTTTGGAAACACATACATGTAATATAAGTGCAGGCAGTCCCTGCTTTGCTCAATTCCCATGAATGCTGATTTCTGTTATTATTGTTTAGTCAAATGAGTCTCCCACCAACACAGTGAAAATTTGAGTTATTGGGGTTGGCAGGTGGTGTGGTGATTAAGGGCCCTGGACGCCCACATGGCTGACCGCAGTTCAAGTCCTAGACCTGGTGACTTGCTTTCTCACTTTTTTTTTCTCTCTCTCACACTCTGTCTCTCTCTGGTCAAATTAAAATAAATAAATTATATTAATAAAAGTTAAATAAAATAATTCTTAAAAAATTGAGTTGTCATGGTATATTGACGATGAGAAATTGCACAAAGGATGCCAGTTCTTCATTCCACAAATCTCTCCATAAGTAACAGATGTAAATCATGATCTCCTCTTTCACAGTTGGTTGGTAATTGGTCACTGTGCATCTGCTAGTCAAGTCACACACAGACAGCAAAGCATGCAGCTGTGCTGCCTCTATGTCCCATGTGATAAACCCATGTAACATTTTATAAAAATAGATGAAACTGGAGAAAATAGGGTAAGGAAGATAAAAGCTTAACAAAGTGACAAAAACTGATAACACTAGAAGGTAATTCAAATGAAATGTAAATGCGGTTACAAAAGAAAGAGCTGGTTGGGAACCAGCAGTTAGCATAATGGCTATGTCGCTGGACTCCCACGTAGTCGACCGCGGTTCGGAAAGAGCTGGCCAGGGCAATGGGAACACTGTCACCCCAGAGGGATTACAGATATGCAGCCAGAGGATAGTGAAGGATAGTTTAGAAACAGCCATGAGGGAGGAATCCCAGAGACAGTGACCCTACAAAACTTCATATTAAAGGAATTCTTAGAGATATTGTATGACATCAAAAGTGCAAATAATACAATGTTGAAAGTTGATACAAATTTAGAAAGGAGTGTGACAATTTGCCTATCATAGAGAAGATGATGTTTGCTCTGTATTGTAAGTTACATGATAAAAAAAGGCAAGTGCTGTTTTTACTCCTCTTGGGAAATATATATATATATAATAAAAAAATTAATTCTCAATGTTTCTAATCAAATAGTTTGGGTAAAATTAATATTTTAACCTTGTTTTCACTATTTTAAAGAATTTTCCTATACATTCATAACCTATATTAAGAGAGTTTTTAACGATTTTTTTTTAAAGATTACAAAACAACCATAATATTTTTGCCATTAATCTTAAGGACCATTTTACACGGTTTCAGCTTGCATGGTCATTTTTATGACCAGAGTGAGGCCTGCCCATGTGAAGAATAATGTATCAAGGGAACCAGCAGTTAGCATAATGG
>NW_006159716.1:3504672-3517982 GCF_000334495.1 Tupaia belangeri chinensis
ATGCCGGACGCGTGTGCGTGTGTGCCCAAGATCCCGAGAGGAGAATGGAGGAGAAGGGATTGCGGTGTGACCATCCCCCCTGGGGGGTGATTTCTCGCTTTCTGTCTCTATGTCTCTCTCTCTCTGTCTGGCAAATATACGCGCCCTATAGCAAAAAAACCCCCAAAAAACAAAAAACCTCTCCAAAAGAATAATGTATCAAGTATAAAGAAGTGCATAAGAATGATGATGTTTCTGGTTAGGTCTGGAGGAGAGAGTGTAATTGGAAGGTTAACACAGAGCTCTAATTATAATTATATATATATATATGTGTGTGTATATAAAGCATTTGCCAAATTATATATATATATGTATGTATATATATACACACATATATATATATGTATATATAAAGCATTTGCCAAAGAGTGCATGCATTAGCCCAACAGACAGAGAGAAGGAGAGAAAGTAACCCTCAGTGGGGTGTGGTTATATTGCAATCCCTTCTCCATTTCTCTACCCTACCGAGATTTCAAGAATGAATGTACACATATTCAGAGTGTTTTTCAAGCTACCAGAACCAGTATTTGAACCACATGGTTGGCCATGTAGGATCCAGCTCCCTTCACCACTAGATCAAAGGCCAGCCCTGTAATATTTTATTTCAGTTGAAGTATGAGTCTCTATAGTATTTTTTGCATTTTCTCTATTTTTTTCTTTTGCATTTTGAAAATTTCTTGATTAAAAAAAGACATGAGCTATACAAACATAACAAAATGGGCCCATTTCTTTACTTTAAATTATAAATACTGGTGCTACTTTGTGGTGTAGATATTGCCAGGAGCAGAGCTGGCTATCTAGAGAAATCTTTGAAAGTGGCAGTGACTCACCTGAAAGGAAAGACAGGGACAGGAAGGCATGTGAAAGAGCAGCAGTGCACAGAACTCTGCTGGGCTCAGGCCCTCAGCTCATACCACCGCCAGGAAGATGCCAGACCCTTGGGAGGTACAGGAAGGAGAAGGGGCTCCAGAAGCCAAGATTCTAGTCTTCCTCCCACTGCTGAAAAGCTCCATCTCTGGACTTTTATCTTTCTCGTCCGCAGGTGCCTCCTCTATTAAATGGAGATGCTTATACCTTATCCAGAAAAGACGTTCTCTTGATGTTCTCTTCTGGGCTACTATACAACTGGCCCTCTGTATTTGCAAGTGGTCTATCCCGATTCAACTAACTACAGATGGAACTTCTCTGCTGTTGCTGACGTGCATTATGTAGCTGGACCTATGATGTTTGTGTCTATACGGAACCTGTACAGATGATAATTTCTTCTTATTGTTACCTGAATGATACAATAAAAAGATTGACATAGCATTTACATTGCATTAGGTACTATAAGTAATCTAAGGATGATTTAAAGTATGTGGGAGGGTTGTGTAGGCTTTATGCAAATACGATACCACTTTCTCTAAGGGACTTGAACATCCAAGGATTTTCTATTGTCTGTGTGTCTTGGAACCAATCTCCTTGAGAATACAAAGAGAAGACTTTTTTCTTTTTACTCTAGGGTCAAGGAAACATGCTTTGAGTTCTATAAACTGGCTGGCTGCATGAGTCATTTCTGTGAAAACAGGAATATCCCCATCTGCTCTTCTGGCCAATCCAGACTCTCTCAGCAAAGTGCTCTTCCATTTGACTAGGAAGCAAAGAATATGTCAACACCACCACTGTCACCTTCTCGCTTCTCCCCTCAGTCACCAGGAGCACACTTGGCTCACCACCCACCTCTGCTAGTATTGACTGGGAAGAATCTGTTGTTGTGATGTCGGACTAGGCCAATGGGCACATAGGGAGCCCATGTGTTTGAAGATCACCCTCCAAGGAAGTGAGACTGACCCCTCTACAGGATTTGGGCATGGAAAACAGAAGGCTAGAGATTATTTTCTCCCCTTTCTCCTTGGAGGCTAAAGCGAAAAAACAAATTCTTGTCTGCTGTTCCCACCCTCCCACTTTCTTACCACCCCTAGGGCCCTTAGCATCCCCTAAATCCTTTAGAGCAGAACCTTCTCCCTGAAGACAGAGGGAGAACTGCAATTTGACCTTTTCCAAAGTCTGTTATTCATTCTGGGTCTTTTTCCATCACCTTCCTTCCAGTTCTAATTTAGTCCCTGTTGCCGCTCTCTGCTGGACTGATTAGAACCATAGGGTAAAGGGAAAAAAAGAAACTTTCTGAAGTGGAGAGAGGGGAGCAATGTGCTTTGGGAGCCTTTCTCATCTCTCAAGGGATAAGGTATATATTTCTAAATATAAAATTATTAAGATAGAAAAGGCCAGTTCAAGAATTCATAATTCCCAGAATATACTCCGGTTTGGCAAACCCTAGGCTGAACTTGTGCTGAGTCAGCTCTTGATCCATGAAGGCAGAGATGCACAGATGTCATACTGAGAAGGAAATGAGGTAACCACCCTGGAGAAATGGACACTTTCCTCTGAGGAAGGCAACTTGTATGGAAGAAGCAGACCTCTTGTGGGCTATCATGACAACATATCCCTTCTTGTAGCCCTGGGCGTTGTGCTAAGCGCTTCCATATAACCCACACAATCACCTAGGAGGTATGTCCTACTACTAGTCCCAGGTTACAGGTGAAGAAATGCAGTTATCCAAGGTTACTCAATTTATCTAAGATTGTACACCCAAATAGAACCAAGTGACTAATGTTGACACTCAGAGGAGTGGGTAATTAGTTTTCTGGAGTAGACAAGTACCTAATTAACACATTGTTAATATTATCTTTTATAGGGACCAGCAGTTAGTGTAATGGCTATGTCGCTGGACTCCCATGTAGTTGACTGCAGTTCGCATCCTGGACCCGGCGGCTTAAACTCACGCCAGGCGCGTGTGCGTGCGTGCCCAAGATCCTGAGAGGAGAATGGAGGAGAAGGGATTGCGGCGTGGCCATCCCCCTGGGGGGGGTGATTTCTCGCTTTCTATCTCTCTGTCTCTCTCTCTCTCTCTGTCTGGCGAGCGCACGCACCCTATAGCAAAAACCTCAAAAAAATTATCTTTTATATCCGTTTTAGTAAATTCTCTGTTGCTAATAACAGAAATATCTGCGTCTGGGTGACTTATAAAACATAATAGAGGTTTATATAGCTCATGGTTTTGGAAGTTCAAGGTCAAGGGGCTGCATCTGGTAGTGCTTTTTGTTGGGGGACTCTCTTCAGAGTCCTCAGATGGCACAGAGCATCATGATAGGACAAAGCAAGAGCTGGCATGACTGTGTCTGAATCTCTGTTCAGGTCTTTCTCTCTTCTTTTAAAGACTACCAGGATCTAATCATGGAGGTCCCACTTAGATGGCTTTACCCAATCCTAATCACTTCTCAAAGGCACCACCTCTTTTTCTTTTTTTCTTTTTTTGGAGAGGTTTTTCGCTACAGGGCATGTGCACTCGCCAGACAGACAGAGACGACAGAGAGACAGAAAGCGAGAAATCACCCCCCAGGGGGGATGGTCACGCCGCAATCCCTTCTCCAGTCTCCTCTCGGGATCTTGGGCACGCACGCACACGCGCCCGGTGTGAGTTTCAAGCCACCAGGTCTGGGATGCGAACCACGGTCGACTACGTGGGAGTCCAGAGACATAGCCATTACGCTAACTGCTGGTCCCCAAAGGCACCACCTCTTAATACCATCATTAAGTTTCCACCCTTTCAATACTGACACAATAGGAACCAAATCTCAATACATGAGTTTTGGGGAGACACATTCAAACTATAGCAACCCCTATCTCTCCCTAAGTTGCTATAACTTAACTTGCCCTAAAAGGGACTCCAGAACAGAGTCCTGGACTGAAATTAGAACTGCTCCATCTGGTAACCAGCTCAGGCTCTCACTCTGTCTGTGAGCCTGAGTGCAACTTTTCTGACCCTGGGTCTTGGTTTCTACATCTGTCGAAGGAGGCAGTGAGACCAGCTGGCTCAAAAGTCCATTCCAGTACTGTTATTCTGTTACATGTCAGTTTGCTTGACTCTATGGGTGGGGGAGCTGAGAAGTGTGGATCTTCACGTTGCAGCTGCTGTTCGTGACATTTCCAAGGCTCCTCCTTCCCAGGCTAGTCGCCCCCATGCTTGGCTCTGTTTTGCAGTAAAGTGAGCCGTGTAGGAGTTCCTAGCTGCCTGTCCCTTTTGGGTTCTCCCTTTTGGGATGTCTTTTCACACCTCCAGGTGCTGGGTGGGAGTGGATGAATGCCACATGTTTGGCTCTGATGAGACACCTGCCTTTCCCCCACCATGGGAAGCTTCCAGAACGGGACCTGGGATGGATGCCCCTTTCTGAGGTGGCTGGGGGATGTCTGCACAGCACCTAAGCATCAGTGCTGCCGTGTGAGCGGTTCTTCCCTCGTCTCAAGAGTCCAGAGGAAGCTATTCCTTGACCAGAGCAGGTCCCTACCCAGTGAGGCCAACTATTATGTAGCCTTAGGCAAATCACATCTTCCTGGGCCTCAGTTTTCACATTTGTAAAATGAAAGGATTAGACCAGACAGTCCCCTAAGATATTGCCAACCCAAACGCTGTACAGTTTATTTCATTTCTGTGTTTGTTTCATGTCCTTCCCAGTGCCCTCATCTCCTTTGTATCTTGCAGACATTATCTGTTGGCTGAGATTTTAAACTACTTCAAACATCCTACCAGAGGGACATATCTCAGCATGCTGAGATGAATGCTATTTTGTTGGAATAAACCGCTATTAAAATATGATTAATATTGAAGTTTTGTTTATGAAATAACACTGCACAGAAAAAGCAGAACAAGAAAGAAGGTTCACACATTGGTTACAGCTTGGGGAAATTGTTCCGAACAATTCTAACTTGAGAACAAGTATGAAGAGATGCATTATTGGAGTCTCATACTCAATGGATTCTTTGGGCTGAA
Organism: Tupaia belangeri chinensis; assembly: GCF_000334495.1. NCBI lineage: Eukaryota > Metazoa > Chordata > Mammalia > Scandentia > Tupaiidae > Tupaia > Tupaia belangeri. The sequence continues at coordinate 3,509,579 of NW_006159716.1, forward strand.
GTGTTGCCTAAGTTAATAATTTCGAAAAACTGTGGCTGACGTGACTAAGGGGCCTTCCAAATTTCATAAAGGTGCCTGTGGGGCTTCCCAAAAATGTCATTAGGAGGAGACCAATTTAAAGATTTACTAATGTAAGAGGTGCAGTTATCTAATTAATTGTAGCAGGCCCACAAGGTAATGTGGTGAGAGAGGCTCCTAGCAACTGATAGAGACAGGAAAAATAAATAAATAAAAAAGTAAGCTGAAGAGTCAAGACTCATTGGTGTTTCTGTGGCCCACGTTCAGGGTGGCAGCTCTTTCTAAATAGTAAGTCCCAGTAGTCCAACGAGTAATGTCCTTGGAACTGAAGCCCTTGCATGCTACCTGATTGAATGAAAATAACCTTGAGATAATATTCAATTTCCTTTCACTTATTCAAAAAATTTCAATAGCCTTTTAATCATTTAGTCTCTGTGCAAACCTGCCCAACAGGAAGAAGTACCCTGTGCAAATATTGCTGTTCAACTGCCAGATGTATCTCCCAGTATAAAAGATAACAGCAGCTATGAGTTACATTTACTATGTAAATACTTGTTCACATGCATTTAATTGCAATGTTTTACAAGAGCTGTGCAAGGAAGGGTTCATCCCTCTGTTACGTACAGCTGTGCAGATTGTGCATTGCACAACTCTGGGGCACACTTCACATTAGTCTACATGAATCACATCTTCTGGGGCTACTTAATTTATCGGCCGATAAATGAAGATGTCCACATTTAAAATTGAGCATGTCTGGGTTCAAAACATACCTTCCTAATCTCCCACAAGGCCACATGGGAACTGTTTTAATCTATCGCCACATGGTCTCCAGGTCAGCCCCTGCCTGCGATGGCAGTCCTTCTGTCAGTGCATGACTGCGCGGAGCTTCTGAGAAACAGACCCTTGGGTGTGGACCCATCAGGGCAGACATTCAGTGGGTTCCTCCAGGGAGCCACTTTCCATACTCATCAGTCACCAAACTCCCTGTGCACCACTGTCCCTTACTGAAGAAGCAATACATGGCCCACTTTTTGTAGAATAAGAACATAAAACCATTTTGAAAGATTATAAGTTGACTTCAATGTAAGAAAGAAGTGGAGGAACAATATGATGAATACCGTGCCCCGAGCCCTCACATCTGAGTTGACCAAGGAAGGTGACAAGACAATCTTCACATCCTTGGATCCTTTTTCTTCTTTATTTATGAGAGATAAAGAGAGAGATCCTTCCTGGGTCTGATTGTGGCATGGTTCCCCTTCCCCAGCCCTCCAGTTTATAAGTTCTTGAGCACTTGTAGACTTGCCCAGTGTGTTTCATGGGGACCTGGCCAGGGATTTGAACTATAGTTGTCATGTGGGATCTGTCTTCTCTTGAGCAGTGTGTTATTGCTACATAATGGAACTGGTCCCAGATCATTAAGTCTTTGATGACCAGCCTCTGGCTGAATATAGGCCATGATGTCCCAGGAACAGGGGGCAGACAAGTGGGGGTCCTTTCAAGAGTCTAGGTCTTAGCTTCTCTTTTTGTTCAGGTGCTAGTGGGATGTGTCTGGCCACACTGGAGGGAAAAGAAATCATTTTGCTTCCAAGAGAAAGGTATACGGCTCACAATCTAGTGCCATTGCTCATTTCCTGTCCATCCCACTGAGGCAACACTCCTGGGTCCTTCTCTTCTGCTGCCCCTGCTTGCCGCTTTCAGGTATAACAGGCACCCTTTCTGCCTCCAGTGGAGGGCTTCCCCCCACCCTATCAGCACAACTGCTGCCACAGATTTTAGAAAGTCCTGCTGTTGCCAGGGTAACTCTCCCCAGCCTGCTTGCCCTGCCTGCTGCACATTTCTGAGCGGGGTTGTATCCTGTCATATTGTCCAAAGGCCAGGGCCAGCTGGATTCAAGAGGGAGGGAGGGGAGGAGAATAGTGTTTCAATCAGGTTAGACAAGTTCCTGGACCCCAGCTACTTGGGGGTGGGAAAATGCAGAGTGGCCCATAGTGGTTTCTTATCCCCAGTTATTCCTATCTGGTACCACTTTCTCAGATAGTCAGACTCCTTTTCCAGAATGTTCCTCAACCTATCCCACCACACACACATGTTAAATACCCTAACTCAACCATCTTCCCAGAGGCCTCCCAGCCCCTCCCTAGATTAGACCCAGAGATAGTAAGACCTAAAGATTTGAGTCAAAAGAACTGAAGTATGACCCTAAGAAGAGTAAAACTGATTTACTGGAAAAAATTCCAAGCTCATGATTTTGTCTCTTGATGGGGGCAGCAAAAAATGTGGTAAAGATAAATGAGTCATTTTTCTAATTTATTTCAAAATGTTAGAGTTAGATCCCAAAGACCCTTAATTGTCCTTAAGTCATTTCCAGGATTTCTCTGGGCTCTGTAAAATATGTTAATCTAGCTTTTTTCTTCTTTTCTTTAAAGGTAAGTATTGGGGACTAGTAGGCTAGGGCAGCTGGATCCTCAATGGCTGACTCTGCGGTTTGAGTCCTTGACCTGGGGGCTTGAAAAACACACAGGGCAGATGTGTGTGAGTGCCCAAAATCTTAAGGAGAGAATAGAGAAGAAGGGGTTGTGGTGTGGTCATCTCCCCAGGAGTGTTTTCTTACTATCTCTCTCTCTCTCTGGCAAGTACACCCATTCTAAAGCAAACTATGGAAAAAAAAAAAAAAACAAAGGATTGTTGCTGTAATTACTGCGGTGAAAATAATTTCTTTTTAAAATTAGTCACTTATGTTTTTATGCCAGAGGGTACATACATGAGAGAGAGAGAGAGAGAGAGAAAGAGAGAGAGAGAGAAAACACCCCACAATGAGGCTTAGCCACACCAAAATTCTTTTTTCTACAATTCTCCATCCCTTTGTGACCCTAGGAATGCATGTGTACCTGCCATGATTTTTCAAGCCAAGGGCTAGGTCTTGAACCCTGGTTGGCTATGTGGGAGCTACCTTCCTCTGCACAGTACCTAACCATTGTGCTATAGGGCCAGCCCTGTTTCTTCTTTCATTTTTTTTTTTAACACTTTCATCAGGATCTTACACTGTGTGACCCTAGTACAGTGAGGTACTGAATTCCTAACCACTTGTCAGAGTCCAGGCGTTTTTCTTCCTTTCCCTGCAGTGCGTGTTTTGGGCAGCCCCTCTGAGCCTCAGAGAGCCTGTGGAGATGGTACTGGCAGTCCTTTGAGAGGACTCCACATGCTGCATCAGAGCTGTGTTGAATGTTCTAAGTCACAATCCAGAAACTCTCAAATCCATGCTTTAAAAATATTTGAAATCGACATGTTAACTCTACTTGGCCATAGTCTCACCATGTCATGTTCCCGTCTTTTTGTGCTCTGATACATCACTGAGTGGCCTGACTGATGCACAAAGGCATTCTCCTTTGCACCCCGTAGGAGAAGAGCTGGTCTATTCTTGGAAAGCAGAGTGTGTCTCAGCACTGCTGTTAACCCTTTTGCACTGAGCTCAGTAGACTCAACCTGAAATACAGATCCATCTTTTGGAGGCAAAGTCTGAGACACAAGATATCATTCATTGCAGAGTTGGTGAATGAAAAAGGCTCTGCTTTAAATAGGGACAGGTTCTCCTTCATGTTATGAATACATTGAGATAATTACAGGTCTCCTGACAAAAATCCAGGGGAAGAATAATTGATTTAGGAACTGCTTGGAGTCAAAGTCAAGTTGCCCTCTGCCATAATCTCCCAGGAACTTGGCAAACATGATCACCAGGGTCATCTCAGATACTGTCACACGTGCATCTTCACTGGACCGTTCCAACTGGACTGGCCACAGGGTCAGGTGACAGAGCTGGGATGAAGGACATGGCCAGACTTGTGAGGGAGAATGCATAGCATTTACAGGACAGGGCTCTGAAAATGAAGTTTTGGAACCTGCAGGGATGAGACAGGTAAAGAAATAGTAAAGATAGATAACTTCCTAGACCCAGGCTCGTTAACTCAGGTCAAAGGATAGAATACAGAGGATCTGTGATCTTGGATGGGGGAAAAAAAATTACATCTTTTACTTCACCAACTTCTATCTGTAATCTACCATTTTCTGTCACGACAAAGGTAGACTAGTGTTAAAAGAATCTTAGACATTTCTACTGATGGAATCAGCTATTTTCATCACATTACATTTTTTGCAGATATCTTGAAATACTACTTATATTTATCGCTATTTTAAATTATTTATTAGACCTGCCTCTAGCCCTTATTTAATGGGTTAAACATATGAGAGGGAGTTTTTGAGAAAATGCATGTTATGAAAAAAATATGCATAGATTTCAAACATTTTTGCACCAAAATAAACTCATACTTTAACTTCATTTTTCCCATGGACTTTTTGAAGCCTCCTTATATATAGAATTATATTACAGATTTTAATAAGTTTTGACACTGGGGCCAGCAGGTTGCATGAAGGGTAAGGTACTGACCACATGGTCAATTGTGTAGTTTGAGTCCCAGACCCAGCAGTTTGAAAATCATGTCAGGTGCATGTGTGTGCATGCCTAAAAGCCCAATAGGAGATGGGAGGAGAAGGGATAGTGGAGCAGCCATCCCCTGGGGGGGTGAGTAGAGGGTGATTTCTCATTTTCTCTCTCTCTCTGATGAGCCATGCAACCTTTAGCCAAATTTATAGCTATATATGTATATATACACATACCCATACACAGACTGTATATACAGTATTGATAATGATTTTTATAATTTAGAATAGTGGAAAGTATAAACAATATTTTGAGATGTCTGTAAAAATTGTAACATGATGACAATAGATATATATTACATATGTATGATATATATACACACATATGTTAACGTTAATGGTTTCCTTGCAATTCTGTACACTTTACTTTATACATTTAAAAACATTATTCTGAGGGTTGGTTCTGTGGCACAGTAGTTATGGAAACCAGATTCTACATGGCCGACCATGGTTTGAATCTCAGACTTGGTGGCTTAAAAACCACACTGGGAGCATGTATTTGCCCGGAATATTTTTTTTAATTTTATTAACTCTCTACTTATTTATTTATATTAATTAATTAATTTTACATATTTTCACTGAACATCACCACAGCATACCAAATGCAATTTTCCAGTCAGAATCCATTGTAAAGTGGCTTAATAATACACATTATCGTCAACAAATAACTTTCCATTTTTTGTTTTTTATAGATATAAATATTTATATTTATATTATTTTTTGTTTTATTTATATATAAAACAAATATATATAAAACAAAAAATTATATATATATATATATTTCCTCCTATTTCTCACCCTCTGCCATTTCCCATCCTCCTCCCACCCTGTCTCTGGTTATCTGCAGTTGCTTTCCATTCCTTTATTCTTTCCCACATTGTATTGATTCACAACATATCTTAATTAATCTAAATACTTTCAATAGTAAGTTCAGCTGATATATACATATCTGTGAACAAAAGTTGACTTTAGGCATGAAGCTCTGTGGGTAGAATGAATATACTATAAAATAGCACATAGCTGAGGTTATATAGCTTACTGTGCTTACTAAATAGGCATTTTTTTAAATACATTTTTTAATTTCAAGAAAGGCAGTTTTAGTTTTAATAAATTAAAATAAAAAAGATTAAGAGAACTTTGCTTAATACTTACAGTCAGGAAACAGGTTAGGATTCTGTTTGAATAGTAGGCACACGGACCTGTCCACAATTTGAGAGAAGACAAACTCCTTAACACTGGAAAACCAAGCATGGAAGGTCAGTAATGTTCTAGTCAAAAGTCATAAAATTATTTCACCAGTTGAGACTCATGTACTTTATCATCTGTTGTGGTCTGATCTTTCCGTTTAAATTCTGGAAGATACTGTTCAACTCTGAACTTGTCCCTACCATTAAGCTGGCCATTTTCTTAGCTGTTTTAGAGCTCTTATTTCTGTGTGTCTGACTTTAGTTTTCCTGGGATAGCACTCCCTTCAGAACTTCTTAGAGGGAACCAGCAGTTAGTGTAATGGCTATGTCGCTGGACTCCCACGTAGTTGACCGCAGTTCACGTCCCAGACCCGGTGGCTTAAAACTCACGCCGGGCACGTGTGCGTGCGTGCCCAAGATCCTGAGAAGAGAATGGAGGAGAAGGGATTGCGGTGTGACCATCCCCCCAGGGGGAGTGATTTCTCGCTTTCTGTCTCTATGTCTCTCTCTGTCTGTCTGGCGAGCGCACGTGCCCTATAGCCCTATAGTGAAAAAACCTCTCCAAAAAAAAAAAAAACTTCTTAGAGAGCTGATCTGGTGTTGGCAAATTCTTTCAGGTTTTGTTTATCTGAGAATGTTCTTGTCTTCTTTTCCCATATGAAGGATAATCTTGCCAGATATAGTATTCTTGGTTGAAATTGCTTTTCACTCAACACCTTGAATATATTTTCCCATTCTTTCCTTACTCACATTGTTTCTGATGAGAGATCTGCTGTTAGCCTGATGGGATATCCTTTGTAGGTAACTCCATGTTTCTCTCTTGCCAGTCTGAGTATCTCATCTTTGTCTGTGGTTTTGGTCATTCTGGCTATGATGTGTCTTGGAGAAGATCTTCTTGGCTTGACCCTGTTTTGTGATCCTTTGTATTTCTTGGGTCTGGATCTCTGAATACCTCTCTAGGTTTGGGAAGTTTTCTTCCAGGATTTCATGGAATAGATTGCCCAGAATCTCGATGGAATAGAGAGATGGGGAAAAAGGACTGTGCTGTGACCACACCTCATTGAGGGATGCTTTCTCTCTGGCAAGTGCATATGCCCTTGGCAAAGAAAAATAAACAAAAAAAGGGGGAGAAAGAAAAAGCCATCCTGAGAAGGAGCCCCTTTGGCTTCACTGCAGTGCCAGAGGTCCATATCACAAAGAAGGAAAACAGCTGCTACTCTATGTTTTCCTTTAAGAGTAGAATCAACTTCTGAACTTGTAGGTGAGGCCAGATTAGAGGGAAAAAGCCTCAGAAATTCAATCTGGGCACACTTGCATATATAGAGAGGAATTTTAGGATAGCAGTGCTTAAACCAAAGGAGCAGAATTCTAATACTGGCATTTGTGGAGAGATGTTTTAGAGTGGGACCTCAAAATATCCCTGTAGAAATACCGCACAGGTAAGCATCTGCTCCACAGGCACCAAATTTGGATTTCAGTTCAGCCAGGCTAGAGGGCGATGGGAGGAAGTACGTACGATGAGATCGCCAGTTGTCCCACCACAGGGTGGGGGAGGGGATCTGAAACATTCCCTGGCATGTCAGTCTCGTGATTCTCTTCAGGGGATGTGGTAGTGGAGACCCTGACTTTCACAGTGAGCCTCGCACGTGGAGCCACGGCGTCCTCAGTGCCCAGGGAGTCTCCTTCTCCTTTCAGTCTCCTCCTCCACTGCAGCCTACTAAGCCTGAGTGGCCTGGATTGAGGCAGCGGGGAGTGCCCCAAGTGCTCCTGTCCAGCGTGATTCCGGCAGCTCCCTCTCTCTGGAGGTGCTAACACAACAGAAGTGCAGGCTTTCAAAGTTTGGGGAGAACATTGTGTCAAGGATTGTTTTTTTCCAATCTCAAGTAGTTGCTTTTCCTGGGTCATAAAATCAATTTAGTGGATCACAACAAGCATTAAGGAAGAGAATAGAAGGGTCCAGCAGATGGTGTGGTGGTTAAGGGACTGGACTCCCACATGGCCAACTGCAGCTCAGGAACTAGACTTGGCATCTTGAAAAGCATGCTGGAGTTAGCATAATGGCTATGTTGCTGAACTCCCATGTAGTTGACAGCGGTTCGAGTCCCAGACCCGGTGGCTTAAACTCATGCAGGCGCATGTGCGTGCATGCCCAAGATCCTGAGAAGAGAATGGAGGAGAAGGGATTGCAGCATGGCCATTCCCCCAGGGGGTAATTTCTTGCTTTCTGTCGCTCTGTCTCTCTTTGTCTTTCTGGCGAGTGCACATGCCCTATAGCAAAAACCTCTCCAAAAAAAAAAAAAAAAGAAGAAGAAGAAGAAGAAAATTATGCTGGACACATGTGTGTGCATGCCCAAAATCCTGAGAGGAGAAGGGAAGAGAAGAGGTGTGGTCATTCCCTAGGGGATGATTTCTCATTTTCCCTTTCCTCTGTCTCTCTCCAGTGAGCACATGTGCCCTATGGCAAAATCCTAAAAAAAAAAAAAAAAAAAAAGAAAAGAAAAGAAAAGAAAGAGCTTAGGAAATAGTGTGTGTCACACCCCGATTAAGCATTATCTTGTGAAATTGGTTTTGTTTTATGTATGTGTGTACACGTGTACTGTGTTGTGATGTAATTTATTGCTTACTATGGATTGCAGCCAAGAGTTTGAAGAACAGTGCTGTCAAGATGCCTCTGCAGCCCCACAGAGAAATCACAGCTGTAGAAA
>NW_006159716.1:3518013-3525486 GCF_000334495.1 Tupaia belangeri chinensis
AAAGAGTGTGAGATGGGAAATGTATCCTAAAGTAATAATTTAATTTAAGGACTTAATTATTTTAATGAATATTAGGAAAAATTAGCATATCCTAAACCCTGGGAATCTGATATATTGCTTAGTACCAGATTCAAATCAGGACCTCACCTTCCATGGACCTCATTAATCAATGAGAGGTGCTTGAGGGAATGTAGCCCAAAACACAAAGCAGCTATGTGAACGTCCAGATCTTGGGAAACACCGAGAAAAAAGAAGAAATGAGGTAAGGAGAGTATTACAGAGAAGGCAGACCTCAGAATGAGGTGGATGACAGCCCAAGTCCTTGTTTATTTATTTAAACTTGTTTCTTAATCTTTAAAATGCAGATAATTACACCAGTCTGGCTGACGCTTATGAGGGCAGCTTCACGATCAAACAAGATAATGTAGACAACACTACGTAAAGTGTAAAATACATCAGGAATTATTGCCATCAATAGAAGGAGGTGGGTTTTTCTCCTCCAAAGACTAAAAGACTATAGATATATATTTCTTCTTCTTTTTTTTTTTTTTTTTTTTTTTTTTTTTTAGTTTTTTGCCATAGGGCACATGTGCACAACATGGACACAGAAAAGGAGAGTAAAAAAAATTCACCTCCTGGGGGTTGACCATGCCACAATCCTTCTTCCTCCATTGTCCTCTCAAGATTTGGGGCACACATGTACCTGGAGTGAATTTCAAGCCTCCAGGTCTGGGACTAGAACCACGGTCAGTCATTTGGAAGTCTAGCACATCAACCTCCTGCTGCCTGCTGGCCCCTATATTTCTTCCTTTTTAAAAAATTATTTTTATTGTCAGAGTGCATGTGTGCTTGCCAGAAAGAGATAGAAAGACAGAGAGAGAGAGAGAGGAAAGGGGAGGAAGAAAGCACTCCAAAGTGGGGCATGATCATGCCACCTCTAATTCTCTATTATTCTGGGACTTGGGGGCACACATGCATGCACCCAGTGTGTTTCTCAAGCTGCGAGGGCCAGGATTTGAGCTGTAGTTAGCTATGTGCGATCTAGCTCCATTAATTATTAGGCCATGGGGTCAGCCTAGCAAATTATTATTATTATTTTTTTTACAGAGAGATCTTTGTTATAGAGCACATGTACTCACCAGAGAGACAGAGAGAAAGTGGGAAATCACACCCTAGGGGGAATGGCCATGCCACAATCCCTTGTTGATTTTCCTCTTGGGATTTTGGGCGTGTATGCACATGTGCCTGGTGTGACTTTCAAGTCTCTGGACTGCGGACCTGAATTGCCATCGGCCATGTGGGAGTTCAGCACCTTAACCACTATGCCACCTGCTGGCCTCAAGCCTAGCAAAATTTTTAAGTTGTTTGCATTGCAAATTCAAAGAGTATGGACTTGAGGCAAATAGGTTCTTTGGCTTCTTTCTATTCTAGTTTCTTTCTGTGCTCTCATTTCCAGGTGCAGGCGCAAGACTAGGTGACAGGTGTCATCAGAGCTCAGTGAAGCCTACAGTGATCTGAAGATGACAAGAATTATGACCCAGCTCTGAGCCACTTGTTCCTCCATAAGCAATTTGTTACCCTTTTCCCATGTGACTGAGCCCTGCTTATCTCTAGTGTTGGCTACAGATTCCTCACAGGGTTAATTGCTAATGTGCAGGTCATCAAAACTCATGCCATGTTTGTCCCTGCTATACAGTCAGTCACCTGCAAGGCTCTGGGTTCTCATCAGGAGGCTGAGCAGAGGAGAGAATAAAACTGCAGGAAGAATGGGAAGGTGTGTAGGCTAAAAAGTGTGGAAGATGATGTGTTAACACACAAGAAAGAGTATGAAATGGTGAGAGGGGGTGAACTGCATTCTCCATCAAATTCATATGTTGAAGTCCTAATCCCAGGACCTCAGAATGTGACCATATCTGGACATAGAGTCTTCAAATAGTAACTTCATTAAAATGAAGCCATTAAGGTGACCTTAGTCCAATATGACTGGGGTCCTTATAAGAAGAGGAAGTTGAAACACAGGCACACACTGAATGACAACCATGGGAGACACAGAGAACAAAATGGCTACCTAGAAGCCAAGGAGAAAGAATTCAGAAGAAACCAATCCTGCCTGCACTTTGGCCTTGGGCTTCCAGTCTTCAGAACTGTGAGGAAACATATTTATGTGGTTCAAGCAACTCAGTCTATGCTATTTTTATTAGAGCAGCCTAAGCTGACTAATAGAAAATTCTTCAGTCAAGATAGGATGAGTGTTACAAGATGGATTATAGGCCACAACTAGGGGCACACTCGAAGAGCTGAGAGCCAGTGTGCATTAAGTCACAGCTAGCTCTTCACAACTCGAAGAGCTGAGAGCCAGTGTGCATTAAGCAGCCCAGCTCATTTCTTAGAAATGAAGAAGAACCAGTGTTAAGAACCTGGATGTGATGGGACCAGCAGATGGCGTAACGGCTATGTCACTGGACTCCCATGTGGTCTACTACAGTTCAAATCCCGGACTCAGTGGCTTAAACTCATGCCGGGCGTTTGTGTGTGCGTACCCAAGCTTCTAAGAGGAGAATGGAGGAGAAGGGATTGAAATAAAATATAAAAGAACCTGATGTGATAAGTCACTGTGTAGTCTCGAGCTATTGCCAATACTTTGGTGGTTCTCAGTATGATTCTCAGGTCAGGCATCAGAATCACCTGGGGACTTGTCAGAGATGCACTTTCTTAGGTTGTGTTCCATACCACGGGGCTGGTAACTTTGGGGGTGTGACTCAGAAATCTGTGTTTTATCGGGACTCAAACCACTGCTTTATATAAACTTTTTGATGATTAACCAAAAGGGTTTGTAAGGTTGTGTCAGAGGAGGGAGTCTGGGAAAGTTGTTGCCATGGGAATTTCACCCACATCTTTCTGACATACAGAGGGAAAAGAGAACTATGAAGTGGTAGAGAGACCATTTCAGTCCTATAGCCTGAGTTCCCTTTGTCTCAGTCAGAAATAAGGGAGTGGAGTGACCACAGAATCTTAGTACTCGATTTATTCTAGAGGCCTTCAATTCTCTTTTTTAATGTTTTTTTTTTTTAAACTAATCCCTTTTCTGACTAAATCTTCATCCACTGTAGCTATAGTTTTAAATAACGATGCTGCTTCCACTCAGATGTATGCCCTGAGAGAAACAAGTGGGGGAGGGGGTGAGCAGGAAGAGAGAGAGAGAGAAAGGAAGTTATTATTTAAGTAATTTCTACATTATGCCAAACACTGTGAGGTGACTTTTAGAGGTGACTGTACTAAGTGACTCAGAGCATGGCATGCTCTTCTTCCTTCCCTCTTAATATCTAATAGCTACAAGCATGGCATTGAGTCAGGAGAGAGCAATAACTAAAAACACCACTTGTTGCTCTCTTTACATGAAGCAAAAATGACTAATGTTAAGATATTTTAAAATATAATTTAACCTCATCTCAATTTTAAAAGGGTTAGGACATAATACCAAACTAGTTCAGAAAAAAATAGCAAACTTCATGTGAAGCTAAAATAATGCAATTCTAGAATACATAGAGGAGTGACCATTTAGAATGTCTTTTCTCATGCTCCAAGGTACATGCGATACATGTAAGTACTGGCTGGAGTGCTGCTCTCCTCTCTTCCCTAACGATGTCCACTGAATTCCCCACAGTTCTGGAGCTGGAGGACCCTGGAAAAAGGTCTGAAATGCAAACAAGGATCTTAAAAAGGGATCTATCTCTTCAGCATATAGATGGTAACTTGGTATTTTGGTATGATAATTGATATGATAATTGAGACCCTGGTTGACTAGCCATCCTTCCTAACTGTCAGTGGACTCTGACAAAGGATGCATTAGTAGTAAGGATAGCCAACACTGGCTAGGCACATGCTATGAGTGTCAGACACCACACAACACATGTGACTACATACCTAACTGGAGGCGTGTGACTTAAGAATCTTACCTACATTGCATAGCTACTAAGTAACCAAAGCAGACTCAGAGCCTACATTTTGTGACAGGACAGCACAAGTTTTAACCTTGACTCAGGATGTACAGAGTGGTATTCGTCTGAGAAGGCTGGAGAGACAGGGAGACCCAGGGGCTAAAGTGCCAGGAGATATGAACCTGATTAGGAAGTGATAAGGTTATCTACTCACCCAGGTATACTGATTATACTGGTATTATTACAAGAAGGAAGGCAGGGTCATTTGGAAAGAAACATTCCAGAGATCCCAGAGACCATGCTGTGACATTTAGACATAGTTGGTAAGGAGGAAAGTTTGGAGCTGGGCAGGGACTAGAAGTGGCTGACCATAAGAAGGCACAGAAGACATGAACTTATAGTTATAGAGGTTCCTTGGATGGCATCTTTTCTCCTTTAAGAATCTTCTAGACAAGATGGTTTCCTTTGTCGTACCTTCCCTCTTTCCACATTCATGCCCAAAGTTTTTAACCAGAAAGTAAATTATTCTAATGTATTGTCTAACTTAGGCTCTTTCCATCCCTCAGAAAACTACTCTGACCTTCACCTCACTTGTATTTGACCTATTTTAATACCTACTATGTCTGATCATTGTATGATAGTCCCTGTCAGGCCCAGACCAGAGCCTTCCTCATTTCAGAGACATGAGGATGTCTCTCCACCAAGAAAGATGAGCCTTCTCTATTGTTCTGCCCACCCAAGAAGTCTGCTTTTAACTTAACAAGACAGAGGCCCACATTGGCACTCTGTAAATCTGTGATAGTGATTACCTCAGAAGTTCTGCCCCCACGGGGACTCAACCAAAGTTGAGTTCTGTAGGTCAGTGACTTCTGACTTTATTTTCAGAACCATCAATTTCCACATGGAAATGTAGCTGTTCATCCATTGTCTGCTTTTTTCTCTCAGGTCCTTATTGCCTTGGTTCTTCTTATAAACTCTTCCATCCCCACCTGCTTTTACCAAACCCTCACTCCATTGCCAAGAGACGCCTACCTTTCACGTCCTTGTGGAAGCCCTGCCTCAAATACACCTGAACCTTCCTGGATTACCCCAGTGTGGTCTGTGCTCTTACAAAGTGCTGAGAACATGGCTATGGTTCACTCTTTTCCTGGTTCCATTGTGATTTTTATATCCCTTTCTCTCTTTTTTTTTTTTTTTTTTTTTAGTGCCTGAGGCCAACCCCTCACCTCTCCCCATCCTTGCTGCCTTCCCTTGAGTCTCGCTCCATTAACTTGGCTTCCTCAATAGCTTCAACATCCTTATTTAATGCTCACAACCTCAACCTATGAGTAATGTTTATTTTTTTCAGAATCTACCCTTGAGTCTCTCCTTCTGGTTACCACTGCTTTTATTCTCAAATTAAATCTTCATTTCTCAGCTCCTACCCAAGTCTTCATCCCATCATATGTCAGTGTAACCAAACTTCTAGCCCTACTAACTCTACTGAAACCATCCTATTAGGGTCCCAACAAACTAATGATGGAATCCAGTAAATTCTCATTATCCCCAAGGTCTACTTTGCCTCATTTTATCTGTTAGACCTCCTCCTCCTTCTTTGACAAACTGGCTTTTCAGCATCATGGAATCACTTTATCATTCACTTTCTTGTTTCTTTGTGCCCTCTTCGATCCTGGTCTCAGACCTTAGGGACTCAAAGTCCTGAAATGTGCAGCTACCCAGGAGGCTAGAGCCATTCCTACCTGCCATTTTCCATCTCCTGTGAGGCATGTAGGCAAACCCTTCTGTATTCCCATTTTCAAACTAAAAGAGGAAGTAAATGGAGTCACAATATGTAAAGCAAAAGAAGTTTGGGTGTAAATAAGAGGGCTGCAGCAGGCATGTGGCCTGGATGAGCATACTCTGGGGTGCCCTAAATATGTCCACCAAGGTCTTAGAATCCACAAGCAGGTTTTAAAGGCAAAAAACACCAAGGGAAGGGAGACAATGTCATTGTTTTGGGATTAGTTACTGAGGGCGAACTAGTGCCTCCCTTTGTTATTGACATCATTGTTGGCCCCAGTTGGCATCTGCCAGACAGGCAGTCTCTGGGCAGGTATCCTCAACAGAAGTAGTGCTTGTGTTAGGTCACAGTGGTCTTTGTGCAAGATGTGGTTCTGGCAGAGTTCTTTAAATAACACTTCTTGTTATGAGGCATGCCAAAATGAGAATGACCTCCTCCATGGCCTTCCTCAGTTTGGTTTAGTCAGAGTTGATAATTCCATTTTGTTTTTTAGACACACTTGTGCACCACCAAGCCTGGAATTGTGGACCTTCCACTGTGAAATGAAGGAAAACAGAAAGAAAATGAGAAAGGACATGCAAAAAATCAATGTAAACAACCATCTTGGTCAGAGTTTAATTTTCTCAAGATCTGAACAGAAATTGCTCATTTTCACCTGCCAAAAAATGTTAGTAAAATACTCAAAATTCTCTCAGTTCTACATACATGAAGTGTAGTCCTTTGATTAACAAAACTATACATATTACCCAGAATAGCCTAAAAATATTCCCTGAAAATATTTTTAATTTTTATCAAAATAAAAATTGTAATAGCCAGCTTGCATGTGAGACAGAGAGGGAGGAAATACCCTCCCCTGATGTGGCATAGTCATACCACAATCCCTTCTGTTCTGTTTCTCCATCCTGTTAAGACTCTGGGATTACACACACACATGCCTGGCATATTTTTCAAGCCATTGAAGCTAGAATTGGATCCCTGGTCAGCCACGTTGGAACTTGCTGCCTTAACCATGAGGTTATTGGACTGGCCACTAATACAGACATTCCTTACTTAACTGAGTTCTGTTCCTACTGCTAGATCACTAAGCAAATTGGTCCACAGGTGAGGAGCTTAAAGTGGATGTCTAGTGGTATATTGAGCACCATAGGGCACTTATTTTTCAATAGATATCATGCAACACCACAATAATAATGTAATAATGTAATTCTATCCATACAAAAAGCAAATATTAGATAATCATCTGAAAGTGACAAGACACACTGTAACACAATAATATAAATCCAGCCTAATGTTTTTACTTATTCTGAATACTACTATGGGTACACAATAAAGCACAAATTTATAAATAAAATATGTAGTCTTGCGTGATTGTGAAGCCTTCATGTAGTGAATACTGACTGACAATGGGAATGAGACAAAGACTGATCAGGGATTCCCTGCACTGAAGAACTAGTTGGAAGTCCAAGCAGTCATTAAACAGGTAGGTCATTAAGTAGTGGCTGTACATATTTTTTCTTTCTTTCTTTCTTTCAATTTTTTTTAAATTGTTTTTTCTAGGTACCAGCAGTTAGTCTAATGGCTATGTCGCTGGACTCTCACATAGTTGACCGCGGTTCGCGTCCTGAACCCGGTAGCTTAAAAACTCACGCCGGGCGCGTGTGTGTGCATGCCCAAGATCCTGAGAGGAGAATGGAGGAGAAGGGATTGCAGCATGACCATGCCCCCTGGGGGGGGATTCTCCCTTTCCGTCTCCCT